>NW_004567110.1:37290719-37317580 GCF_000260355.1 Condylura cristata
CAGGGTAGAAGTATATATTTTTTTCTAATCACTAGTTTACAAATTACCCCAGAGTTGGCATATTAAGGCAATTTACATTTATTGTCTTACAGTTTCCCCTTTCAAACAGACTTAAGTCAAGGTGTTGGCTTAACTGAGTTTCTTTCTAGAATATTTCTAAGCTCACATTGTATTGTCAAAATTTAGTCACCTGAAGTTACAGGGGTGAGGACCTATCTATGTTTTGTTTGTTTGCTATTAGTGACCAAGTTCTCTGAGCTTTCAAGGCTGCTGGAGTTCTTGGCCACTTGACCATCCCACACACCTCATGCATGACAACTTACTTTGTCCATGCCTATGGGAGAACTCTCATTCCACTCTTTGTTAAGAAAGTTTTATAACAGACCTAATTTAAGAGAGTAGAATTCTATCACTTTAATCAATCTGGTTAGATTGAGATTTAATGGGAAAAATATAGGGCATATTTTCTAAGCCTTACAAAAGTTTACTATATTATGAAAGGTTGGAACTGAAAGGGATGCAAGACAAACTCTCTCAAGTTACAAGAGAAGCCTAAAAGTGGGGGACAAATCTTTGTAGTTTTCGCACCATTAGTTTAAGTGTATATTAAATATACCCAAACCCTTGCCAGAATAACATATATCCTCACATTAGAGGATTAAGTATTTCAATTCTTATTCCCAATTCCATATGTCCAGGTATCAACAAAATTTTCCAAGGTACTTCAAAGGAAGGAAAAAATGTAATCTAAAGAAATAAAGAAGGTGTCAATACTGCATTCAGAGAAGACACAGATTTGTAATTATCAGGATGAGAAATGGAATTAGAGAGGTAAAAGTCGAATAGTCAAAAAAATTTCTAATAAACAAAAATAAATGAAGACTATATTGAGTGGGCTAATCAGTAGTCAGCAGACATCAAAAAAGGAATAGGTGATCTTGAAGATAGCTCACCACAGTCTTCCAACTGAGGCAAAGAAGAAAAACATGTCACCCAAGAGCTCTGTGATAATATCAAAGGCAGTGCAAATACTCCATATCGCTATCAAAATATATACATACACATAGAGAATATTGTGTTACATATTACAAGAAAACCAAAGACAAAATTTTGAAAGAAATAAAAAGCCTATAGGTAAACAAGAATAAATATTCTGATTTTCTTTTTATCATACTAAGCAGAAAGTATAAGTGAAATATTTAAAATACTTAAAGAAAAAAATGCAACCACCAAACTAAAATTCTAGATTTGGCCAAAAAAAGAGAGAGAGAGAGAGAGAAACAAGAGGTGAGAGAAAGAAACCATTCATTACTTTGATCTGCCCCACAAGAAAGACTAGGTGTTTGGGCATAGGAATAATGACATGTATTTGTAAGGAACTTGCTTACATACAAGGAAAGAGTTACCAAGAAAGAGCATAGTAAGACAAAATAAAATACATAATCTTTTTAAAAGTAATATGAATTATAACTGTATGCCTAAAGTAATAATGGTAAACATATGGGTGGGATTTTTTTTTTATCAGTTTTCCAGAAGCCCATCTGTGATGAGGATGAAATATTCAGGGGTTATAGATGATTTCATGAAGATGATGTGTGAACTGGATCTTAAAGGAAAGCTAGTTTTTTAGAAAATGGACATAAGACATGGTTGGCAAGACATTATAGGCAAATCATTACTGTCCAAGAATGAAGGACAGTAAAATCTCCTAAACTTTTTGTATGCACAAAGAGTATGCATACTTTAAAGCTTAAAGTTGGGAATTAGCCAACTTGTAAAGGGTTTTAATAATCATACTGCATTTTGTTTGATAGAAAAAAGGAAAGTATAAAGGGACCTGATTTGGAAAGTAATCTCTGAGGTAAATTTTTATAATAGCAAAAACTTCTGAATGACTAGCAAGAAACAAGATGCAGAAAAATCTAGTAGATGCATATTACTCCTCAAAGTTCCACCTCTGAAGGCTTCCTTATGTGGTGATCAGCAAAATCAGCATATTGTGTTAATGTATTATACTCTATGTAATGTCACAACCCTTTGAGTATATTGTTTGCTTTCTAGACTTTCTGAACCAAATACAGGCAAGTACAGAGAGCATCTACAGATGTCCACGTATGTACCTTTGATTTATGCAGGTCTGGATAGAAGCAGATTATAGCTTCCTTTTATGTCCCCAGGAGGCTTTTTCTAGTAAGCAATGCATACAGTACATATAATATTATGAACATGTATCTTAGTCACCGCATGATAGTCTCCCATAGCACAATAAGGGCTATGATGAAAAGTTTTATCTGTAAGCAGACAAATTAAGCAAGAATAGCCTAGAGAAGCAAATACAATATGATGTTCTTTCTGTGTGTTTTCCTTTATCTTCCATGAAGAATATAAAACTCTGTAACACCTACTCAGTTCTCAGGCAATTGATGATCTCAGTGGAAAAGAGAAGCAAATACAATATGATGTCCTTTCTGTGTGTTTTCCTTTTTCTTCCTTGAAGAGTATAAAATTCTGTTGGTTCTCAAGCAATTGATTATTTCAATGGAAAAGAGCTCCACATATATAAAATATTGTGTTTAATGTGTCATTTTCAAATGCTTACATTGTTCCACATATGGAACAGGGAAATGTGTATCTATTGGCATATTCTTAGAGGATACAGGAAAAAGAACAAGGTCCCAAATTAGTGGAGAATAGCATGAAGAGTATTTTGGATTTGTGGACAATATTTAGGAAAATGATTGTATTCAAGAAAGCTATCAGTACTATCTAATGTAAATAATATTGCATTTTAAATTATTAAATAACAGCAAGATATTTATCAGGACAAAATATTAATATGATACATTACTGACTTTGTAGAACATCTCCAGGAATGATAGAAACCAGTCCATGATCATTTCTGGGAAGAAGTTCTGTTGGCCTTGCTGTCTCTGGGATCTAGCATTTGAAAAGCTGTGGGTGTGGCCAAAACAAGTAGTCAGTGATTCCTTTTATAGTACGCACATTGCCATAAAACACGGTAGGCCACTATATGTTATAAAATCATTACTTTTTGTTTAGATGTAAACATGATTAAATTATAAATAAAAGAGTAAAACTGTTGATATTGTTCTCATAACAAAACTTCTTCTATTTAGTGGTTAGCATGACTTGAAGTCTTGGCATCACATAAATTGAGCAGACACTGATATGTCTTAAACTTTTAGAGGGGCTGTTAATGTGCTTAATGCCTCATTAAAGCCAAATCCTGGTTTCCCTTGTCACATCAAATGAGTATCCCTATTTAGTAAGAATTTGGCCAGTCTTTGTCACTGGTTCTGAAGAGATATTCTAGATCTTTGATCAGGCAATTTAAACTTGTTGTGGAGCCCCAGATGGTTTAAAACAAGATGGTTTAGTGGGTAGTGTGGTCTCATCAGAAGGAGAATGGGACTTTGAACTCTGGGAGAAGAAGAGAGAGCTGAGATTAATTGTGTGGCTAATGATTTGATTATACTGATGTACTCAACCTCCAATAAAAACTCTGACAGTGAGGCCTGGGTGAGCTTCCATGGTTAGTGATGCACTGCCTCTTTTTATACGTCATTGTGCCAGGAAGGCCACATATCTTGATGACTTAGAGAGAAAAATGGTAACTTTCTTGACTGGTACCCTCCTAGACATCATATAAGATAGTTCTTGCGGCTGGTTTGTATTCTTTCCCATTATAAACCTATAGTTATAAGGATAGTGCTTGCCTCTGCTCTGTAAATTTTACTAGTGAATTAAACAGACTTGAACAAGAGTAGAAGCTCCTAAGATTGGAACCAGTTGATTTGTGAGGTTGGGCCCTTACTCTCCCACAATGGTGGATTGTTTTTGAAGTGGAATCCAGTGCTCTTAACTAGTGAACTTTATGTGACTCTCTGTTGCTGGTGTCTGACGTCATTGCAGGCTTCCTTTATTTCTTTATTTAAAGAATTATTTTTCCATATGCAAATAAGGGTGTAGGCCAGAGATGCAGGGTTGAGGAGATTCACCAGAGACAGAGTGGGGAGCAGAACAGGCAGATATACGAAAATACACTGCTGAAGGGAGCAGTGGTGGGGCAGGAGAGGTCTACTGTGTCATGTGGGTCAGCTCCCTGGCCACTGTGGCTGATAATAGCTTGATAGTGCTAAGAATTTAACCCCTGTGCCACCAGGGAGGCCCCTGCAGGTATCTTTTGAACATTCAAAATTTTTAATGATACTTTGAACCAACTATAAATATTACAATTGCTTCCTTTTTCTGACTTTGTATCACCAAAAAAGTAAGAAAATCAGGGACTATTCTTGGTATGTAAGCTTTTTTCTTTTATTTCTTCCTTATGGCTTATACCAAGTATCTCAGACTGATACTAAAACACCCTGATTTTTAAATGAAAGCCAAACATCAAGCTTTGAGACAAAGGGAACACATAATTACTACATTGGTCAGCTTAATAATGAAAGAAACAAAAAGAATCCAACATTAGTTTATCTATTATTATGAGGAAAACATACCAACCATATCAGCTTTGACTCAGTCCACCACTTCTTAATCGGGGAATCTAGAAAATGGTCCCAAGTCTAATTAAAACCACAAAACTGACGAAAGCATTTAGCAACTCTATCTTCACCACTGAAAACAAAGACTGGAGTTAAGTTCAGTGAGTTAACTGACTTGTTTTTCAGCTGCAGTTCTCAATATTAAAAGAGTGTTTGAACACAACTGTAACCAGTAATCATGCTTCCTCCTTCCATCCACCTTCACACTCCAGTGATCAGAATGCCTTGACAATTTGCAAATTGATAGATGCTTTCTTGGACTGTTGTTATTTTCTGATGACACAAAGTACTTTGCTGGACAAAAATAGAATTAAACAAACTACATAAACAACATAAAGACATAAAATTCAACATTTTGTGTGCAAAATAATGCAGATAAATTCAATCTAGCTTTTTTTTTTATAAAAGCTTTGAAATTTAAAACTGCTGAGGAAATAGTTATTGAAACACTAGGAACTTAAATTGTGCATAATTTGATTGAATGCTTTTAGAAATTATTGAGCAGAAGTTCAAGAGATGAGTCATTTAAAATATGCATTAAAAACAATGCAAAACACTAAAATGGCATTAGGTCCAGCTGAAGTACAGAGTTATTCAGAACATCCTGTGAAATCTTACTCATCACTTTCAGATTAAATTTAGATTTGAAAAATGCTTTAAGAACAAACTATATTTAGAGAAATAGTAATATTTACAAAGCCTGCAAAGCATTTAAATAGGCTTAGTTAGCATTTATGTATCTGGGAAGGGAAGTAATATACTATTTTAGTACAAATCCATAAATGTTTAATAATCTTAAAAACTAGATATTTTTGTCAGAAAAGCCTTGCAAAATTCATAGGCCCAATAAGTGGTTTGAGAATCAGTTTTCTATTGCCAAATGTATTCTCTTAGTTGGAGGTTTCTCACATATTAAAATTTAATGAAAGGTGAGTCATTGAGGTGCCCATCAAGCTTAAGATATATTTTGTTTCTGGAAGACAAGAAAAACTTTATGTACACTTTATAATCAATCTTTCAACTAATCTCTTGCCTCCCTTTCCATATACCCTAGTCCTCAGTCATAAAAATTCCTTAAGTATGCTGTAGGCTGTTGAGCTTTGTTCTTCTCTACTGGAGTACTCACCTATATGAAGTTCAATTTCTCCTTGAACTTGATGAAGAATATCTTGGAGTCTGAGATGAGGCTGAAACTAAATGAATAAATCCTTGTGACTGGTCTTACTAGCAAGATAGCCTTGCTTATAGATGCTGACATTCCATCACTTGAGAACTCTTGCTATGGGACCTGGAAAGTAAGTGTATGAGTAGGTATATGGTGCTACAGTCTTCAGAATAGAAAGGCGATTTTAAAATGTAAACTTGTAATCTCTACAAAGTTATCAGAAAGTTGTCTGATTTAAAATTATCAGAAAGAAAACACAATGTACATGGTAACATTGGTTCATTGACATTTGAGACATCTTTACTAAGAAGAATATAGGATTTGAAGTCTGAGTCCTCTATACCATGTTGAAAGTATAAGAAAATATGTTTATTAACATACTCCTAAGATAGAACCTCTTTGAGATATGCAGAATAAAAAGCAAAATTGTAAGCAACTTAGAATTATGCCTGTTAATCTATGTTCCTGTAGTTTATTTTACTTAAAAAATCAGCATACAAGTTTATCTATTAATCAACTCAATATGAATTCAAGTTTTAAGTTTCCTAAAGATCTTGAAAATTATCTTCAAAAGACATGTGAAGAAATGTACTTAGTTTTATAAAAATATATAATTTTCTATTTTAATATTTTAAACATTAAAATTAATGTGATAAATATTAACTTGATGCTAACAAAGATGTTTTTAAGAAATGTATACCCAACTGGATTTGCATTATACCTGACACTGCTAAAACATAACTGGAATAGATGGTACTAGTAATCCTCTGGAGGAGGAAAGATTACACATTCATGTGATAAAATAATGTCTGTCTCTATAGGCCTATAAGCAAACAGAAAGAGAGTTTAGAGCTTCAATTTCATCATTCCACCAGTGGTCAAATGTGAATAAAGACACAAAAAATGTCATTTGTCCAGATATCAAAGAACTCTTCTCTATCCCAGGTATTAGGATTCTTAATTGAATTTACCTAAAACAGATTAGAGAGAGAGAGAAGAGACATAGAGCAGATATTCCAGTGCCTTTCATTTAAGAGGGAATGATCTTTAGAAAGCATTTAACTAGTATATGAAGTATAAAAACAGTCTCTAGTCATTGCTGCCTCTAGGGGGGAATAACTTACCAGAAGTATAATAGTGAACCTTAAGACAAACACATTTTAGAAAGGGGAACTTATTTTTTTTTTAATGTTTTATTTCCACTTTAGAGTCATCAGTGGGAGCCAAGAAGTAACATGACTAGTCTTACACTACTCATAGGAGGTGCATTGTTTATTCATCTGTCTCAGGTTAATTCATTCAGTAGCTTGTAAGATTTATTTTTCCAGTTTTATTGAGGCATATTTGACAGATGACCTTGTATAAGTTTAGATATGCAAACACAATGATGAGATATATATGCACAGTGTAAAGTGATCGCTATCATAAGTTTAATAAACATCTGTTACCTCACATTTAAGAGTAAAATTAATCATTCTTATCATACAAATAAAAGTGACACCTCTGAAAGATTTAATTAGCTGCATCTTATTGAGAAAATGACAGAAATTATAATCAAATCCAGAATATTATATTAATTTGATTTTTATATATGCATTTTTACATATATATAAAAACTGGTTGATAAAGTTATCGACTTCTTTATTTCAGAAGTTATCTGTTACCACTCCAATTTACATGTGGAATATGGGGGATTGTGGGAAGAAAGTAGCTTTAATGGAGAGTTTCTTACTAAAGCGTTTGATGCTATCTTTTCTTCCCTTTGCTTTCCCAAAAGAGCTTCCATTCTTTGAACATAAAAAACAGAAGAATCAGGACCAGGTTTGCCCCTGCTCAGAAATGTGGACAAGCCTCAGGAATTCAAAGCATGTTTGGAATGCTTATGGTGTCTTGAGTTTTTTAACTAACATTCATAAAGCACTTACTAAATTTCAGAAACTATTCTAAATACTTTGTAACATTATTCATATTTTTAATTTTATATCAGTCCTGTGAAGTGCTATTAATATTTCTACTTTAGAGTTGGTCAAATTAAGCCCTGCCAAATTGGCAGGACAGGAATTTCCAGCTGGGCATCTGATTCTGGAATCTATATTGTTACTTGTGGGGTGCTCCACTGCCTTTGGTCAGACATTGTGTCCCCCAGAGGGAAAAATATTGTCTCTTTAGTGCCCACCTAAGATTTCATATTCTGCAGAAGTACATGGTACCATGATTCGGATTGAATCAGGGTAATACCTTTCATTTTTTAAGTGGGAGGAAAGAAAGGTGAAAAAGAATTAATTCCTCAATGGTACAATCCAGATCAGTTATAAGAAGGGTGGATACAGAAGTTAATGATGTTATGATGCTGATTACTTTAAAATTATCAAGGTCAAAGAATTTCTTGGTAATTCTTTAGATATTTTCCTGAGTATTGGCCATAATATTGGTGAACAGTGATTATTTAGTGACAAACAGCAAGCCTTAGAGAAATCCCTAAAAATAATTTTGTATTTGGTTTTGCAAACAGCATTTTATCATGGCTCTTATATTAAATTTTGTTTTGAATTTTAAACTGTACTACATTTTAAGTGACAGAAAATATTACTTGATGTGTGATTTCTATTATGTTTTGTCTTAGGTTGTTTACCATTTAGTTTTATGTTTCAGATTGGAGAATTGAGTTTAGGAAAATCCTTTCTAGTCTGATTATTAGTTAAGGTGAGAATTTTTATATTAATGAGAAAATTATCCATTTATCATTTAAAAATTCTTAGTAATTCAGGTCAAGGAGAGTCAACCAGCAAGGCTTTAGTAGTTGTTATAAGTCATGCAGCCTGGTTTCCATTTATATGTCATAAATGTGTCATTATTCTGTTACTCTTTGAGAAATATTTTAAAACTTTGAAAGCAGAGCCGAAGCCTAAAGAATATTAAATATTTGTTTATGATAATGGTAATATATAGTGCAAAGAAACACAATTTTTAGGAGGTTGAATTTGGTATCTAATTTCTATTGCATTCAGATAGCAATCTTTAAAAGAATGGTTTAAATCTAATTAAATGTGCTATCCACTTTCCAAAAAGACAGTATGCCCCAAAAGTAACTAATTACGGCTAGCATTTTCAGAGACTGACCCTAAAAAATATATAATTTCTTCTCATTATAATATTACTCAAAATGACAGAATGAAAGTCATACTTATTACTTTTTCTAAGAGATTTTCTGCATTAATTGGTTTCTGTTAACCCTATTTCATAAAGAAATTGTATTTGTTTATTTTTATAACAGCAATGGAACTTCTTTGATTCCAATACAGATCATGGTGTCTGCTTAAATGAGAGCTGATTTTCCTTTTTTCACTTATAAGATGTAAAAGAACATCTCACAGAGAAGAACAAGAAATTAAAAGATAAAAATCAATATGGAAAGTAATTGGCCTATAATTTAGGACATCTGAAACCCTAACTGTTATTTAATAGCGCTTCCCAAATCATCAGATTATCAAATCATCATCTTATAGTTTCAAAAATCTTGTTAAAAATCTATTCAATAAAGGTCTTGTACCTTGCTTGCTTATTCATTACAACTAAATTTTCAAAGTAATGAATTTCTGTCTTCCCTATATAAATGATTAAGCTGATGGACTAGTTATCCCATGATCATTACAAAAATTGCAAATGTAATTGTCTAATTTTCTTCTAAATTAGGAAAGTAAGATTTACCATCATGATTCCTTACAAAAAAGAACATTTGAAAATAAAAACAGTATGCTACATATTCAAACACAAAACTGATTTAAAAAATACTGATAGAATTTTAAATGTTTGTATAACCTATTAAAATTAATTCAAATCTATATTACATTGGAAATAATTTTACTCAGTAACTTCTGGGTTTTCCTATATCAGGTGGGTAAGAGATATCTGAGCATCTGAGCTCTTGTTTACATAGTAAGTATTTTGGAAAAATGCTCTATAGTCTAACCCTAGCATTATTGAATTGCTCGTTAAACCTACATCCAAATCTATTAATTATGTCAACAAAACAAATACTTATTGCTTCATATCTAAAACCTGATATGTCTTTGAATCAGACATGTGGGGCTTTATGACCTAAAGCTTTTTATCTTAGCTATTTAAGATTATTCAGGTAAATGCAATAGTATAGTGTTTAGGTTTATTTATTTTTTCATGTACTTTTGGCCTCATCAGTTCTGGGTTTTGCTATTCATATTTTCAAGCATGAATTTTCAAATCAAATAGGACTATTTCAAACAATTTTAAATAGCAAATTACCTTCGATTAAAATTGTGTCTTGAATGAAAAACCATTAATAAAATAGATGAAGTGATGAGTTTACTCATTTTTTCCTTCATTAATTCCATACTTACTGTTTTTTTCAACAAAATCCTTCTTCTTACCAAGATCTGAGTACTGAATATATACACAGACACAAAAATATATACCAAACTCATCAATTTTTTTTTAAAGTAGCTATTAACTTACATTTGACCAAGCCTGTTCACTGTGGAATAGCAATAGTGTTTACTGTGTTTGAATTAAATTAATAATAAACTTATCAGTATGTGTGAAAGAACCCTGTCAAAGTTCTGAGCCTTTCTGATCTGATCTTGGTCCCTGGTGAACTGCAAGGTATAGGAAAGATCATAGGCTTTTTTCAACATTTTCTGTAAAACACATTGTAGCAAGAAAATCTACTGTTTAGAGTTTTGCTAGAGAAAAAAATGTCAAGCTCTTCTCAACCATGTCATTCAAAGGAATCATAAAGTTGTAAAGAGATTTTATATTCACTACCATAATTTTGTATCTATAAAATATTGGACTCTTAAGTTTTACATAGTGCTCAACTACTGGCGAATTAGGATATTTTTAAATAAGTGCTTGTTAAGAACACTGAGAAATTTATACTTGCCACTCATCAATTTTATAAATAATTGCAAATACTTAAATCAATTTGCTACATTATCAAAGATAGAAAACAGATATGTCTTTATCTTAACATAATATCTGACTGCTATGGCAATTTCCCAGAGGAATCAGACAATACTCAGAGAGGTGAAGAGAGAGAGATTTACTTGTCACACTGGAAGACTCAGTGTGCAATCCCAAAAGGCTGAGCCTAGAATTATAGGAATGATAAGGTTTGTAAGGTTGTATGAAGAACTTTGTCTTCCCATCCATCATAGCATAAGTCTGTATTGTTTGTGAGTGGACCAAGGTAGTATAGCTACTACTGTGGGCAAGCAGTATACTGTAGGAACATTCTGCGCCAGGAAGCAGCAGAATCCAAGTAACAGACTCCCCCACAGGCCTGGGAAAGTAGCAGAATCTAAGCAGCAGACTTAGGAAAATTCCTGCTTTATGACCTCATTTTGCCTGTGTTAAAACTACATGTCATGTGAAGAGAGGTTGGTAGAAATCAAAAGTGGCCAACATGACTCCTTTGCATATTCCAAGTGTTCTTAACTTCCCTCTGAGTGTGGGAAAACTATGAGAATGATGTAATATATCCCTCATAGCTAGGTAACTAAAAGTGGAGTTAATACAAAAGGAAGATTATTCTAGATGGGCCTGATTTAGGTGAACCTTTGAAAGAGCTGTGCTGTGCTGCTGTTCTTGAGGATTTCATTTCCATCAGTTATACAGCAATAAGGTGTAGGACATTTTTCCACCAAGCATGTGAGCCGGAGGGAGAAACTTGAACAGTACCCAGAGAAACCTTATCCAGACTTCCATCCAGCTTCTCATCCACAGAGCTGTAACATAATAGTCATTGTTAAAGCCATTAAGCGTAAGGCAGTCTGTTACACAACAAATACATGGTACCAGAAATATCAATGAAAGCTTCATAGGGCTGTATTATCTTTTGTTAATATCAAATGTATTGTAGTACTTTAGTATTCATAGACTTTTGTAGCTTCTTCAGTTGGTAGAATGTCCAGAAAATAAAAAGGAAATAGTGCACACACACACACACACACACACACACACACACACACATATAATCTCATAAAATTTGAAGGGCATTGAATCGTGTGGTTTTCATGGCTTAAAAAAAATATTGGTAGCATATTTACTTCATATTTTTTCTTTCTAATGAATAATCAATGACAGTTTGCAAAAATATGTACAGTTCTTTAAAAAGACAATATTTCTTCATATATTTCTAAATGATTTATCATTCTATTTTATGGTTTTTGTACTTTCCCTAATTTTTTCTTGCAGACACAGATTAGTTTCTCCCTGACTCTCCATTGTATGTCCAGGCATCCAGTGAGTTTTTGAATGATTAAATTTCTTGATACATATTCCTTAAGAAAAGATAATTATCAAATTTAGTATTTGAATATTTTCTATATGTGAAATTAAATCTTAATTCTTTAATATATAAATAACTCTCTGAAAATTGTACTGATATTTGAACATGCTAATTATAATGCATCATTGTACTCACTATGTTTAGCAGAAATTGTGTCCTCACTAGATATTGAGAGCCTATGTGTTTCTTCTACTTTATAACTAGATGGCAGGCATCCAATTCATGCCAATTGATGAACCCAGATTTACCTCTGTTCATTTAAAAATTCTAATGAAGCTGTCAAAGAAATAGATAAAAAGGAAAGTGGGAGAGAAAGGATAACTTTGTGGGAATTTAGACGATAAACACAAAGAAAGAAAATGGTAATTTTACAGTGGAAGAGCATGGAAATACCACATTAAAAAAGCAATCAGCAAAGATAATATTACAAATAATAAGCTATGTCTACACTGCATGCCTTTGATATAGTTCATGGAGAAAGGCACATTGTTTCTTCTTGTCCTAATGCATAGTTTTAATCTAATCATGAGAACACATCATGCAGGCACTGATTAAAGTAGATTCTAAATATTAACTGGCCTAGATATTTCAGAAGTGTGAAGGTCATGAACAACAAAGAAAGATATCCTAGATTAAAGATACCTTGGTTTGGCTCATGGACAAAACCATTTTTTAAAATAGAGATTTTCACTGTCCACTATTAACAGTACTGAGGAAAAACATTCAATCTTTGTTTCTGATCCTTCATCTTGTGATTGGTCGCACCCAAATAAAAATATAAAATAAGTACACAAAATAATCAAGGCTGTTCTGATGTTGATAATGCCAACAGCAAAGGCATCCTCCTCCACAATCAGTGGATTGGATTGATGGGTGAACTGACATCTGTGCCCAATGGTCTTATCTGACAACTTCTGTCTCTGTCTTGGTTGTATCTGGACCTGATTATTTAGTACCCATAGTATTTTGAAATAATTATAGAACTGTGTAAATAATTATAACGATATTAATTTGTATACTATCTCTGTATTTTCAAACAAAAATTTACATATTCTACCAAATTGAAAAAAGTAGCTAATTTTGCAGTCCTCTGTACAACCCCATCAATTTCTGCCACAGAGAATAACACCACCTCCTGTAGAAGGTGCAAGTTGTTTTGAGGGCTATAACCTTGTGCATTCATGGCACCCTTTCTAGCCTCTTGACCACACTAGAATTAGGTACCAGGTTTTAATGTTCACTTTTCCTCCTTTTGATGTAGAATTTTTCTGAAAACATCTCTGACAAGCAGTGGTGGCTTCAGTGACCTTTTTAACAGGTGCCACTTCTGGGTGTGATGTCTAAAGTCCAGAATGTGTCAAAGTCATCAACTGGGAGGCTTTTCAAAGTGCCGAACCAGCATCACCTCTTTAGACATGTGGTTACTACAATTTTTATAGAGAGCATATGGATAAATTAATAATATGCTACAAAGGCAGAAATGGACAATATTAAGTTTAGTCTGTATGATGGTGCTAATCCAGAAATCAAAACCTAAAAGGCAGTTGGCTATATAGATCAAAAGACCTTTGACAATTTATATTAACCAATAAGCTTTTTCTATTTTTATGTAATTGTTCTTCTCCTTTTTCAGAGGAATTTATCCATGTACAGCAAAGTAAATCACTGTCATACAGATATTTCTAACATGCAAGTACAGTTCTTGAACAGCAAGCAGATGTTCCTATACAGTTCAGCTCAGTAACTATCACTTTCTCATGAGCTAATTTTCAAGAGGAATTCTCTAGCTAGGTGCAAAAGAATCTCAGCAACAGAATAAGCTGTTTATGAGGAGAAAAATCTCAGCCTCTTATACAAAATCTTTGTATGTATGAGAAAACATACAAAGCATAGCTAGAATTCAGTGGGTCATGACATAATTTGAAATCTCAAGGAGTCACTTCCCTAAATTGTATTTTGAACAGGTGTGACACACAGGCAGGTACTTGTATTTCTATTAGTTTTTCTCTACTCGTATTGATCCAATAATACTATTATGTTATTGGTAGACTAATGATTTAGTGCAAGTAAGGTGTTTATAAATGTTTGTTTATTTGTATATATGTTCATACAAATATGTGTACATGCGATGGTGGTTTACAACACTGTATATCACTTCAAGATACAGGTTTATATCCTTCATATGCATGTTAACACTCCTGACCCACTTTCAGAAGTGGAAATTTTTAAACTCTGGCAGGATTTAGTTGCTATTTGGTCTAAACCAGATATTTATCTCTTCATACAAACAACTACTTAATTTCCAAACCTTATTCTGGGCTTGATCCTTTTTTGAGCTTTTCTAAATAATCAATTAACAAGTTTTTTTGTTTTGTTTTGTTCTGTTCTTAGTTTCTGTAAGAGCAGAATTATTCATTGAACTGTCATCAGGCAAAAGTATAGCATTCAGCAGTTTCTGAACATCAAGACCATTTTTAATTTTTTTCTCTGCTGGAAATAAAGAAGCCATGTTGCTTCCACACATTCCACAATCATGAGCTACTCTAAAAGTATTACTACTGTGTTATGCATGTAAATGTTAGCAGTTATGCCCTTGGCTAAGGTATAGCTCTTTGTGAGAACATATAATTCTACTTGTTGATTAGCCAAAGGCAAAGGTGTTTCAATTACATCAAGGGTTATAATGTGAAAGATTATATGAGAATATTCAGCAGAAGCTTTTCAGGGAGGAAAGGCCACCAATTGAAATGTTAACTGATTAATTCAGGAATTCGTTTGCATTAGGTAAAAATGGGTAAGAGGGGTTCCACATGATTTCTTCAGTGGTTTTAACCACAGGACAGCACTCACTCTAAGGCAGGAAAGTACCCCTGTGCTACAAATTCTGCTTATTAACTGTATACCTTTGGTTCACTAGTGGTCCCCATGCTTCTAGATGAGTACCCTAAGAGCATTTCATTACTTATATAAAAAGGGAAAGGGGAACTGTTCATTGGAATGTCCAAAGGCATGTTGGCTTATTAAACTCTATTGTAAAGCTGTGAAGTCTTTTTAAATATAGGACATTGATAAATTCTAGGAAGAGATTTAAAAGAATCTACTTGAGTCTTAATGGAAGGTGCACTATGAATTAGTAGGAGAAATTTCCTATAGTGAATATGGTTTCTCATTTGAAAGGGACAATAGATCACAGTCTATAAAATCAAATTTAGTACCACCAGAGTCAGAGCAAATAAAAGATGTTAAAAAATCATTTCTCCACTTGATTGACTATGTTGATTTTTACTTTTATCCTTAAGAATTATTTCCTTTAGGAAAAAGAGATCCCACATGATGATTTTCTAAGTCTTGCCTTGATAAATAAAGAGAAGATGAAAAACTAAGGAGGAAAGGACTAGTTTATCTCAAAGAGCATAAGCAAGAGGGAAAAGGTATAGAAATAGGAGCTTTTTATCTTTTAATTCCTTCTTTTGAACTGCTTGAATCACCCCTGTAGGAGACACAAAGCATATCAATCCAGTAACCTCTTGGTTTGTCAGACCTGGACCTTCTCTTTCAAAGCTCCTGACCTCATTTAAATATTGTTCTGAATATTAATGGTCACAAGTTTCAGTAAACAAATGTCTTGTAAATTTAACTAATATCTGTTATCATTCTTTTTTTTTAATGACGTGCTTTTTTTTTTTAAAGATTTATTTATTTGTGCATACAGAACTGGGGTACAGGTCAGAAGCTCAGGGGCGGTGAGAGGCTTTACCAGAGACAGAGTGGAGAGCAGAACAGGAAGATCTGTGAAGTACACTGCTGAGGGGAACAGCGGGCAGGTGAAGAGAGATCTGCCGCGCCATGTGGTCAGGCGGGGATCGAACTCATGCATAAGTGGCTTAAGCTTCTTCGTGCTGTGCTTTAACCCGCTGCACCACCAGGGAGGGCCTTGTTATTATTCTTTAACATGATAATGACTTCACAAAATATTGATGTTAACACTGAAATATTCATTTATTACACATCTGTTACGTTCTAGCCACGGAGAACAAATCCATCAGAAATAACTATTCTCTATCAGTATACCTGTTTTTATCAAAAATCAGTTTTACTCTATTAAAAATGTTTAAATTTTCATGTAAAAATTAGTTTAGTTCCTTAAAATCATTTTTCTATTTTCTACATAGATACAATTAAGTAAAAAATACAATGGTAGTCAAACAATATATCTCACATTGTGACTGAAAATAGGGAACAAAAGTTTTGAAAAGTGTTTTTATATTCATCTAAAAATTCATCCTATAATAAGATGGGGAATGGGGTCAAAAATGGTGGGGAGAAGGAAGTGCACTGGACTGTGGTGATGGCACATGGGTGATTTGATGGTGGGCAGCCCACGGGGATCACAATAGAGATGGAAAAAGCACAATGTAAAAATAAACTATTATTTTATTATTAAAAAAAAACAACATATATAAAATTAAAAAATTATTGAAAACATATAAAATACAAAATATTAAAAACATATTTAGAAACAAAAAAATTCATCCCATAATAACATCTATAAATCCCATACTCAAATATAAAACTATTAGACTTATGAGATCTAAGGAGTTCCTTTTCATAGATTTGCTACATAGAAAAGAGAGTAATAGTGATTTTTGCATAAAGATTACAAATTTTAATTTTCAAATGCTCCTTCTGTCCCAATAATTAAAAATCAAAGATAGTGTATTATTGAAAATTGTATGATACATTAAAATCAATTTCAGTTTTTAAAATTACCCTCCCCCATATACAGACTTTCATCTGCAGATATGGGTTTAAAATATTGTGCTATGATAAAATCAAAAAGTCTATAATCTAAATATTGTGAATAAATATTTAAAATATCTCTTGCTTATAAGTCAAAATCTATGGATTTGGGGGCTCCTGGTAGTGTAGAACTGGTAGCACTACCATTGCGGAGGCCTGAATTTGATCTCTTGCCTGGGTGCTGACTCACAGGACACAGCAGACCTCTCCTGTCTTGCCTGCTGCTCCCCTCAGCAGTGTATTTCAGTGAGTCCTCCAGTTCTGCTCCCCACTCTTTCTCTGGTGAATCCTCTCACCCTCTGTACCTTTGGCCTATACCCAGCTCTTCTATGCATAAATAGATAAGTCTTTAAAATTCTTTGGCTTTAATGTACAATAGAAGAAATTACTATATGGCAAGTGCAGACTAGCTTACTATGCTTACTTATTCTCAGATTGAGATAAAAATCAATAATATAGAAGTCTATTTTCATACCACAAGCTCTTTCAAGTTCCTGAAATAATTTACTAAAAATATGACTAAATAATTTACAAAATATGGAACATGATAATAAATTGAAATTTCAAATAGAATATGGATCAAACATATGCTTTGCAGGGAAACAAAATATTAGGTGTTCATAGAACTAGCAATCATAGCAGTGGGATCTAAATCAAGTTATATTGACAAAACACTAAAAAATGCAGAATATTATTTAAATGAGTTACACTTTGAAACATCAGAGAAGAAAGCATTCAAACAGTTTAAAATTCAAATTTGATGTGAAAATTGTTTTTAAATTGTATGCATGAGTAGCCTGAGCAATAATACCTATGATTCTCATTTTATCTTGAGGACTTTATATATTTGACTGGACAATGTAGATAAGAACATTTTTTAAAAAGGGGGTTAGTGCCTTGTAGTCTATACTGTTTTGGCTTTCAATTTTAGTAGCATGCTATTTTTGCTGGGCACTTTCTATTTTATTAATATTGCTGACAACTCATTCTTTAAGTAGGATTTTTCACTATATGCCCACATGTGGTGAAAAAGCATTGTATTAAGAGTTTGTTATCTGGGGAGTATATGGGATCCTGAAAACTCAAACTTACACAACCTTTTTTACCTATGATATACAGTCAGAAAAATTTAACAATTAATAGGTCTCTCCTAAAAGAAAACAAAAAATCATTATTTGGTATAAAACCTAAAGCTGTCCTTCTCTCAAGATTGTTTTTCTCTTGAAGATTATTATTTGAATGTGACACTCTTGATCATCCTTGATAGATTCAGGAAAATCCAGTTTTTTAATGCATTGGTGCCATCTCAGCTTGTATATGGATTTATTTATTTACTTTATTTTTGCATAGAATATCTAGGGTGTAGGCCACAGGTGAATAAGGGGGCTGTGATGAGAGGATTTACCAGAGACAAGTGGAGAGCAGAACAGGCAGATCTACTGAAATACACTGCTGAGGAGAGCAGCAGCTGGTTGAGGAGAGCTTTGCTATGCCATATGTGGGTTAGCTCCCTGGCTGGAAATTGAATTGTCAGTAGCTGTGATGGCACTGAGACTTAACCTATAGGCCACCAGAGAGGCACTGAACTTATTGATTAATTTCCCTTCCATCCTAGTCTGTGTCTAGAACTTAAGTCCAACAGTTGAGCTATTGAAGGGCATTGTTTCTCAACCCTGGTAATCCTAACATACTATTTAAGTAACGTATAATAACATATATAAAATCCATTTTACTCTCATTAAATTCACAATAGTATAATTATCTGCAGATAGAGTTTTTAAATTATATAATAAGTGCAAAGAAGAAATAAAATAAAAACACTTTAGACTGAATATGTATTCAATACAAAATTGCTTGGGCAATATTCTATAAGAGACATGAAAATGTAGTAAGACAGTTACATTAATATATAGAATTACTACAGATAAGATTTCAACACATGTAGACAAATAAAGGTTTGCTGTATTTTTGACTGCCATGCAATTAAATGTTGCTATTTATGGCATGCCTTTCTAAAGGTAATAATCTTAGACTAGATTAATGGAATAATATTCCACTAGTAGTAGTAATTTTAGACTTAACTTCATTTGCTTTTTATGGAAAATTACTTGGTTTTTATAACTGTGTAACAAATACTCTGTGTTTAATGTAAGATGTGATTGGATTTTCAGATTGAGATATTGCTATGCAGGTTTTTCTTAATGCAAATGCCCAGCAAGATATGTGAAGTAACATGGATTAAGGGATGATTTGTTGTTGTTCATGACATTCTGCAGAATATCGAGCCCCTATAGTTTTCATCCCAAAATACTAGCATAGGGTCACCTGACCTATAAGATGGTTTGTACATGAGATATGGAGATAAAGGCAGAAGCAGTGGTGAAAGCAGAGTGGTGTCTCTTATATAGACAGCTTCAAGGACTGAATTTATGCTGTACAAAGATAGAATTGAAGTTACCAGACTGCAAGTACAAAAAGATATTTTTGAGAGAGCGGCAGAAACAGTGCTTATTTATGACTCAGATGACAAGTTTGGGCACAGTGGGAGATTGATCAATCTCTCCAACATTTCTAAGGAAACTCGTGTCATTCCAATACAGCAATAACAGAAAAGAATGAAGCATGCCTGTGATGTAGCAAGACGTTGCAACCTTTAGAAGCCAGTACTTTGAGAGAATAGTCTGGGAAAAGAATTAGTAGGCATTCATTCTGTAGTCTAAAGTTGTTTCACAAGCTATGGATATTTAAGAGGAAGTCAGATCAAAAATATCCCCAGGAACTTAACAAAATAAGATAAAATAGGAGAATCACTAAGGTGGTTTGAGCAGCTGCAGCTGAAGAACATTAAATCAGCAAAACTAGAGCATTATGTTAATATGGCTTCACATGTACTAGAATCTCATCGACTCTGAAAAAATTCTATTTATGTTGGGTAAATTAATTTAAAAACATGTTAATTTCACAAAGCAACTACTGTTTTTAGAAGTACAATTATGACAAATATTCTCCCTTAGGAAAAAAATAAAAGGTACAAACACACAACATCCCTGCCCCCTAACCCCACAAGAGATTGTGAAATCTATGAGAAGGGCCAAAACCATGATTTCAACAACCCTAGACAGTATAATAATATGTGTTTCATAAATGAAGATAAAATGGGCCATCAGTATCCTTGGAAGAGATGAACATAAATCTAGATGAAGGAACCATGTGGAGAGTGCCAAGCTATGAGACTGAAGAATGATAGCAGGTAAAACATGAAAGATTGTGAGAAAAAGTCCAGTGTCTTTCCTTTAGAACTTGCATTTGATCAATAGACATAAGAACTGGTCAACAGATGGAAATAATTGAGCAGGGATAGGAGAGTGTTAAAATCATAAACTATCAGCCTAGCACAATGAAGGTTCAGAACATAATTTCAGTACATAAGATATACAGGTGTATAGATACATTGTTATAGCATATAAATATGATTCCGGCAGCTAAGCATTATATACTTCATAGGGAAGTCATTATTTGTAGAGCATGTTAAAACAATGGGCATGTACGCCACCCTTTCTTCAGAGCAGAGTGTCTACTTAAATTAAATGGAATTCTTTTGTGCAGGAGGTTGCCAAACACACTCACACACACATACACATATGTTCTTTGTATACACGTGCATACATATCCACCTACAACTCGCTACTCTCATTCAGTCATGTATAACAATATAAATTCATGAATACTTCTTTTATATTTTGGGCTATAATGCAATGCAGTTTTATTTATTTGCTTGCTTAATTTGTTCCCAATTTGGTCACTGAAAAGTTACTTAATTTTTACTTTACGGTAACTTGACTGTATCAGTGTGTGTCAAGTGTCAGTAATTTCCTAGTTAACCCTGAAAAAAAAAAGTTATAAGCTTATATTTTGTGTTCCAATCTGAGGGTGAGTTATTTTTCCAAGAACCCTGGTTATTTTTAATAGAAATGGCATTAGAACCTAAGTCTTGAGCAGTAGGACTGCTCAGGGTGTCTTCATCTAATGATAATTGTCACTTGTGTCTCATACATAGCTGGTCACCTTGAGGCTTTTCTGGTTCATGAAGCTACAAAATTTACAAGTGTGCCATAATTTTTGGCTGTGTTAAAATTACTGGTTATGGGATTTTTTAAAAAAAGATTTATTTATTTGTGCATACAGAACTGGTGAACAGGCCAGAGGTACAGGAGCCTGAGAGGATTCACCAGAGAGAGTGGGGAGTAGAACAGACAGATTGATGAAGTACACTGCTGAGGGGAGCAGCGGGTGGGTCAGGAGAGGTCTGCTGCACCATGTGGGTCACCTCTGAGGCAGGCAGGGATCGAACTCATGTGGAAGTGGCTTTAGCTTCTTAGTGCTGTGCTTTAACCCGCTGTGCCACCAGGGAGGGCCTGGAATAAAATTTTAAGTCATCTTATTAAGCTCTTCTAGGTCTAGCAACAGACAGTGCTATATAATAGTTGCAAACATGATTTTTCAGGATTTGAAAGTCTGCTCCATGGTTAAATAAACATGGAGGTTATTCAATCTCTGCACTTCATTCTTCATCTATAAAGTAATATGAATAATATTTAGATTATAATATGAACATTGCCTCAATTATAGAATTAAGAGAATTAAGTGAATTAATATATATATATATAAAACTTTTCATACAGTGCCTAGCATATAGTAGGCAATCTACAATACTACTTATTTTCTACATCTTAGTGTTAAGAATACTACTTGTTTACATTAACATCTGTAAGACTTGGATCAGTTGGAGCAATCCAAGACCTAGCCACATATATAAACACTCAACTGTGGTTTATTTTCCATTCTTCTATTTATTCATTCAACACATTTATTGAAAGTCTACCATCTGCTCTCTAGTTAAGAGAGTTATCATTATCAACAAAAAGACAAAGCCTCTGCTCTCATGAAGTTCACATTCTGGGGGAGGAGAAAGGCAGAAAAATGAATAAACACAGGGACATATCCCAAGTGGTGATAACTGCTATAAAAAAATAAAGAGAGGGAGATGCACAGAGAACAATCTTCCAGGAGAGTGGGATGTCTGTACTTTTAGAGGATGATCATGGAAGGTAGGTGAGATATTTGAACACAATTTTGAATAAAATAAATGTAAGCCTATGAAACTATCTTGCAGAAAGAATGTTTCAGAAAAAAAAAAAGAGAGAGAGAGAGAGAGAGAGAATCATGGACTAAGACTGGAAAGTATGGTGACCAGATAATAGTCCTTCATAGGAATTTAAGTGTCACAAGAATTCGTTGGAAAATAATATATATATCACCTAATTTCATTTGTAGCAAAATCTCTCTAGCAATTGTGGAGTGAAGAATGAACTGTGGAAATGGTGGAGATATAAGCCATTGCAAGATGAGTTGCAACAGTGTTCTGATACTATAGGAGGTATTTGGATTCAAGATATATTTGTTTCATGATCTATTTTGATTGTGGTAGAACAAAATAATAATCAGGATGTGAAGATATGAGAATGCAGATCAGATAAGGAGGATGATTCTATTGTTTACAGATATCATATGTAGATAACTTCTATCTATTAAAATTTATTCACATCTTAAAAATTATATTATTTTGATTATGGGAATGCTGGTTTATAATGCTGGATATGATTTATGGGTATAAATTACCTCTTCAATTGTACGGTAGCACATCACACCCATCACCAAAGCATCGATAAACATCCATGCTATGTTGGTCCACCCTCCTCTTTTGCTACTCTCCCCTTCTGGTGATCTCAATTCTACAGTCATATTTCTTTTTTTTTTAAGATTTATTTATTTATTCATACAGACCTGGGGTACAGGCCAGAGATGCGGAGGGTGAGAGGATTCACCAGAGACAGAGTGGGGAGCAGAACAGGCAGATCGACGAAGTACACTGCTGAGGGGAGCAGCGGGCGGGTCAGGAGAGGTCTGCCACGCCATGTGTTCACCTCCGGGGCAGGCGGGAATCGAACTCATGCTGAAGCGGCCTTAGATTCTCAGTGCTGTGCTTTAACCCGCTGCGCCACCAGGGAGGGCCCTCTACAGTCATATTTCTAAGGCTATTTTTGGTTTAGTTTTGTCTGTTGCCTATTTTCTTTCTTTTCATTCCATACATAAGTCAAATCTTCAAGTATTTGTCTTTCTCCTGATTTTATTTCATGTAGTATATTATCCCTCTCTAGTTCTACTCATGTTGTCAGTGTTGATTTTTTTTTTTGAAAAGATAAAATAGACACATTTCCGTATAGTTTTATCATTACTTTCAATTATATGTTTTGTAATAGAGAGTGTTTATTAGCAGAATACTACAGGCACATAAGTTGGCAATTATATAAATTACCATGTACTTGGTAAGCTTACTAGTATGTTATTAAAAATTTGGAGACCAGTAGTCTTAGCAATGATGAGTTTAAATTTAGTTTGGGTGAGTATGTCTGTTGTGTATGGGTGTGTGTTTTGGTTGACTTGGAGGAGCAGCAATATAATAGTAAATATAAAATATCGGGGAAGGAATTCTCAAAGCCTACTATAAAGAATGATTGTACCTCATTTTAAAACAAAAACCAATGTTTCCATAAAATTGCTGGCCAAAATGAAGAAATTGAATCTGTGACCATAATTTACCTATTACATACTTTATGATGTGTAGGCATTAAATATTGTCAATAGAATATATAAATTATAACCCCTAATAGATCCTTTGATGACTTAGAAAATTGACAGTCATTTTTGTATTGCCATCATTATATTATAGTCTACATTTTAAGCATTTTTACATTATAGAAAACATCAGCTCTATCATAAATATCTTGCCTTTCCACTTATTTTGATTAATTTATAACCATAGCCAATGGCAGTGTGAAGTTCAATTAACATATTATCCTATTAATTTAATATATCTATTTTAGAAGATTTATTTATGCAATGAGAGCTTGATTGTAAGCCAGAGGTATGGAGGGAAGGTAAGAGGATTCACCAGAGACAGAGTGGGGAGCAGAACAGGCAGATCTATCGAATTACACTGCATGAGAGGTCTGCTGTGCCATGTGGGTCACCTTCCTGGCTGGAGCTAAAAGTCATGCTGCAGTGGCTGCAGACAACTTCATGGTTCTGAGACCTAATCATTTGCATCAGCAGGGAGGCCCTAAAGTAGTTGCATTTTTGTTTGTTTCAGTGTCTTAGGGGTAGGTATGTTGTGTTCACATATACCAGAAGGAGATCCTATATCTCTAAATCATAAAATGTATGAACCAATGTTACCTAATAAAATAAGTAGTTTAAAATAGTCTCTTGATCAATTTTGATCCATTGTTGACTTTTCAAAATGAATTAAAAAATTACCCCTAATCAATTCAATTAATTCAATCAGTAAGGAGAAATTAGAATTTTAAAACACTTACTTGACTTCATTAATAATTTTAAGTAAACTAAATGCTCAAAAAATGTTATGATTGTTTTTGTATCTATAGCCACTACATCTGTGTCCTCTCATTAAAGTCTTTTTGCAAACTTGAACTTGCAATACATTTTTCTGTATAGTATGTAGATCTCTGACATCTTATTCTACATTTCCTTTAATTTGTTTCATTATTCTTATTTTTCTCTCAGAGTATGTGTGTTTCCCATAATACTTCAAAAAGTATTCTGGTGTGTGTGTGGGGGAGGTGTTCTGAGGGTCGAAGGGAAAGTAAATACATGTAGTAAAGGGAGAAACTCAGTGAAGTCTTCTACAAGATTATGTATGCGTTCTGACTTAGTTGCTAAATTTTCCACTTTTCACAATCTGCAATAATGCCATTGAAGGAGGATTCCCTTTGCGTGTTCTTTTTATAACCCAGCTTCATTAACTTTCATTTCCCTACACTGAATTTCAAAAGCCACTTAGCTGCCCATATTCCTAGTTTATCCAAGTCATTCCATTTTTTACTGTGAGCTCCTTTGCGGTGATGGGCTTAGCACTCCTTTCCAATAATCAGCGGATTTCATCACCTAATGCACTCTTTCTAGAAGGCTTTTGTGAGCAGCAGTCTCCCCACTTTCCAGTCCCCTGGCATAGCCTGGGAACCACTCCATCTCCACCTGCTCAGCAAGTTTTAAATCCACTCAAGGATTAACCTTGACTAACCCATATTTCCTAGTGACTAGAACTTGATAGCATTCTTATGAGAGTGAGAGAAATGTAAGGCTTAGTTATGTGTCATAGGTACCGAGCGTTCATTCTCTTCATTTTTCCCTTTTTTTCTCAGAAATTGTTGCTGAATATATGATCTAATTAAGTGTTCAAATACAGAGAGAGAGTGTGAGCAATGTTCTTGGAACACGATTACAGGAAATCTGCCTGCTTTGAAAAGCAAAATATACTGGAATCTGTTAATAATTTATCATTAAAATGTTTCCTCAATTCAAATCCCTTTTCCTCTCATTTTAGGGTGAAGTAGATTTTTTCCCAGTATGTTACCAAAGATTCAGAAGAACTAAAGGCTTTTTTTGATTGTTTATAAGTTAATTTCCCCCATTTTAATTGACTATATTTGGTTTGATGATTTAAGAAGAAACAGAAAAGACTGTTGCATTAGCACATAGCCATAAGCTAAATCTATCTGCACTTTAGAAAATTATTTTTTAAAATTTACTCTGGCTTCACCAAGCCAATTTTGATTGAACAAGCAGAAAAGCCTTAGAACAAATGCCATTACTTAAATGACTATACTTAATATCTGTTCAATTAGTACCCATAAGGGTACTTTTTAATGGAGAAACAAGGAATAGATTGTGCACTCTAGAAAAAATATAACCTCATCTATTGCCTATTCATAATCAAATATGTTTGTGTAACTTTATAAAGAATGTATTCAGACTATTGTTTTAATAGAAGCATAAATATGGTCCCCAACTTTTATATACACAATGTTTATAAAATGCCAACATGGATGATATGTTACTTCAGAACTCACCTCCAGTTTTAATGAGAATTCCATATATCAGTTGGAACTGAACCACTTCTTAGTCCTGTAGTCTGTCAAATCATACTTAAATTTAACAGTCTTTATCAGGTTTGCCTTTGGAATATGCATGAAATTTTGTATAAGTGTTTAATATTTTTTTCTCTCATGTAAAAATTAAGTATATAAAACCTGAAAAGTGTTTGTATTTGTGTTACTATAAGTTAGAAATCTTTAAGCATTTCCTAAGTACTGATAATTAAATCTTAGATCCTTTTCATGTAGATATGAAACCAGTGACAAGTTTTCACTTGTTTCACTTATGGACGCAAAAACTAAACATGTGAGAAATAGTAGAAATCAGTAAAATGTAGTGAGTGGCCTGCAGATGTATCAAATAAGTATGATGTACCCTGAGAACTAAGTGTAAGATGAAGCGTTTTTGTTTGTTTGTTTGTTTGTTTGTTTACACATCCCTGTCTCTGTACTAAAGAAAAGCAAGTAAATCAGCTTTTGTTTACTAAATGACATTTTTTAATCATCTCAATTTCCTCCAAGCTTTAGCTTGTTTTATTTCAACCAAATAAATGTCACTATACTTAAAAGTTTTATCCAAGTATTTACATCTCTGGTCTCAAGATGAACATCTAATTATATTGTGGCATTATTAAATGGAATATTGACTCAAATATGGGGGTTATGGTGATTAATACGAATCGATGTCTCTGGAGCAGATTGATTATACTCGAAATAGCTTTTCATATTTCAAAGAAGGGATTGCTCAAACTAAAATATAATCTCCATGAAAACAAGTCCGTTTACATTTTCTTTCCTATTACTTTGGAATAAACACTCAGTAATCACCCCAATCCACACAGCACTATTTTTATGAGATTCATAATCACAACCCAGGACACAACTGTATGTATCATTTTTTTTTTTAAGATTTATTTGTGCATGCAGAACTGGGGTACAGGCCAGAGGCTCAGGGATGGCGAGAGGCTTCACCAGAGACAGAGTGGGGA
>NW_004567110.1:37317680-37357915 GCF_000260355.1 Condylura cristata
CAGAACAGGCAGATCGACGAAGTACACTGCTGAGGGGAGCGGCAGGAAGGTCAGGAGAGGTCTGCTGTGCCATGTGGTCACCTCCGGGGCAGGCGGGAATCGAACTCATGCTGAAGTGCCTTTAGCTTCTCAGTGCTGTGCTTTAACCCGCTTCACCACCAGGGAGGGCCCGGGTGTATCATTTTTGACTCTTAAAAATTGACTGATTTTATATTTCATCTTAGTAAATGGGCAGCTCTATCTTTATAACAGCATGGATACAGAGAGTATAACTCAATTTAAAATGCATCTTGTTGGTGCTCTCTACAAGCTTCAAATCTAGCATAGCATCCTTCATCCATATCTACAACATGCTTAGTTATGTATCAAAGTTTGTTAATTAAATAATTTAACAATCTGTGAAAAAGCATATTCTTTAAAGTATGCACTAGCTCAGATTGTTCTCAAGATGCACTGACTGTTTCAGATAAGTAAATATTATTTAAATACATGTATGGTCTAGTTAACTGCTATAAAATGTGTGGTTCTTGTCACCTTGGAGTTCATTATAAATGCAGTATCATAGACCGATCATTATACCTCCTGAATCAGAAGACCCACAGACGATGCTAATCCATGTTAACATTTGAAAAGTCTGATATTTCATGTATTTAGAGTTCAAACCTAAATTCTGCCTGTCCCAAATCAATAGTTGCCCGATCCAGTGTGTCCTAATACAGACAAAGGATGATTTTTCTCAATTTCACATCCATTCAGCAAGATGTTAAGATCTGTGCTAGGTGCCGATCTTACAAAAGTGGGAAGAACGCTGCTGATACCATCGAGGGGTTCCAGTGTAAGGACATCTAGAAAAATTGTTGGTTTAAAAGTGGCCCCTACACAAAGGAAGTTAGAGAGAGGCAGAGCACTGCAAATTAATAGGTGGAAGTTTTAATAAGCAAGGGAATTAATTAGACTTGTCACAGGCAGCCACAAGACAAGTAGATCTCCACATCTGTCACCACTTTTACCTCCAGATTGTCTCAACAACACATTACTACCTCAAGACTGTGTTGAGAAGTAACCTCCATGTAGTGCTATTTTCAAAGAGGTAGAAATAATTTGATTGAAATATTTATATGTTAATTATCTTATATCTAAATACGTCTTCTTAGCTCTTTGACAAAGACTATGCTTAGTAAATTGGACTCTCACCTTGATTTACACATACATTTGTATCTACATGCATATAGTTTATATATATATGTACATATATATGTATATATATATATATGCACACACACAATAATGATAGAAATAGTCTGATACCTACATTCTGTATATTCTGTATGCATATTTACTACTTCCTTACACATTTTACAGCTAGGTTGATTAAGAACAAACAGGTAAAATAAATTACTCCGAGGTCATCAAGTGCATAGCAAATCAAGCTGGGATTTAAGTTTATACAAATAAAGTAAGTTTTATTTTCCTCACTAGATTTAACTAGAAGGCATTTAGTGAAATGACAATATGATGATATTCCTTCTTTGATAACAGTTTAAAAACAATGCTTTCTGAAAATATGCTCTTCAGTGGAAGGTTGATGGGAAATAAAAATAATTTTTAAATATACATTCCATAATCTGGGATGAATAATTAAATATAGGATTTAATTCTGACTTTTGCTTGTAATCAACTTTTAAAATATCAAAATTGTGACTTCCTATACATTAGCTATTAGGAAGAATTTAAATGGCATTGCATCCAAACAGTAATGACATCCACTTGAGTGATTTAGCCCTCCAACAAGAGCAGATGGCTGATCTGAGATTTTGTAGATCAGAAGCAAGCTCCATTTCAAAGCAGCCAGGAAGCAATGGATGATGTTCAAACTCTGAATTCAGAAGAATGCTTTTTCTAGGGTTTATTTGCTAAATTCTGTGACAGTTGGGCATCTGGAAATAGTAGGGAAAAAAACATTGTAAAGCTACACTGAAACCTGTCCATTTGAATTAGATGATCCATTCTCTGTAATTAAGACTAAGTAGTGGATATCTGTCATGAGCCAAATTAATAGAAATTAATTCAAAAACCTTGAAAGGACATGCCATGCTGATCTGTGTAGCATAACCCTGAAGAGGACATTTATTATAAAAGAGTAAGATTTCATTGTCAAAAAGAAATGTCACTCTAGTAAATGCTGAACAAGGCAAGTAAGTTTTTCAGAGTAAAGTGCTTATCAATTAGATGTAAATTAGCATGCTGAGGGCACCACTTGATAAATTACTGTTTCCAGAAAACTAAATCATACCCTCTTGTATAGAAAAAGTCACTCACTCACTTTAAGGGTGAGGACACTGATTTTAAAGACCAGTCCATTTCTTTTATAATCTCATTTGTTTCCTCTTAAATTTAAAGAAAGGCAAGTGAGATTAAAATACTTGTTTGCTTTAGGTTCATGGATGCAAGATTTAGAGAACCAAAGTATGCCTTAGTAATTTTACTACAAATCCATTTGTGATTCTTCCGTTAAGGGAAGACCTGTCAAGGAAGTCAAGGCTGATCAAACTAGTGATATTAATGTACTGCAAATTCTTGAAGCTTCACCATCATTTCAAGCTGCAGACGGCTCTGGAAACTGGTAATCCATAGAGAACTGTCACACATTGTTTAGCTGTGCAGTTTTGATGAATTAATTGCATTTCATATATATTTAATTTTATCTATGAAGTATTAATGTCTGTTTAGTTCTAACAATATCTTACTTTTGTGTACTAACAATTTCCTGCATTTGAGAATTAGGCAAAAGTGGAATATCGCTTCTCCACTTAAGAAAACTTCCTAGAAACATTAGCATAGGTAGGCTTATCCTCTTCTACTAACATTGAATCCTAGCCTTCGTTTTTCTTTTCTCTTCTGTTTGTGAATTTATGTATACATTTATCTTTTCTTTTAACAAATAATGATGCTATTTTTCTTTTGCTGCTTTTTGGCATAGTATTGATTATTACAATGTGAAAATTTGATATACACATGCTGTGATATGATTATCACAATAAGGTAAGCTAACACAGCATCACCTCACACATTTTCTATCTTTTGTGCAATGATGACATTTTATCTACTGAAATATATGGAATATGTGACTCTAGGTACAGGTTTATTCTTGTGCATTTTTCTTACTGTAACTAGGTAGTACTGTTGCTTCACAATTATTATTTTTGTTTTGAATAATAGATAAGAACATACTTCTTTTTCATCTTCAAAGAGGGCATTTCTGCTTCCAGATATTTAAAACTGGTTTGGATGATTGATTATATATTGAAAAAAGAAATAGAAATTATAGAAAAAGGAAACCATTTCTTTTTCATCTTTTTACTTTGGAATAAGAAGTGATTACATATCTTGAGTATTAGTGAAATGCAGAGCAAACTTGACAAGCTATGTAAAGTACCACGACTCTTCCTCACTCTGCTGTGGTTTGAATTCATCAAAATTTCCCTTAGAAAATGATGATTTGCTTAGTATTCTGGATCTAAAACCTTAGCTCACTGTCATCTTCTTGTTTCTTGTCTTAATCCCTAATTGTCCTGCTGTTCCTTTGTTCTATAGACATAATTTAATATCAGTGAAATTTACATGTCTTTGTATGGAAACAGGTCACAGGTAAAGAAAGGCCTACAGAATAGCACAGAATCATAAATATAACTTGGTTAATTGTTTCATTTTGCAAGATTTTAAAATTTATTTACAATCATTCACTGTAACAAAACATGGATGAAGAAGGTAGCAAGATTAAACAGAGAGACATTGGACTGTTATGTAGTTCCAACAAATACCCATAGAAATCTCTGCAAGGGGCTCTGGAATTTTCCTTTATCAAGGAAAGGTGCTGGATGATTATAACAGATAGTAATTTAATACACACCACCCTGTAAATGGAGCAGGAACATAACCTGAGGAATTTTTTAAGCCAAATCAATGCCAAAGCTGAAAGCTGAGGGATGTCTGGTGGCAAAATCTCAACAGAAGAGACGTAAGTTAGCACTAGAGTTTTTCCACACACAGTTCTAATTTGCTTTTGCTAATCGTGCAAGATACCTAGAACAAGTGTCATTAACCATCAAACAAGTTAACAATGGAACTGAAAGTTTATACTACAAGATGAGCATTTTCAAAATATTAAGTACAGAATTAACTATGTAACATTACAAAGTAAAATAAATCAAATGCATGTACTTTTTTACACTTTAACATAATATTATGTGTAGGAATGACTTTAAGTAGTTTAATGCTAAGAAAAAAGGCACCTAGAAAACAAAAATAAAATAAACCTGATAAATTTCTAATGAAAGCTCAAATCTCTTACTGTGGTTTAGCATCAACTCTTACCTGATTGTAAATAAAATTAAAAAGCACACATATTATATATATATACATATATAAAATTATATATGTATATATATATTTAAATATATATTTAAATGTTTATGAAGCCACTTTGTGCAAGATTACTAAGCATGAGGTAGCTGACAGAGTTTGCTTAGTTGATGCTCTTTATTTTTTCCTCTTTTTGTGTATTTCCTTGACTAAATCTTAAGATAGTCTCCTGCTGGGAAATGAAGGTAGGCACAGCAGTGGATCATGTTTTTGACAAGCCCAAAGCTCAGTGACCCATGAACGATATACTTACCTGCCACCTTTTTGTCAACATCTTGACAAGGTCATTATGCATTAAAGAGAAACATTCAGGCTCTAACACTCTAATGCTCACTTTTCTTGAAGAAAGTGTGCAAGAAGGTATAATTTTAACACATAACCATCATTTCTGACTACATAGTAGGCAGTTTTGTTCATTTTAAGTGAACTCCTTGTATGCAAATACATCAATCAGAAAACAAACTGTTCTGAGCAGTAGCCAGCTACATTTCTGAAATGTACTGGTTGACCTCTAAATATCAATGCAGCTTAAAACTAAACTGGGTGCCTTTAAGTACGTTTAGCATTGGAACCCTTTCATTAAGCAAAGACTGAAAATGTAGTTTTTTATCTATGCATGTATGTATGTATCTATCTATCATATATCCACCTATTCAATTTATCATCTCTATCTCTAGGACTTAACTGGTTGGCTCATTTACTCATTCCTCTACCCCAAGCATAACTAAGGCATTTATCTGTGAGGATTCTAAGTATATGCAACAGAAAATTTTAAAACTACTTCCCTACTGTCAAATTTTAAAGGGTTTAACTATGTTTTCAACCTACATTGATGCAACTTAAACATCCATTTTAGCTTTATGTAAAAGTCAATTATCTCTGATTTCTACTATATTATGTCTCTAGATGCTGGAAATCTCATAGACATATGATAACCTTCCTTAATATTTTTTAATAGAAGGATTCTTATTTTTTTTTGAGATTTCTTTATTTTTACATATAAGAACTGAGATCCAGGACAGAGGCATGGGGTGTATGTATGGGGTGTATGTGGGATGAGAAGATTCACTAGAGACAGAGTGGGGAGCCCAACAGGCAGATGTACTGAAATACCCTGAGGGGAGCAATGGGCAGGATTGAATTCATGCTGCAGTGGTTGTTGTTGACTTGGTAGTTAATAAGACTGAGACTTTAACCCCTGTGCCGCCAGGAGAACCCCTCTTCCTTAATATTTAAAGTCCTGCCAAGGACATGTTATCTACTATATTTTCTAAAGCCACCTTTATAATCTGTATACTATCCAATCTCAGTATACATCTACAGAGAGAGATTATATGTGTGCATTCACATATATGAATAATATGTATTTTGCCTATACTTATAATATGGAAATATATGCATATTATCCATGCTACATTTTATATGTGAAAAGATTGAATCATATGTATAGAGTACACATATGTGTCTTGTGTGTATATATGTATCCTTATGTTACAGTATATCCTTTTAATTAAACTGATAATTCAGGCTTTCAAACATTTTTGTTGAAAAGTGCATGTTTTTTAAACATAAACTCAATCCTCTATCATGTTGATGAAAGAAAAATGTTAAAATCAATAGAATACATAAACCTAGGCTCTAAATGTTTGTATAAAAGTATATTCTTACATGACAGCTACATAAACATAAAAACTCCCAAAAAAACTTTAAGTTGATTATAGCATTCGTTAATGCTTTATATTTCATCATTCCTCTTGAAAACAGTTTAACTCCAACAAGGGATACTAACTTTAAACTATGAAGAGGCATAATGGCATTAACATAGACTACAGTACTCATGGGTTACTCTAAAGAATATATGTGAAGTACAGAGCATTTTTCTCAAAGAACATGAAGAAGATAAGGATTCTCCCCACAAGGACTCTGATTAATAAACTTTAAGGAAATCTGATGATGACCACCATTAAATGAATGGGGAAAAGTAAGAATCACATTTGAAGGATTTGATTCCAGATGATCTGACTTCAACGTTATTTACATAGGATGATGCAAATACTTCATTTTATAGCAGTGAGTAAAATTCCATTTGTAAAATCTTACATTGAACTGACAAAGACTCTATTTATTTCATCTTAGGTGTACTTTATATTGTGCTTCCAATCTGTTGACAGATACTGAAATTTTTAATAGTCTGTAAGTTAAAGCAGACTGTTTTCTAAGTAGTCAATAATTTCAAAAAATATTTCTCAGAAAATTTTTATATGTGTGTATTATATATGTATATACATATACATATGTGGGTGTATAACATGCATCTAGAATGGATGTGGCCACTATTGCAAAATTTCTTACACATTTATAAAAGTATTGCTCTCTGTTCACATCACCATTTTATTCAAATTTTGATTTCACAATTTAAAGTTCTTGAAAATCTGTTATACTCACTACACTTTAAGATGAGCAAACTGTCTCTGAGAAAACACAATAAAAAATTATAGTTAAGTTAGGGTTAGTACTGGTGTGGTTTATTCTATAATAGTAAGGAGTAGGACAGTAGGTATAGGAGTTAAATAATTTTATTTATGCTGTGGTGGTGGTCAGGTGTGTAGTAACCTACATCTGAAGAAGTGTAAACCCATATCCTTAAATCATACAGTGTTGTAAAGCAACATTATCTCAATAAAAACTAATATAATCATTTTAAAAAAGAGTATCGATACTGTGGAAAATAGAAAAATGAGTAGTAGAAAAAGATCAGGACTGTGGCTTCTCCATCAGTTTATGACTGTTTATTTGCATACTGTTATAGTGTTGTAACAAAAAGAAGTGCAAAGAGTGGTGAAATAGATTAAAGAATGTAATACCATCTCAAAAAATCAAATTGCTCCTATTTCCATACCTTTAAAATGTAATCGCTAATAAGAATTCACCCCATGATAGAGTCAGACAAAATTCCATTCTGGCTTTCTCCCAGGTCACTGCTCTGACTTGGCTCTCACTGATCGTGGGAAGGATAAACCAAGAATATCTGGGCCAAAAGGAACATCCAGAGAATTGTCCTCATCACAAGACTAATAATGATAACAGCTGCCAATAGGAAATACAACAGTGCTGACATTGGTGCTGAAGCACTCAATAGTTTTGTTGAGACTTGGAAATTATGCATAAAATACCGTGTGATCACACTGTTATACCGCTGGGAAGGTATGGAGTGTTTAATCATCCCTCTGGCAAATTCTTTGCTTGTTTCTTCTTTGTCAGTGTCATACTTGCCTAGTCTTTTAAAAATTCCAGCTCTATGTAAGGGGGGAAAAAATGAAAAAATGTAAAAGCCTGCAATTTTGCAAGGACTGAATTTCTAATAGAATGGCATTATAATAGTTCAGTTTCATGCGATGGTAACAGTTAAAATTAACCAATAAACCTGACAGCATATAGAGCAATCTTTAAGTACAAGTAAATGTGCTACTAGCTGTCATCCAGGCACAGAAATACTGCATTGCTAATGCTATTTCTGAACTTAATTCAATATTTTATAAAACTGTGTCTCTCAAGATGACAGTAAGCAATAAGGAGCTGCATAATGTTTTACTTCTACAATTTAAATGCCACATTTTTTAAATGATAAAAAAAATTCCCTGACTCAAATAAATGATATAAACTGGCAATTTTAATTGCCTTTGGCTGGATGTAAAGTAAAAACCTATAAAGCATTTTATATGGTCAACATTTATAACAAGACGCTCAAGAAAGTCAGTGTCATTTACATATACTTTTTAGGAAAACCGAAAGTCTTTGAACACATTTATGATTCAGGTTGAAAGGAACTATTTTGGACAGTAAAATGTCAACTAGAAAAGGCAAGAGTATGCAAGTGATAGTTATAGCATCATAGGAACTCACAGTTACATAAATATTTAGTTGCCTATGCTTGTAAAGATGCTTCTAAAATTATCAACATATGCAATATCTTTTTTCCTAATCCTTTGTTCCTATCTCTACAGCCTACATATAAATGAAACCATCTTGATGCTTATCATTTTTCCTTCTGACTCAGTTTGCTTACCCTTATTCCTTCCAGCTCCATCATATTGCCACAAATGGCATGCATCTTTCTTTTTTGACAAAACTTGCAAGCTGAACATAGCTCTGAAGTGTCAAGTGGGAGGGGGGAAATGAGGGGTCAAAATGGGGAAGAGAAGAGCATATGGACCTATGGTGATAGTCCTGGGTGTTGGAGGTGGGAGAACTAACTGGACTATACCTGAGGAGAGAAAGCAAATACTGAACAGAAACAATGTGCAAAAATAATTTCATTTAAATAAATAAAACTAAAAATGTGTATATGATTGTGGGTTAAAGGAAAAAACCTTACACAATATTGGATTTTCTTTTCAAATTGGATTGATCATAGAAGGGCATACTTAGTGAAGACTCCATTATCAAAAAGATTAACAGAATTATAAACTTAATAATAAATTTGAAGAGTATTAAAATCCATTTGATTGAATCATCCATTAAAATGTGAGATAATTAAATCCTTCAAAAGCTACATTCATTATACAAAGTCACAAAACAGTACAGGAAAAAATAATAAAGTACAAAATATATTTCCTTAGTTTCAGTTTTTAAATTTTTCTCTCCATAACTCATGGGTCAATAAAATCACAAACTATACATTCAGTAAATTTCTTTAAGATAAGTAAACTTGCTTTAAACTGCAGACTAAGAAAATACTGTTTAAAAATTAGATATGTAGATCAAATAATTAAGTACATATAAGTATAGAAGTAAAATAAGTATTGAAATGATTACTATATTGCAGGTAGTCTAAAAGTGTGTTCATGAGCTAAATTTTACTTGCATTTTCTTATACTACAAATAATTGTTTTTCTCATGGTTTTTAAATCACAATATCCATATAAGATGTCAACAAACTGATAAACTTCCAAAGATCATTTGCAGTTGCCACACAAGATATGTTATTATCAATTTGCAAAAGATAATCTTTCATGGAAAATATTTTCTTCCTAAATTTCATGAATTTTCATGTTATATTTGTCCTTTATTTAAGGCAGAAACTAATCTATATAATAGATCCTAAAACACAGATCCATCAGGAATAAGAAATAACTATGGAGAAGAGAAATATTGTTTAAAATATTGAACCCTTCTTATAAACCACTTCAAAACCATCTTAGCCTCCCTGTTACTTCATCCACTATTGTGGCAACCTGTTATACAAGGACTTCAGGCAGCTTTCTGCAGGTGCAATCTGAAGCTGCCTGTCCCTCATCTCTGACCCATGACAACTACTATTTGCATCTCGCTCTAGGACTCCTCTAAGGTTACAACTTGAGATACCTGTGGATATCAATTCTGTTCTGATCATTGCACACCACTTACACATACGTGACCATGACCTGTAACTGTGGCAGAGTTAATGATCACTCCTGACTAATGGGACTCACAGTCGACACAAAAAATGCTACCACTTATGTTGTTGTATTATTTTTGCCGTGGGCAGAATATCTAAAACAATTCAAAGGTTTTGTTAGGGTTCTGTTGACTTTACAACTCTTTCTATAATCTTCCTCTATTACACCTTTCATGCCTTTCTTCCTTTCATTGCTTAGACCTCTTATGTCTGGTATCACATAACCAATTTCTACCTGCATACATGTCGTGATATAAGGCTCTGCTTTCAGAACCTGAACCAAACCCAGTGATACGTTTTTTATTGTGACTAATTTCACTCGCATTCCAGAATAATATGAATAAACACACCACAACTTAAATATCTATCATTCAAATGTGAGGTTTTCAGCAAAATTACACTTTTGCACGTATCAGGTATATACTAGATACCGTGGATGTCTCCAATTGTTCATGAAAGTTGAAATGACATGTATGTATATTACTGGTGCCAAGGACTTGTTTTTAATTCCATAAAACTGGCATAGTGTTTTAGTCATAAAGAATTATATAAATGGGTGGCAGAACTATAAAGAATAAAGTTTAGTTAGTTGACTCTGTTACACCCAATGGTAACTGTATTGCTAATAACTACAGTTAGTAAAATGTAACATAAACAGCATTATCTTATTTGAATTTTATACAACTCTATAATTGTGGTTTTAAATTGATACAATTGGAACTTTGGAGCTAACATTCTTTCTCTAAGATATTATAGCTTTAACAGTAGGACACTGAGAAATTAATTCCTAACCCTATAATGTTATCTTTAAATCATATTACTCTTTGTGTTTTTGCCATCCATTTAATTTTAAGGCATCATTAGAGAAACCTATGTGAACTGAATGGAGAAATCAAGAAATTATGCTAATATGCTTATTTATGACTGCGTGTGATCAAAATCACTAAGTTGTATACTATGTGAGTGCAGGTATGAGTAGATAGAACATTAAAAATCTGTGCTCTGAACGTACTTTTTTTAAGATCTATGTATTTATGCATACAGAAATGGGGTACAGGCCAGAGGTACGGGGCAGTGAAAGGACTCACCAGAGACGGAGTGGGGAGCAGAGTAGGTAGATCAACAAAGTACCATGCTGCAGGGAGCAGCAGGCGAGACAGGAGAGGCCTGCTGTGCTATGTGGATCACTTCCAGGGCCAAGGATTGAACTCACATTGAAGTGGCTGTGGCCAGCTTGTAGTGTTGCATCCTAACCTGTTGTGCCACCAGGGAGGGCCATAATACTATATTTTAAATGAATTATTTTATATTTTACATTCACAGACTAACTGAAAATATTTTTGTCTATATGTAAAATTGATCTTAATAATGTTAGAGCTAACAGTGGGTTGCTCTGAATCAGTAGGTCACCTGATGAAGTTAAATTTATTCAGATGCTCTGATTCAGCAGTCCATTCACTGGATTATAAATGGTAAAAGTCATACAACACTTTATCTGACTCAGTCTCAACTCAAACAGCAAGTCTTCTCCTCCCATTGTATGTGAATAGTTTTTTCTTCTTTGTGTCAATGAATAAATCCTAAGAGTCAAAATTTGGTTTCTATGAAATTCTAATTAAGAAGGCAAAATACCAGTGGAAACATGTAGGAGTATGAATTTATCACACTAAATGTTTAGGTCTGATAATTTTAAAAGGTTCAGATTCTTTGAAGATGATTTTTGTTATTAATGTCATTCACAATCATTTATGACCTACTAATTTAGTTGTATTTACAGTGACCTGTCTGTAAGGGAACAGAGTAGGAAAAGGTAAACTGGGGAACTGCTAAGCTAATAATATTCTTCACTTTTGCAGTTTGCAACTTAAACCTTGGAGAGAATATACAGAAACCTAATTTAATGATATTTAAAATATACCCTTTGGCAATTTAGCAGTTGTGAGTACCAAGTGCACATAATTATATTCTCTCTGCAACTTAAATCTGCTCTTAAAAAATATAATCTTTTCAGTACTCAGAACATTTTCTGACTAAGCAGATACAGCATTAGGCTGGCAGGATCTAGGTTTTAATATATAAACAGAAATACTATCTGTCATCTACTACCCTCCAATTCATCCTGGAGCACAGGCTGCCTCAAGGGAGTCTTTCCAAAATACTAATGTCATCAGTTTATAGATTTTATTGATATTCTTTAATTATTTAGCATAACAGTATTGCTGATTAGATATCTTCTCATATGACAAGTCAAAAATAGTATTAGTGGCTTGTTGAAATGATATGATAAGAAGTATTATGAGACTTTAGAACAAAATGTAGGAGAAAATGTACCATTTTTGCTTAGTGCATTACACAGAATGTTGCAGGTAGTATTAATATATTTTAAAGAGACTTACTTAACTTGAGGTTGGTATCTTTCTGATAAACCCTTCAGAACTAGCTCTTTATTTTTGTCATACTGTCATTTGAATAACTTAACAGTTATTTAATGAAAATTCATCTCTGATCTCTGAGCTTTTGCTTGGGCTCTTCATTCTGCTTGGCTTTCCATGTCTTTCATAAATCAGGTTGGCCAGCTTCTGTGTCTTGGAAGACTGAACTTAATCATCTCTTCTACTATTACATTTTCCCTGATTCACTCAAGCATAGTCGATTACTGCTTCCTTGGTGCCTCTGTTAAACTAAGTGCATAATTTACTTTGTTCATGCACTCACTCATTTAGCCTTTTACTCAAAAATATTCTATTGACCAATATGTCACATATGTAATATCTGTGTATGAAACTGTACATCTGATTGTGTGTATGGAAATGTATATGAATATGTTCATTGCTATATATATTAGGGCCTCTGCTAAATATTCCTATTTATATTTCAGGCACTTATCTTTTCTGTGTCTCCCATATTAAAATGTAATCTTTTAGGGGAATTAAATGTACTTGTATTCCTAATGATTGGGACAGTGCCTGATAAAATGTAGGTGTGTAAAGATTTTTAATGGGACTAAATTGATTTAATAACCCACTGGGATGATGATACCTAATTGTATTTATTTTCTTCAAGAAAGTAATTTATTCCTAGTTTATATACTCATGTGACTTATAATATGGTAGAGGTCCAAAGTAGATCATATGGGACAAAAGTGAGAAAGGGGACCACTGTGAGTGACTGCCAAATTCCAATTTAATACCAGAAGGGCTCCCAGAGGGACAGCATAGCTCACTCTACAAGCAAATAGGAGTCTTTTTGTTAGAAATTCAAATGAGTTCACTTACTTAAAAGAAGGTCTTTAAAATACTTTTGAGCAATTATTTTTAAGCCTTTAGAAAGAAAAAGCAGCAATTAACTGAGAAGTGCATAAAATATCCAGGGAAAGATAGTAATATTAATCTATCAACAAAAGTCAAGTGGGGATAATTCAACTCACATTTTCATAATAGCATTAATATGCTTTAATGGTAAAAAATGAGTAGTACTTGATCTACCTCAAATTAAAATGGAAAAAAGGAGAGATCAACATAGGCAATTTTTATTTTGTGTCTGTTTGTAACTGAGTATGTATCCATAGGTTAATTTATAACTCATAAAGGTATTCTTCTTTCTTTTCTAGTACCAGAATATAAAAAATGAACAAAAATTAACATGTATATTAGAGTTATTTTCCTAAAGTCGTGATGAGCAGCCACCTTGTTCCTCATAGAGACTGTCCATGTCAGAGATGAACACAAAACTCTGTCTCTCTCTCTCTCTCTCTCACACACACACACACCAGACACTCACACTTACTGACTAATGTTGTTAACAATGTGAAGCTTGATAAAGCATCTTACTGAGAAACATCTAATGATAGAATCTAAGGATGAACACAAAGATCTCCTTTCTATTTATGGCAGTTATTTTTTGTTATATTCTAATTTTATTTGTCAATTAATCCTTAATAATATTGAAAAATATTTTTAAAATCTAATTTTTTTGGAACTGGTTTTATCAGTGATAATTCTATAATGGCATTTTTATGACACATTCAGTTCAGTACTTAAATTATTACTTAAATCAGCCTAGTAGACTAGAGTTGTCAAAATTTAATCAAACTTCAAAATTCTTGGTGAACATTAGTCATTAACATATTAGTTTATATTTGTTTTTATAATCTAAACATAACTATAGTTCAATAGAAATTGCTGCCATATAAAGCATCATATATTTTTGCAAAATGATATATAAACTTAATGTGTTTATTTTAATTTCATCATAATTGTTTTAATTAATTTGTTGAGGAAAGGGTCTTGATGTAAGGTATATGAAGGATGAGAGACAGAGAAATTTGCAATTTACTTGGGTATCAAAGAGAAAATTGATAATGTCAAACCTTGAAATAGTCATTAATTATAAAGTGTTATTGTTTAATTGTCCATGAATCTATTTTGACTATGGAGAATATAAGATATCAGAGATAATTACAATTCAGGCAGGCAGATGAATTTTGTTATAGGAATAGATGTGTGTGTAGAGCTAAGGATAAGTATGGGCATAGATCTATGTAGAGATGATATAGAGGCAGAATAGCTACAGATGCACAGGTGGCGATACATGTGTATGTAACATCTACAATTAAGGGTATGTTTGTATATATTATTAAAAATATAGAATATTGGGCTATTAACAAGCTCCTGACAGTACACAACAATCTATATAATATCTCAGCACTTTCCCTGTTTCAAGGCACTACTGATTTGTAATTCTACGAGTGGTTTCACAATTGCCTAGTATAAATTGCCTTCCAAAATAAGTCTATATATCTACATGTGTATGCACATGTATTAACTTATATAAATATTAATTGTATAAATTGGAAATTAAATTTATTAAAAATGGACATTTTTTAAATCCCACAATTTATAACTAATTTTGCCATGAATTAAAATTAATTAAATATTAATTTTCTTATGAAACCTGATATACTAAAATTTAGAAGATTTTTTCACCTGGATCTGCTGGCTACAAGACATTTCACAAAAACATCAAACTGAGACTTACTCCATGTGTCAGAAATTACAAGCTTGGTAAGATATTTTCTAATATCCTTTAAACGAATAATCTAAAATTTTACTTTCTATTAATATAATTGACTGAAATCATGCATACGTTTGATGCTTCTAAGGGGACAAAACTTTAATGGTGTTAGCTTCCTTAATCTTTGAAAACCTAAGCTCTATTGTCCTTCAGCCTCTCTAAGACTATGCCCAGTAACTTTTTTTCACCTTTCAAATCCCTTTCAAATCAATTTTTACATTTCCTCCACTTGTGCATGTTTTATAATTAAAATCTCTCTAAAATATTTTAGTTGCTTTATATATAACATAATTCTGCATCCTGGGACTCCAGACACTGCAACATGTTTCATGTTTATATACATTATTATTTTATAATTGGCTATTTGGCTCCTTACATTTACAAAAATTCCCAGGTTTCAGTGGTCAATTTTATACTCACTCAATACAAGTTCATTTTTGCACTTTATATTTGCTAAAATTCTCCAAATCTTGAAAAGATATCACTGCCATTTCCTTCATTCCACTTAAAGCCAGCTCCACCTTGAGAGAGATTTGTTTCCATCACTCTGCTTAGAGGGAAATGTGCTTGCATAGGCACAGAGAGAGGGAAACTTGATATTCTGTATTCTCCATTTATTCTATTGTTTTATATATATGTGTGTGGAGGGTGTCTTTCTCTGTATCATATATGCACGCATGTGATATACTCATGTAGCATATGCATATAAAATATACACATATATCTCATATATATTACTTTTACATATATATTATATAAATGTAAAACTTTTTCCCTGCTTTGGAACTCCAATATATATCTAAATCTATGTAATTTCCTTTTTTTTTTTTCCCTAGGTAGTATTTTCTACTAATACTCTGGTTTCTCCTCCCATTGTTTTTATACTTGGCTCAATGATGGGTAGCAGGCTGAACTTTGTCTAAAGCACACAAATGAGAAGCCTAGACACAAGCAGCAGCTCTGGGCTGCTCTGTGACTCTTTGGTACTGTAACTCACTGAGTATATTTCTCAATTCAATTATATCATTCTTGCCTATTACTACTTAGACATTTGTTATCCTCAAAAAAGCAACATTTTTTTTTCTATTCAACTATTGCAAAATTATTTCCAAACTCAGGCCTATAATTAGTGTGACTCACACATCACTCAAGTCTAAAATCTGGAATTGAAATGCTTTCATTTTGCCCACAACTTCTTATTGCTTCACTCTCTTGATTTGTTTTATTTTTATGGAGCACATCAGGCACACTATTCTTTCATTTGCCTTTCTATTTCATTTATTTTTTTGTATCCTTTTTCTTTCTTTCCAGGCTGTTTTCACTTCTTCCACCATGCTTAGAGTTTAGTCAGAAAGGAATTTGGATATCATCCCTTGAGGCTATTCAGCTATTATTCTCTTTCCTCATTTTCAACTTCTCACTCTAATTGCTTGTTCTTTTCAGCATAGAAATGTACTTAAGCCTCTTCCAAAAGACCAAAACAAACAAATAAAAAGACTTGTATTTCCACAGACTGGTTATTTTCCTTGCCCTTATTTAAAAAATTCTTTAAAAAAAATGCTATGATTCCCTTCTCACCTTTTATAACTCCTTGATATACACCCTCCTCCCTACATTATCTCACTAAATTCAATGCACTTAACTCACTACTTATTTCTTAATTACTAAACCCAGCATTGCTTCTGAGATATATTTGGCCATTTGACATTGTTAATCACTTCCTTAATAAACTTCTCTCTCTCAATTCAACTAGATGGGAAGACACAAAGGGAACATATCAGATATTACTATGGGAGAAATAGAAATTATGAAGACAGTGAAATTTTATATGGTTGCTAGGGAAAACTGCTGTTTGAAAAATTATAAGTGATGACTAATTAAAAGTTTAGTATGAAAAAGATAGAGAGGGCTTTCTTTACATCTTGTGAGAGACTAAATTTTTATTCAACAAGACAAATAAAACTGAGGTCTAGGTATAAAACCTAAGAACAGCAGATCAACAAAGATTAATTCCCTACCTAGACAAACTTGTTATGTCTAACTAAGGGAAAATAAACAATGAATCTTAGGACATTGGAGAGCCACATTACACTTGGATTGCAGAAATGGTTTACTCTTTCCTAGACATGTGTTTTTCTCTGGCTTCAAAATGATTACAGAGCTGTTATTCAAGGAAATAATTGCTTTCTTAGTATATTATCCCTAGTTGGGCTCCTGTCTATTTATCTATAACTTAGGTCAAATATTCTTGCTTAAACTGCTAAAAGAAGGAGTGGGATGATATCAAGAAGGAGCTGCCTGATAAAGAAGCGTATATGGAATTGAGCTGGGATTACAAGGCCAGGGGCAGATCATAAAATTGTATAAGAAAGATCTTATCAATTTGGGGAGCATTCTCCTGGTTTACAGAATTAAATGCTCTGGCAAGAACTTGAGTAAATGATGCTAAAGCATTGTTGGAAGAGCTATTAAAATGATCACCCTTAACAGGCCAGACTTGTTAAAGAAAATAGTGGATTTCTATGTTCTTTGTAGGCTGTTTATAATAGCCAAGTTATGGTACATCCAAAATATACAATGGCAGACGAATGGGTTAAGAATATGTGATATATGGCCTTCCCTGGTGGCACAGCGGGTTAAAGCACTGCACCTAGAAGCTAAAGCCACTTCCGCATGAGTTCGATTCCGCCTGCCACATGGTGTGGCAGACCTCTCCTGACCCGCCTGCTGCTCCCCTCAGCAGTGTACTTCCTCGATCTGCCTGTTCTGCTCCCCACTCTGTCTCTGGTGAAGCCTCTCACCGCCCCTGAGCCTCTGGCCTGTACCCCAGTTCTGTATCCATAAATAAATAAAATCTTAAAAAAAAAAAGTAATATGTGATATATATAGACAAAAGAATACTACTCAGATATAAGCAACATGGTAACCTCTTGCCCTTTGCAGCAACATGGGGAAGGGCTTAAAGGACTGTGCTTCGTTCTTGGGTATGGTGTGGTAACCAACATTATATCAATATAACTGATTAAAAATGATAACAGTTAAATTGAAGCCAAACGTGTTAGAAAAGTGATCATAGTGTTATAGATATCATATGAATGTATGGAAACTTACTTTCTTACTACATTCTTAGTAAGCAAATAGAAAACTATACAAATCATTAAGGAATATACTGGTGACAGAGACACTTACAATGGTAGTAGTGAATCTACTTTATGAACACAGATTGGCAGTAAGCTATGCATTTCAGGACTGGGCTAACTAATAGCCATGAGAACAATCTAAACCTGAAGCTAGACTCCAAGTAGCCCACAACTTTTGATAGCATGGAAGTGTAATTATTATACTAAACATGGGTATAGTGACTACCACATAAAGCAACCCATACTAAGAACAATGACAGCACAAAGCGGGACTCAACATCCTTAAATATTAGGTAAGTGGACTGTTACAAATGGTACTTCTGAAACAAACTGAAGAAACAATTTCTAGAATTGAAGAAAAATGAATTAGGTGAGCATGTTCTACAGCAAAATAGCAATTTATGTGGGGATTTCTTTTTAAATAATGTCCCCAAAGTGGTCTTGATATCATATAGGAAGACAAATAAATGTTATTAAGAGCAAGAGAATCTGTGGCATTTGACATTTGGTTTGATCCCTATCCCAACTGCAACTTGTGGAAGCTCTACAATAAAGGTTTTATAGCAGGCAGATACAATAAAAGGATAGCATCTCCTTCTACCCTTAGCTCTTAGTATGAGCTATAGTTTCAGTCTGGAAGATGATGTCTAAATGTATGCACACACACTTTCCTTGCTCTGTATTGCAGAAACTTTATTCCATGAAGATATGACTCTGCCCAGCTCCCCCCTCCCCGCCAAAAAAAAATAAATAAATAAATAATAGACTCAATTCCAGATGTCTTCCCCCTCCCCCCTTAGGTGTCTTTGACTGAGAATTTTGGGTATATAACTAAAAAAATACTAACTATTCATAGAATAGAAGTTCTGTGTCAAGAGGAATAAGCTGATTAGATAAGGAGTTGTAAGTCTACCCATTGCTCACATATAACTAGGTTATTACTGGGAAAACCCATTCCTAACCCTATCACTCTGATATATTGGGAAAGAGATTCTTCATAGTGGGAAAAGGCCATAAAATGAAAATTCTGCAATTCTAAGTGAATGGGCCAGACTTCGTGAATGCAACACAACTAACCTGAAACTCTGGTTTTTATCATAAACCATACAGGTGTTGATAATAAAACCACTCCCTGAGAAATGCCTGTCTCTATTTTTCATCTTGTGGGGTTCCCAAGACTATCAGGATGTGACAAAAGTCAAGGCATACCCTAACATCTTTATTCTGTAACAATATCTGTGTTTCTCCCATCTGTTCACTTTGTTCCAACTCATACTTTCCTGTTTGTGCTTCTGGAAACAAGACAGAAAACTTCCAATCTAGGTGTTGTCATCATTTTTAACATTTAAGAGAATTCTCTTCTATCGGAACTACTGGGTTTCTAACTTCCTTCTTGTTTTTGACCAAATGGTAAAATTCTCAGGTCTAACCTAACTACTCTATTAGACACACACACACACACACATACATGCACACATACTGTTAGCTGGCACATTCAACTCTTTCCCCTGTCCCTTTTATTTTCTCATTTCCATAGCATTTACCAACTTTAAAAAAAAAAAGTATGTTTTTGAATGTAGTATAATTATTATTCATTTTTGCTTCCACTCAAAACGTACAAGCTCAAGTGTAGAAATCTCTTTGGATCTTTTTTTTTCTTCTCACTACTGTAAAAAAGTGTTTCCTAGCATGCACAAAGCTCTTAAGTATTCATAAAATAATACCCTGTCATGAAAGTATTGCTATGTGATTATGATTCTTATTATATTAATCTTTGAAATCTGTCTCTTGATCCTTAAACCTATACAGTCAACCACCTACTAGATATACCCATTTTGAAATTTCACCAGTGATTTTTAAATAACTTTTCCTAATTATCACCCATGATTCTTTTCACAAATACATACCTCCTTAATAATTTGTTAATATGGCAGTAATGTATCAAAAAAAAGTGGATATCAGTAGATTTTATAAGAACATACTGATTTATCTCAATTACTTTCTAAATTGTCTGCAGTCCCCATAATTACTTCCTTAACATCAGTTCTCATTCATGGATTAGAAATGTTCTAGTTGTTCCCTTTGATCTTGGATTCAGATTTTCACTACTTCTTCCCCTGAAAACAGAACAATTTTAATGTGCAAGTTGATTTATTATTCTTCTGCTGTCAACCACATCAACCCTAATTTCTTATCTTGCTAAATCATTTGTTTTTCCCTGAAAATAGTATGCACTTTCATTGTATAGCAATTAAGATGTGTTTGGCTGCAAGAAAGGGAATGACAGCCAAATGTAGTTTAAAGCTAGACATTTAATTATCTCTCATAATGAAAAATTGGAGATGGACAATTCCAAGTTTAGTGCAGAAGCTAAAAAATATCAACAGTGACCTCCTAGCTATTTAGGTTCCTGTTTTATTATCTTTATAAGCTGGCTTTTTGTTCTTAGTCATATATTCCAATGAGATGCACCACATCTCCATGAAAATATCCCATTTAGGAAGAAAAAGAAAGTACAGATTTGGTCCTTTTCTGATTTTATCAAAAAGTCATCTCTTCTAGTAGAAGTGCTTTACTATAATGCTATTGCTGTCTCTACAATATTCTACAATACATGAACAAAATGAGATTCTTTAAATAATGTTCCCTATCAGATAAGCAAAGAATTCTTTGATATACATAACCAATTTTGTTATTTCTTGGTCCAATTACTAAAATTCATTCAAGACCTAGAGGCAACTATTTCTATAGGTTGTGCTTGATTACCCTGAAATGGGTTAATTATATTATAATGCATAATGGGCATTAAATTTACATTACTTTAATCATATCTTGTGTGAAGCTGTGGTGTAATTGTTAACCTAGAGTCGTACTTTCTTTTACATTATATTTATAATGATTACTATCTTTTTAAACCAGACTGTGAATTTTCCAAGGAATCAGCTATTAGTTAAGTATTCCTGTCTATACATCTCCTATATTCCTGGAATATATGGTTAATATGTTTTCTGAATGATGGATTTTGATTAAATTTTTTCAACATGAAAGTTTTAAATTTTCCATAGTCTTACTGTGTGTTTCATGGTGTAACTTTAACAAATACAAAATATTTTCTTACAATGTAGATAAAAATTCACCTTGCAAAATGACACATATAAAAATATATGTCTTGTTACACTAAAATGTAGATTGTTACAGCAGTTCCCACTAAAAACTGCCTGATGCAGAAAATGAATTAGCCATCATGTTTGTGGTCTCTCATGCTATACTTTTCTTACTTTGGTCATATATCCTTAATGAATAGCAAGTACTCTAGGAACAAGCACAGAACTATTATTTTTATTTCTAAATGCATATATTATGAGGAGTGTCAGGGTAGAGATGTTCAAAATGAGGCCTCTGTTATATCAGACAGATCACAATTCCATCTTAAGAAATGCTTGCAATCTCAATATATTGCAATTCTAATACATATTCATGAGACCTTTGTTTGTTCTAATAAAAACCTAAACAAATGTTCTTGTAGTCTAGAAACCATTATTTTTCCTTGGAATTTTGGAATAGCTTCACTTTCTGGAATAAAGTTCCATTATGTTTGATTTATAGTATAATCTTTATGCACATATATACACATGCATATGAAGAATGGTATGCACTGAAAATAACATGCACTCATCAGGGTTGAATAGGGACAGTGAATTTATTGTAATTTTGTAATTTTGTGGTATTTGAATCTATGGAATGATGCAAATATTTCTGTCTGAAAGCTGTCTAATACAAATGTCTTATATTTTAAATTGGTTAAATCAGATTGACTGTAAAATTAAAGCAGCTGAGTTTATCTATTATATTCTCTAATGAGTTGTGGTATGTTCAGGGGAATATGCTGGTCTATATAATATTCAGAATTTTCTAAATGGAATCTATCCTTGAGGGCAGCTCTGTTTTGTTGAAAGGTAGTATTTTTTTCACATAATTCACAAATTATTAAATATACCTTAATTATCTAAAATTTCATTAATTATTGGTGTTTGTAGGTAATTTTTAAGGTAAAACAGAATGATACAGGTCAAACTTGGAGTTACTTGTTTGGGAGTAAATAAACAAAGAAAATACAAGTGTCAAATATATTAGTCCTTCTCTCAAATCAATACAGGGTCGGGTAGCCAGAGTCTGAGGTACTTGAAATCCTAGGAAGTCAGAGGAAAAGCAAAAGGGTGACTAATACTTTTTCAGTAAGAGAAAACAAAATTCTAGAGAAAGAATGTTTTGAAAGAAAATAGATAATTTTATTGATGGTAAATGGAAATGTTAAAAATGAGGAACTCCCTACATCCAGCATCACCAAAGGTAGAGAATCTCCTAAGAGGTTTTCTAGAAAGCCTATTCACTTACCTTTCTGGAACTGTAAATAACACTTATCCATCAGGACATTATAACTAACAACTAAAGAGGATCAAAGCAGGGACTTCACACTCACTGATTTCAATCTATAATACAGCATTATAGCAATTAAACAATATACTCTTCATGAAAACAGTTGTAAAAATCAATGAAAAAGAACAGCAAGCCCCCACATACATAGTCAATTAATTTATGAAAATAACCAATAATATGCAATGTAGAAAGAACATTTTCTTTAATAAATTGTGTTGGGAAAACTGGACAGTCACATGCAAAGAATGAAACAGAACCTATATCTTAGACACAAATAAAATCTAACTCAAACTGGATTAAAATTTAACTGTATGATCTGAAACATAAAACTCTTAGAAAAAAACAAAACTCCTTAACTTCAGTCTTGGCAGTGATATTTTGGATCCGTTTCCAAAGAAAAAAAGCAACAAAAAAGGAAAAATAAGTAAGATGGACTATACCAAATTAAAAATCTCAGCACAGCAAAGGAAATCATGAACAAAATATAAAGGCAGCCTACTGAGTGAGAGAAAATATTTACAAATAACATATATGACACAGAATTCATATCTAAAACATATCAATAATTTGTACAATTCATAGCACACATACAAAAAGTGTCTTGATAGCTGCAAACTAAGGGGCACTTGGGCCCCCCCAAACTTGCGTGCTCTGAGGGGTCTGGCCCTCTGTGGGCCCTCTGGCCCACTTATAAACAAAGCATCCTTAATATAAAAGAACTTTAATAAAAATATTATGCATAAAGAGAGAAGAAAGGAAAGGTAATAGTTTTCTAATAAAACACCTAAAGTACCCATTCCCTTGTAGGTAAATGCTCAGAACAGGGTCATCCCAAAAAAAAAGAGCCAGTGAGAAACCACTGGAAAGGGAAAAAAAGGAGCCAGGTAAGTCTGGAACAAAGGGGCAAAATCAAAGAACAAATCAAAATAAAGGCTGCCATTGTCAGCTTCACATGGGTGTCTGCCATGTCTCTTCCATGCATCTGTCTCTTTCACGAGTCTGCAAATGTTTTTCCTCCACATAGCTCCTCCAAATCCTCTCAGTTGTGATTTAGTTCAAAATCAAGAAATAAGAAAAGCCTTCTTCTCCATGTGTCTGTCCTGTGTCTTTCAGAGTGAAGCTGGTTTTCCTATTATGTAGCTTCACCTGGACACTCTGTTCCACCCATAGTTTAGTGGGATGTGAAACATGGTAGCTCCCCATTTTATAGAGATGCCTCTGTTACAGTCTGAGGAGACATTAAAAAAGCAAAAAAGACATACGGATGGCCAACAGGTAAAAGGGAATCTATTCAACATCATTAAACATCAGAAAATGCAATTCAAAACCTAGATGAGCTATCACCTCTTACCTGTTAAAATGACTATTTGCGTAAAGCCAAGAAATAACAAGAGATGACGAGTATAGAGAAAGGGAAACGTCTTTGCATTGTTGGTGGGAAAGTAAATCAAAACAGCAACTAAGGAAATTACTATAGAAGGTCCTTAAAAATATAACTATCTTATGAACCTGTAATTCCACTCGTGGTTATTAATTTGAAGAAAATGAAAATACTAACTAGGAAAATCTGTCTTTACTTTTTTATTGCATGCTACTCATCATATTCATAGGACTCCTTTGCTCTTATGAACTAAGTGAACAATATGCTATTTAGCATTTAACTATTTTACCATTTTCATATTTGCATTTGATTTACAATTAAATTTTCAAGAAGGCAAGAAGCATGCCATATCCCTTTTTGTGATTCATATGAATTTAAGCAATTTGATTGATTTTCAATGATTTCAGGAATGCCAAAAAATATATTAAGGAATGAATGGTACTTGGACACAAACTCATATTTTGTTTTTGCAGTCTGTATTGCCAATAATCATTATACTTATGTTTTTCACTTTTAAACTAGCTATTTTTAGCAGCTTTAAGTACAACTTAGAGTAAAAGAAAAAAATTGCAGATGGTAATTTACAATGAAATGCATTTATCATTATCAGGTAATTAAAATTTTGGAGCTTTTTCTCATTAGCCTTTTCCCTCAACTTAGTTTCTATTGATTTTGTCGCAAATAATTGAAGGAAAATTATTACAAATTGTTGTACTCCTGAATCTGATCTTAAACCAATGCCTAGTTGCTAAATTTTTGCTCCTGTGTTCAGCAGATTCACCTGAGCTTACCATTATTTTTCTTTCTTGAAATTAGGCTGTCTAATTTTATCAATTCATCTTGAGGACTGGAGGAAAGTTCTTAGGCTAATTTTTCAGTCCTGTATCAGATAAATGCAGATTGCCTTTAAAAATACTATCTTAAAAACAAACACTAGTCTAATATTTTCCCCATATAATGGAAATCCATTATTACTGTGAGTGTAGACTCCAAATATTATGAATGTACACTGCAAATATTATACATTACTAACATTGCAAGGACATTTAAATGTCATCTAGTAAATTATACATCTACTACTGAGTACCCTTCTTGCTAGTTGCTAGATCTACTTTCCATTCCTGTTCGAGCTATTCTAGAAGCTGGGGGAAAAGTTCTTCCAGAAAAAACTAATTAAAACAGCTTTTAGTGCTACTATTTTTGGATTTTTCCAAATAAATATAATTTTAATCATTGCTTTCACATTTTATGGTTGCCAGTCAGATTTATGTTAACTTCTACAATTTTTTGATATATTTCATTTACAATATTTGTATTTGAAGATTGCCCCAAATTTAGTCACAGCTACTTTCCTTCTGATCAAGTGACATATATAGTACTCATGTATCCATCAAATGCTTGATGAGGTTTCCAGAGGAATAAAAGCTCAATCTGTCACGTAAAAATTATGCATGGCTAAATGACAAGTTTCTGGCTTGCAGCAGGGTCCCAAAATGGTTTAGCAGAGATTTTCACCTCTTCCCTTGCTCATTGTAACATCAAACAAGAGATCTAGTTTGCATGAGTAATACCTACAGAAAACACAATTCTGCACTTGCAAACTTGGTATAGAAACTCTGTGGAATAATCTAAAGGGTGAACTAACTTTAATTTTCCTTTTTACCCTCTTTTTACTTTTCCTCTTTAGGGTGATAAGGAGGTTTTGTTGCCAATTTTAAAAGTGAATAGAAGGCTCATCACACATATAGCAACCACTTCTCTGCATGCCAACTGAGCTTCCTAAATTTCAGCTCAAGTCTGACATATCTACACATAGATAATATCAGGTCTCAGGGATTAAAGGCCTAGTCCTACAACATTGCCTTCCGAGCCACAGCAGAGATCAGTCATGAAGCCAAGTTGTTACCTCTGTTACAAGGCTATGTAGTTTGGATGTTTAAATGTTGCCTTGGAATTTAGAAGCTAGTCACAAGTCCAGATTGTTTCCAATACTCCTGAAAGTTGTCTGGATATCAGTGTGACCCTGACTCTCTTCCTGGTGTGATAATTTCCTAGTGGTTTCACACACTTCAGAAAACATTTCACTTACTGGATTACTAGTTTATTTTATAAAATAATTAGAAAGGGGTCTCCCTAGTGGCGTAAGGGGTGCAGTCGCAGCACTATGAAGCTATCCATAGCCACTGCAGCATGTGTTCGAGCTCTTGCCAGGGAGGTGACCCACATGGCGCAGCAGACCTCTCCTGACCTGCCCGCTGCTCCCCACAACAGTGTATTTCAGCCAATCTGCCTGTTTACTCTCCACTCTATCTCTGGTGAATCTCCCACCCCTGCCCCTGCAACTCTGGCCTGCACCCCGGTTCTTGAATGCATTAATAAATAAATATTTTACAAAATAAAATAATTTGATAAATGAGAATTCAAGAGGAGGAGATGTACAGGCCAAGCTGTAGGGAGTGTGACTCCCCAGCATGACTCTGTCTACGTATCACCCATTCAGAAACCCCCCTAACACAATCCTTTTGGGATTTTATGGAAACTTCAATTACATAAACATAGTTGAGAAAATCAGCAACCATTGATGACTGATTCATAATCCAGTCTCTTGTTCCCCAGAGATCAGGGATAGGTGATAGGAATGAAAGTTTCCACCCTCTCATCACAGGGCAAGTTCTCCTCACAGCCAGGTCCCACTCCTGGTAGTTTCCTCATTAACATGCAAAAGATACTCAACACTTAGGAAAAGTTCAAGGGTTTAAGGAATGAAAGCCAAATACATAATAATTATGTATTTCTTATTATAAATTACACTATCATATATGCCCAAAAGAAATTATAATACCTGTTTGCTCATGAAGTGTACTATGGGGTTTCTCATAGGAAAGGTGAATTATGTCAAGATTTAGAAAAATGACAGTTTAAACACATATAAAAATACAATATACAGAAATAGATATAGTTTCTGCTTCATCTGCTACATACTAGTTTTGTATTGGATATTTAACGAATTTTGTGTTCAAAAGTTACATTTCGGTAGACCACGTGTGTCTAGGATAGCTGCCTAGTAATGGTTTTCAAATGTTATGGATAAAGGTTCAAACAGCATTTTTGTGGTTTGCCAGGACACAACGCTGGCCACAGGGGAAAGTCCCCTAACACTCTGGGTTCTTTTCCGGTCAGGCAGGTAATCAAAACAATATCAGACAGGTTTAGCAAAGGAAAAAATCAATTAAATAATGTGCTCAGGGGAGTTACAGTGAGTATGCAGATCCCAATTTCGCCAGGGAGAAAACGAGTGTAAATGCCGAATTGAGCCTGAGGCACCAGGAGAGAGGCAAGGAAACTTCATGACTAGGGTAAGCCTTTACCATTACTGATCTTCTTCTCTGAGAAGGCATGTTACAGATACAGCTGCACCTGGATTTTGTCCCCTACTCCCTCCCCCACCCTGCAGCCCCCCCATGTTCCCCCTCCCCACAACCCCTTCCCCCACTTCTAAGTCATAAAAGGGAGAGAAGTGATTGCTTCTTTGCTTAGGGAAAGGGCAAAGGTATGTGTGGTGACCTCTAATTCCCTCAGGGAGGAGAGAAGGACTAAGACAAGGGCATAAACTCAACCACTTCTCATTTTCTTAATCCAACATACCAGATTGGGGTGATTTGAAGTGTCCTGTTTCTGAGAATCTTGGAGTGGTTTGATTCAGACACCTTTAAAATTAACAGAGAGGGCTCTCCCTCTGGTTGTTGGCGCTACAGGATAAAGAACCGCATTATGAAGCTCTCAGAGGCCACTGCAGCATGAGTTTCATCCCTGGCCAGGGAGCTGACCCTTATGGCACGGCAGACCTCTCCTGACAGACCCGACTCCCCTCAGCAGTGTATTTTAGTAGATGTGCCTGTTCTGTTCCCCACACTGTCTCTGGTGAATCCTTTCACCCACCACATCTCTGGTCTGTACCCTAGCTCTGTAAGCATAAATAAATAAATCTTAAATAAAATAAACAGAGATTTGGATAAATGCTCTCAGAGTATTACAGAGGTATGTGTTGTTGCTATACCCTATAAATTTATCTTTTCAAAAATTCTAAATGTAAAAGAAAAGTACTAAGTAGATGTAAACTTTAGGGATTCAGCATGATGATTAAAGCACCACAAGAACCATAACATGGTTTGCCCATTTTGTAGCATGCTTCACATTCTAATAATATTATTCATAATCTAATCTTCCCCACTTGACTATAACTGCTTTAAAAGTTAAGTTTTTGCTTTGTTTCATTAGAATACTCACCTTTGCCCTAAAGTCATCTATGAGAATAGGACTGAGCACGCAATGGTGGCTGCTTATATAAGTGGAGTAATTAGGACCTGTTGTCACGTTCTGGGGTTCCTGGATTTAGGACACCTACTTCCTTGACCATGGGCTTCACCAGAAGCAAAGCATAGTTTATTTAGAGACAGAATGAATTTACAACCAGAAAAAGGTCCGGAGAAGGCAGACCCTTGAGAGAACAAGGTGAGAAATGTTGGGAACTCTTGTTTTAAATGGGGTGCAGGAGCTGCATACTCTTCCTTAAGCTTTCTGGGTGTACTGTGCAGATGCTCTTGGGGTTAGGTTTTCAGTCTAGGCAGCAGTTTCTAAGCTTCTCCACCTTCTGCTGTGCTTGCTCCTGGAGGGGGATTTTATCAATCCAGGCAGAGGGTTGAGACTTGAGAGAGAGGTCTCAGTTGCCCTGTCTCAATGAGCTCCACTCTTCGTAGGGAGGGGGAAGAGCATGTGGTATTTTTCATGGGGTTGCTTGTGCTGTTTAGGGCTGCCTTATCATCTAGAAACCTGCCAATTGTGACAAGTTCCTCATCCCTTTTCCCTTAATTTTGCTCTCCTCAGGGCTTTATGGTCTTGTCTATAGGTTGAGGTATGTGCTCAAGGAAGTTACAGTGAGTATAGATATAGGCACTGCTTTCTCTCTGCTGGGTGTTTCTTGCCTCACCTTGGGCTTTAACGACTCTAGCAGTGTTTCCTGGGGTCCTGAGTATAGTTGGCCTTTTCATTTCTTTAGGCATTGTCATCCCTGCCCTGAAGGTCTGACAAATCTATCATTTATGGAATTTAAAATATAAAAAGTTCTGGAACATAAACTTGGTCTATTCAGTTATGTCAACTCTGTAAAACAACAGAATTGAATTTATTCCTGAGAATCAAAATTAGATCAATAATAAATCTTTCACATTATTAGAACTTAGTTTAAATTTTTATTTGTGTTTTCCATTACATACCTTTAATATTCTTTGGAATATTAAAAATCTCAAATCATAAATTCTCTCCAACATAGTGCATTTAGTGAACAAAAATAAGGGGGGGGGGAGAAACAATTATTACAATTCCTTCTATAATGAAAAGACTAATATCAAATGGCAGGAAAATGATGGCTGTAAACTAACTTAACATGGACATGTCCCCCATTGCAATTCCATTTTAATACTAGGCAGGGGGATGTGTAAACCTGCCTGAATATCGTATGTCCTGTCAGAATGCTTCTGGAACACTGATTATTAGAATTTGGGTAGAACCATTCACTTGAATAATAATAGAAGAAACATTTAGCGCACTTTTCTTTTGTGTTTTGCATATTAATGCTCATTTGAAGACAGAATATAGTAGCCCATCACTTGCTGTAATTTAAAGAGACTTATTTTTCTTCTTAAATGAAATCTGCAGTCACATACAAAAGGTGCTCTTAGATGTTCATCGGTTTTCCATCAGATGTTCATTAAAAAAATTAATTTCTTTCTAGAACATGTTCAGCTAGTACAAAATTCAAAGCACATAAAATTCAGAGTTCTAAATAATTGCTAGATTTTCTTAGCATTGACTAAAATGATGTTTAATTTAAATCAATGTTATTTAATTTATTTATTTTTAATTTATTTATTTGTACATACAGAACTGGGGTACAGGCCAGAGGCTCAGGTGTGGTGAGAGGCTTCACCAGAGACAGAGTGGGAGCAGAACAGGCAGATAGATGAAGAACACTGATGAGGGGGGCAGGGGCGGGTCAGGAGAGGTCTACCGCGCCATGTGGTCACCTCCGGGGCAGGCGGGAATCGAACTCATGTGGAAGTGGCTTTAGCTTCTCAGTGCAGTGCTTTAACCCGCTGCACCACCAGGGAGGGCCCAATATTATTTAATTTAAATAACATTTTTTAATGTAACATTTCTAGAGTCACCTTGAATATCTAACATTTTAAAATGAAATAATATCAAATGGAAAATAAGCACTCTGATGACCTTGTGTGATTTTATTTTACATTCTTTGGAAATTATTAAGAAATCAAATCTGTGCTTAGAAATCATAGCATAGTATATATAGTTTTAGTATTCCATGTAACATATAGTTGCTCTGTAAAATGTTTCTCTCTCTCTCTTCCTATATGTATATATAAAGATATGTATATATATATATTTAGATATGTATTTAAATAATATATATATAAATAAATTCTCTTTTCCTATTTATTTATTTAATAATCATTCACTAAAACCCTATTGGAAATGATTTCTATTTTTTTTTTGGCAAGTAAATAAAACTTTATGTTATTGTCTTAAGTGGTAATATATTGGTATGATTTTCACTGATCAAACACATACAACCTCTAAAAATGAAAACTAGTGATCACCTAATGAGAAAAATTAAACATAAACATATTATAATTTTCCAGTCATTGCCATAAAGAATTGGCATTCTTTTTCTGATTTTCTTCTGAAGAATTGACATACTTAATGGTTGTTTGTACTAAATAAGTAAAATATCATGAACAAATATACAAATCAAGTCATGCCTGATTTTAGAGTATTTTCTTTATGATTATCAGTAGTCATTAAGTGTCTGTGTGAAAAGCAGTTTACTGTCATTCATTCTGAGGGACTATGAGACTATAAAAAGCTCATCTTAAAACTCAGCCATGAGGTATGCTCATTGTTGATTTTTTTCTTATGTCACTTACTATCACGAAAATTCCTTTAAACTATTTTCCTTGTAGTGATCAGGTTTTTAGTGTTAAGGGATTGTTTTCTCCAAAGTTTATGAGGTATTGGTGTTCTCAGTATTTAACAAGTCTGCAGAATAACCATTTCATGAAGTAGTTTTCCAGTGAGAGCTGTAAATCTTATCTTCCTGGAGGAAAATATCAAACAGCAGAGCTGTTAGACACTCTCAGTTATCATTTTATGTTTAGAAAGCTTTTTAAGACTTTTAAAATAAATTAAGTGATTTCTCCCATTAATCACTTCTATGCTCCATTTAAACACATTATTTATGACTATGGTTTTAGCATTTTCTTAGCATTACCTTAAATGTGAATCATGAAGTATATAAAAATAGTTTTATTATTGGGATAATTAACTCTTCTTCCCATTTCCAGCCACCAGTGAGAATTCGCTGTGTTTCTCAAAGTATGTTTTCTGACAACTCAGCTACTCTGGGTGAATATTCACATAGTTTATCTCAAAATTGTTGTAGCCTAATTCATAAGTAATTTAAGCAGGGTACACAGGTCAGAGTACAAGACATCACGGTGAAAACTTTTATTTTAGATTTTCACAAAAATGTTTAATTCAACTAATATAAAATTATATTTTAACCAGAATATAGTCATAGAATTTGTATCATAAATTAGCGCAGACTTAGTTGAATTCTTCTAAAGTTATGGATAATCAGATTTTTAGGGGGAAAACTCTGCTTCATTAAATTTATTTAAAGTTAATGGCCTGAAACAACTTGAAAATCAAGGTGATCTCTCTCTCGCCCCTTTTTTGTTTGTTTTGTTATTCTTGTTTATGTTGATATCTTGTTTTACAAGTCCACTTTTTTTTTTTGCTTTTCAATAAGTTTACATCCTTGAAGAGTACCATAGCATATGGATTCTCTGTCCTATGGCCTTAGCAGGATTTTTTTTTTTTTTTGGATTTTTGGCTTGAATCATTTCACTGTTACCACAGGCAATAAATAGGTAAGTCTTGTTTTTATTACATTTCCACCAGGAGTCACTGTGCTGTTCTTTGCTTTGTACAAATAAGCACGACACTTGATAAAATAAAACTCAGTTTCACATCCATTTTAAATACCTTCATTTTTTTTTTAAGATTTATTATTTTATGCTCATAGGACTGGGGTACAGGCCAGAGGTGTGATGGGTAAGAGGATTCGCCAGAGACTGAGTGGGGAGCATGAACATGAAGATAGCAGTGGGCAGGTCAGGAGAGGTCTTCTGTGCCATGTGGGTCAACTCCGTGGCCAGGGGTCAAACTCATTCTGCAGTGGCTTTGGAGACCTTCATAATGTGGTTCTTTAACCCGTTGCACCACCAGGGAGGGCCCTAAACACCTTAATTTTAAGAAGAGCTGTGTGCTTCCTCTGGCTCTGGAAGCCCACAAAGGTGGCCCTGGACCATTGCCTTCCAGCCATATTTTATGTCCTATTTTCAGCAAGCTTTAGGTTTTCCCCCAAAGTTCAGCAACAGGAGTATGATTGATTTTTTTTTTTTAACTCCAAGAACTGAGAATCATTAACACCCTCCTTAATTCATAGCAGTTTGTTCATTGTTCTGTTTAAAGATTTCCACAAATTTCACTATTTTCTTTTAACTGAATCCTTCATTTCCTTTTGTAAGCCCATGCAATATCATAATACAGTTGAAAAGTTTGCTATATGGGTTGCTACTTACTAAGTAAATAAAGTTCCTGTTATTCATTTACTTTTTAAGGAAAACAACAAACATACAGAGAATCTTATCATTAACAAATCATATAATCTGCCTGGGACCAAGAAATCTAATATTAACAAAATGTCAGAATTTCCCATTTAAGCACTGTCTTCCAAGAGTAAACACAACACTAATATATAATGGCTCATTGGTCTGTACCCCAGCTCAGTATCTATAAATAAATCTTTAAAAAAATGATTCAATGAATATTGAAATTTAATGAAGGCATCCAACTGAAACAGAAAGTACTCACTACAGAAAATACATTGTCATGCTGCTTTGATCCTTCCTTGTCCCTAGATTAACATATTGTTTTGATTTTTATGCCATAGATAATTTTTTGCTTGAGAATTTCATACCATAAAATCAGAGGATCTATGCTCTGTAATTACTTGTGTCTGGTTTTCTTCTTTTGATGTATATTTGTGAGTGTATCACCTGGTAAGCAGTCTAGCAGTACTGTACAGGTATTTGTGTGGACATTTGTGCTGTTTCTGGTTTGGCTTTGTGTTTAATAAAGCTGCTATGTAAATTCTTTTACAAGTAATAATATACTTCTTTATAAAAATGCTAACTCCTAGAACATGTGTGTTTTTATCTTATCAGAAAAAATTAAACTTTGGGAAAGATCATGTGATTCATATGACCCCACAGGCCACGTATGACAGTTCTTGTTGCTCCAGATCTTTTTTTTTTCTTTTTTTAAGATTTATTTTTGCATACAGAACTGGGGTACAGGCCAGAGGCCCAGGGGCGGCGAGAGGCTTCACGAGAGACATAGTGGGGAGCAGAACAGGCAGATCGACCAAGTACACTGCTGAGGGGAGCAGCGGACGGGTCAGGAGAGGTCTGCCATGCCATGTGGTCACCTCCAAGGCAGGCAGGAATCGAACTCATGCGGAAGTGGCTTCAGCTTCTTAGTGCTGTGCTTTAACCCACCGCGCCACCAGGGAGGGCCAACTCCAGATCTTTTATAAAAAAAAAAGATATATTGATGACAGATTAGTGAAACAATATAAAAATATCATGCATATGAATATGTGTGCCTATTTATATATACCATAGATATATGAATAATAAAAATAGATGTTTTATTGGTCATATTTTGATAATAAACATTAAATAGTAAGAAAGGTACTAAAAATTAATTTCTATAACTTAGAAGTATTCTATGTAACCCATCGATCAGATACTGAAATTAGAAATTTTCAATTAACTAATAACATTGTTATACATGTGTCTTATAACAATATTAACCAAAAGCTGGTGGATATCCATTAAAAATACTGAGAGAATGGATGGAGGTTTTTACTTTTTTAATTCATTTATCATTTATGTTTTAGTGTTATCATTGATAAGAAATATTAAGCATTCTTGAGCCAACTATTAATGGATTAAAGAAGAGCAATTAAAAACAAAAATAAGGAAGAAATATTATCATAAAACTAAAAAATACATCAAACATATTAGAAGGAAATAATAAAATCAAAGGTAAGTTTATCATTTGAAAATTTATCAATTTGATCAAGAAACTTTGTATATATATTTTTGGCAATCATGTTCAGTCTCCTTATAAATAATGTGCAAATATTTGAAAAATTGCAATATCTGTATCTGTTGATTTAATACTGCTTTTGGAAAATACTACTGTGTATAAAAATTACAAGTCATGGACAGATATATAGTAATCTTTATCAAGACATTATAAATAGAAACAGGTAAAAGTACAGACAAGTAAAGAATGTTTGGAAATTTTATGATGTATCCAGCCTAAAATTATTATACATATATACATGAATGAACACATCTAAATATTTTTCCTGTAGGAAACATATTATCTGCAGTACTCTTAAACATATAATTGCAGGTAAGTGAGTATCCTATGTACTATTTTTTTAAGATTTATTTATTTATCATACAGAACTGGGGTACAGGCCAGAGGAGCAGGGATGGTAAGAGGATTTACCAGAGACAAGAGTGGGGAGCAGAACAGGCCTACTGCTGAGGGGAGCAGTGGATGGGTCAGAAGAGGTCTGCCACAACATATGGGTCAGCTCCCTGGTGGGGGATTGACGCCGCTAGGGAGAGCCCCTGTGATACTATTTTTAAGAAAAATTACTATCTATAGCTCTCTGTGAAATTTATATATGTTCTATTTGCATAAAGAAATGTTAATGTTCTTTAACTCATAGCAATAGAGTTTGGAGAAGTAGTTGGATAGTTATTGACTTTTGAAATAAAATTTTATAATACATGACTTATTAAAATAGACAAGTAGCAATTATGAGATTTTAAAAACAGAAAGTTAATTAAAACAAATTGTCAAATGTGGAAAAATATGAAAACCTATAATCCTCACTTTTAAAAAACTGTAATACTAATGCATGTCATAGAGAAAGAAGATATGAAAATCAGTCACCTACAAAATCACAAAACTAGAGAGGGAAAAAAATGGTTTGTAGCTTTAGGCAAGGGGATCAGTGACAAGAGTCAGTGCTAGTTCAAGAACAAATGATGCCCAATTCAGGCTCATTTCATTCTAGGTCATTTCTCTGTGGTATTTCATTGAAATAGTGTATCTTAATTTCACCTTGTCAATTAGAGCAGTCTTTTTAATATCCAAACCAGATGAGATGAAGGCTGTATGATTAAGTCAAATTGTTGAACAATTATTTACTCATTGGCTTGAAGAGAAATCCCAAATGATGTATCACAGAGACTGACATTGGTTAGACTCATTAAATGCTTTTAATGAGAACTCGAATGAGAACGTGTGTCTGCAGCATCTCATTTTAAATTGAATTTTCTGCCATTGAAAATTCATATTTCATATTTGCTAGTAGGATCCTAGTTTAAAATTCACTTTGTAAATTATTGCTTTGCAGGTAGTTCTCCCTCAATTATTTAACACGGATACATTTTTTCCCCTGGAATTGACCACATGATTTATCTAGCAATGAATCCATTCTGTATTTTTCTTACTGGTGCACTTATTTGAATTGATTTTTCAAGCCTCTCATGCAATTTTGAGTAATTTTTAATAGTTAATGATGCAAGAGATGATTTTAGATACATTTAGGTTCCATTTTCCTAAAGTGTCAAATAATAATACTTTTTACAAGGTTGAATCTGAACTGAAAACTTAAAATTATATGAAATGAAAAATTTTTGGGTGGGAGGGCCATTTAAATGAAATTTTTAAAGTGCTATATTCTAAGTAGGATATTTGTGGGTTAAAATCATTGTTCTAAAGTTTGAGAAGACAATTTCCTTGGTGATATGTGCTATATTAAGACAGATTCTGATTAACTCTATAATCATAAAAAATGAACTCCAGAAAAAAAGTATAGTCCTAGAGGCATAATTGGTTAAGATATACCTGAAGATAACCCTATACATCCATAACTGAGAATGTTGTACATGAGTTAGAGTCCCAGATGAAATAAAATAGTATATAATGTTAAAATCTACAGCATAATTTGTATGTGTTCATGACAAAAATTCTCTAAAATATATGTTCTACTGAAAAGAAAAATTAAGGTACAGAAAAATGCCTATGGTTTGTGTCTATATTGCTAAAATTAATGATTATATTTTGGATGGCCACACACTCATATACTCATATGCCAACATGTATACCTGTACATTTCTGGAATACTGAATATATTAAATAGAAAATTGACAGTTTTCATTTCTACTGAATAAAACTGATTATAGAGTAGGTAGTCTATTTAGTTTCCATTGTATATCATCATGAATATTTTATAACTGCATTATTAAATCAAAGAAAATAAAGATGTATATAAAGTGATTACAAAATTTCTCTCAGATATGATGCTAAAAGATACAGTTATAAAAGTCTGAAAAAACTTAATAAAATGTATAATTGTCCAATTATGCAGGTTAAAATTGATTTATCCTAATTATACATTACTATTATATCTATATCCACATTACACTCAACTTTATCATTCATATTCTTTTTTGAGAATTTTCTATAAACTTGTCTTTAATTTTTAGAATTTTATGAATGTTAATTGATTCACATTATTAAATTTTACTGATGGCTTGTATATGGCTTTCTATAGTTTAAAGCTTGTTCTCTAATAAAAGTTCACTTAGATTTACATTTGTATCACTCAACTTATCAAAACTTCTGTAATATCAAAATATTCATATATACTATTGGTGCTCTTTAGATACTACTCAACAATAATTTTGCATTGTTGTATTAATTGTATTATTTTACTGTGTTGTATTAATGTTTGCATTTTGAAAAACTTGTCTAAACATTTATCTTCATAAATACATGTAATATTTTGTGATTACTTACATTCCATAGTTCACAATAAACTCTAGTTTACATGTTTATTTTAAATTAACTTTCACATCATTTATATTGTATTGTCCAAGGAAATTTGGACCATGAGTTAAGGGAATTATGAAAGGTATCAATTACATTAAGTAGTTTTTCTCTTTTTAAGAACAATAGTGATTACCATAGTATTTACTATACATGCAATACATTAAGCACTGTCAAATATGTAAAATATTGCCACATGTCAAAAAGTTGGCAATATACCTTTGCCTACCTTTGAATAGTACTGTTTTGAGTAAATGCATATTTAAGACAGAATAGCATTATTTTATTTTAGATATTTTTAAGCTGTCAATTGTTGTAGCTTTATTATCAGGCATCTGGAAATTATTTGAAGTGACCATAAAAATATACACAGATATATTGAATAGTATAATGTATACTTGTTATATAAGCAGATTTCTATAATTTATGGAAATATAAAAAATGATGTTTTTCTATGGTATGAGTATATCCAAAAAAACATTAATTCATTTGGACACTCATCAGACAAATTTTCATTTACAACCTACTCTATGTCAAATTCCCTTCTAAAACTTGGGATTCCGTAGAAAAACAATTAGAAATCTCAGCCTAGAAGTAACACGTTCTGAAACATTGTGTATAGTATTATATCTTTTTAAAATTATATATTCACACATTTAAACTATTATAATTCATGGAACTTAATGAATGAAATAGAATGCTAGCAAAATTTAGAAAAGTTGAAAACAATACAACAATAACTGAACAGACTTTATAAATTAATCACATAAATAGAAAAGTTAGAACTATTGGTAAAAATGTACTTGACAAAATAGAAAATTAAAGTAATAGACTGGTTTTACTATCAAATTGAAATTATGGGAAAAATGATTAAATGAGGTAGTTTTCTCAAGAATTAACATGATTGTTATGTGAAAAGGCAGATTGAATTGAATTGAAAGTGGAGTTAGACTTGGTCTGGCTAGAATTTAGCGAGTCAGTAGAGAGGTTGGCATTACTCACAAGAGATTGGAAGAAATTTACAAGAACTTTGAGCAGTGGAGTTGCATATTTGACTTTAGCATAAACCAGAACACACTAGAAGCTGGTTTGAGAGTTGAAAGGAAGTAGGGAGTTGGGAAGGCAGTCAGGAGACTATTGTAACATAAATTCAGAGAGGATAATGATGATAGAACCAGTTTGGCATAGAGGAGACGGTGATAAAGGGTGGGGTCCGTGTGCTTGAAGCTAACCCAAACAGGACTATTGCCGGATTGGATGTGAGTTACAAAGAAAAAGAGCAGACAGGAATGACTCCAGGACATTTGATAAGTTGAGTGTCTGAAGGTCTACAGTTGCCTCTTGCAGAGATGGGGAAGACTGAAATTCCAAGTATTTTAATATTATAATAGTTTGGTGAGGTGTTTATAGTTTGAGTGTATTAATATATGCAAAGTGAGGTTACTGAATAAGCCATCTAAGAGATTGAAGTTATGAACTAAGGTCTGTGTTGTCAACAGTTAGTGTCTAAGTTTCACAAAACTGGATAAGATTGTCAAAGAGGGCACAGGTAGAAACAGAAAAAGAAGAAGAAGGAAAGACACCAAAAAGGGGAGATGAGTGATTAAATGCTATTAAGATCTGAAGGATGTAGAACGAAGACTAACATGTGGAGTAGGAAAGTCTGGCTTGTTGTGAATCACGTAAAAATGTGTTTCAGAATAGTTAATTGTGACTATTTTCTTGGTCCAGAAATAAGAATAATATACATGTGAGGATCATGTATTTTCTTAAACTGTCTGAGACTTGAAACATTACAAATTTAAAAAGCTGAAAATCATTAAGCATGATTCAGATAAGCACTGAATAATCATAATCACTTTATTTGAATGTAGCAGATAATATTTATATAGTGATGCAGTAAACCATGAATCTAAGTATTTTATTTAGGGTGGGGAGTGCAATACTTTTTCAGATGTCATATTCAAAATCAGAGTATTAAGGTTAGAAAAAGAAATGGACAATTCATAGGGATATTTTCTAAAATGTCCTAAGCTTTTTACAACCTTGTTTTGAATAAAATTTATGTGTTTTATATATAATGTTTACAGTTCTTCCAAGAATGAATAAAGTCTAGCAAGACTTCAAATCGTTTACGGCAGAGTTGAAAAAACAATTTTATTGCCTTCTAAAAACATTAGACATGGTAAGTATAGTAAACGAATATTCAAAAGAATAGATTCTTAATTTTATCAGAAATGAATTGAGACAGATTTTTACAGCATCAGTTATGTAATTTCTATCAACTAGACTGTGTTGTACTGAGTATATAATACTGCAAAATAAATCTGAGCACTACTCCATAATAACACTTCAAATCATGATGTTGCATATAATTAGTCATGTGTAACATATGGATATTAAAACAAAGTGTACTAATAATTGAGATCTAATGTAGGATTCATGTCATGTCACTACTGATAGTTCAAAAATCATTGAAAATTTTCACCTAATGACATTTTTTTAAAAAGGTTTATTTATTTGTGCATACAGAAAAGGTTTATTTATTTGTGGGTACAGGCCAGAGGCTCAGGGGTGGTTAGAGGCTTCACCATAGACAGAGTGGGGAGCAGAACAGGCAGATCTATGAAGTACACTGCTGAGGAGAGCAGCAGACGGGTCAGGAGAGGTCTGCCACGCCATGTGGTCACTTCCGGGGCAGGCAGGAATTGAACTCGAGGGGAAGTGGCTTTAGCTTCTCAGTGCTGTGCTTTAACCTGCTGCGCCACCAGGGAGGGCCCCTAATTTTTAACAACGCCAATGTGTGAAATAATTACCCCACATATTTCATTTCAATACAGACAATGAAGAATGTTAGTCTTATTAAGCAGCAATAATAGGTGATTGAGAATAAAAGTTAGAAGTCTAAATTTCAATCACATATTTTTAAAAGTTAAGCATCCCTGTAAAAATTAACTATTCAGAAGCAATTTCCTTAAAGCTATTGGTCAAAACACAGTAACATCACAGGAATGTGTTTAGAGTAATTCTTCCTCATATATGCATTAATTTACATCTATCTCTATTTCTATATATATAATATACAATGTAAATATGTTTTATAAATTAAGCAATTCAGTTTAAAGAAGTTGAAGGATGTTGTCATTCATAGAAATTAGATTTATAAACAATTCAGTTTAAAGAAATTGAAGGATGTTGTCATTCATAGAAATTAGATTTATAA
>NW_004567110.1:37358416-37369380 GCF_000260355.1 Condylura cristata
GGGGCAGGCGGAGATCGAACTCATGCAGGAGTGGCTTTAGCTTCTTAGTGCTGTGCTTTAACCCGCTGCACCACCAGGGAGGGCCAGCCTTTATGCTTTTATTCCATAGCCCCACACTTTTCAAAGGAGGAACATTTTTTCTTATTTCTTTAACAAAGAAGTAATAGAGATTTATTAATCCTCTCACTTTTCTCCCTAAAAAGAGTGGAGATGTAAGACAATAAAAATATCAACTTAAAACTGTACAAAAAAATAATAGAAACCACATTTCATGCAAAACAAAATAAGGGAAAACTAAACTTACCATTTCAAAAAGAGGATGTAAATCAAAATTCCTAAATAGTCACCCATTGTCTTTGGTGAACTGAAATTTTCAACTCTTCATTTCCATATATCTAAAGTGAAAGCAAACTGTGAATATTAGGAGACTTAGAATTTGGACTATTGGAATTCTGAGGACCCATGTTAACATTCTGCCACCTCCCCATTAATGTGCCTGACAGTGAAGAAGAGGGGAAGAGGAGTTTTTGAATTTTTTTTCCTAAGATTTATTTATTATGCATACAGAACTAGGGTAAAATTCTAGAAATTTCCTACTCTGTTCCTTGTGTCAAAACTAGAGCATTTCTCCTGGATTCAGGCCCATGTCTGTGTTTGAAACTGCACTGCTTTCAAAAATGGGGATAAAAGAAACAAAGTGGATGGTAGACCCAGTAAACTTATTGTCAGCTGGGTAGTGCTTATTTATTTATTAACTTTTATAGTTATCTGGGTATTAACAATAAAACTTTATAAAATTTAGCCCTTGTCTACTAGGAGTCAAGCCACAGATTATAAAATGTACATATGAAAAAATTGGTAACATAGTATAGAGCACTATATGTATTTTAAATTATATATGCACACATTTAAACTGTTATAATCCATGAAATTAACTGTTACCAATGACAAAAATACTAGAAAAACACATTTTAGATATGCTGAAAACAAATCTTTACTGAATAGTCTTGATAAGATAATCACATAAAAGTTAATGGAAAAGTTAAAATCTTGTGCTTGACAAAACAGAAGAGAAAAAAAAAAACCAGACTAATTTTACTGTCATAATTGCATATATGGAGAAAATGACTGAGAAATATATTTCAAGAAATGGCATAATTGTCATGTTGTGTATATGCATATACATTGTATATTGAGTTTTCACTATTCACTTTTTGAAAAATAATTGTCAAACTGAAATTACTAATAATGAAAATTGAGACAAATTATTTTAAAATCTACTCTATATTAAATATTTACAGATTTGCATGGCTCATGGATTCCAAAGAACTCAAAGAGTATGTCGCAATTTCTGTGTCATGATGTTTGTAGAACAAAGAAACAGTCATCTCTGCAAAGGTAAGATACTGTTTTGGGTTGACCAACATATTCTTTCCATGGATAATTTCACTGAAGAAGTATCACAAAATTGAGATTTAGTAATCTTCTTGAAATTCAATAACTGAAGTAAAACTTGATGGGTTACTTAGAAGATAATCTTCTGATATTTGGGTAAGACTGCTCATGTAACAGAAAAAAACTCGTTTTTTAAAAAAAAAATTTAAAAATTTATTAATTTATTCATAAAGAACTCGGGTACAGGCCAGAGGTGTAGGGGTGGTAAGAAGCAGAGCAGGGAGACGTACACTGCTGAGGGGAGCAGTAGGTGAGACAGGAGAGGTCTGCTGCACCATGTGGGTCACCTCTGGGGCGGGGATCAAACACACACTGAAGTGCCTGCCTCTGTCTTGCAGTGCTGCATCCTAACCCATTGAGCCACCAGGGAGTGTCACTTCTCATTATTTTCTTTTATATAATTTTTTTAAAAGATTTATTTATTTATTCATACAGAACTAGGGTACAGGCCAGAGATGTGGAGGGTGAGAGGATTCACCAGAGACAGAGGGGGGAGCAGAACAGGCAGATCGACGAAGTACACTGCTGAGGGGAGCAGCTGGCAGGCCAGGAGAGGTCTGCCATGTGGATCTCCTCCGGGGGCAGGTGGGGATTGAACTCATGCGGAAGTGGCTTAAGCTTCTTAGTGCTGTGCTCTAACCCACTGCGCCACCAGGGAGGGCACACTTCTCATTATTTTAATGATGAAACATCCACCTAGTCCAGAAGGAAATAATCCAATTTCTCATTCCTAGGTACTTGCAAATCTGTTAAAAATTCCTTCTCCATCAGTGAATTCATCACATTTCAGTTTAATTGAAAGGATTACTCAACAATAAATTGGAAAGGACAACTAATTTTGGGTGTGTGTATGTGATATGTAGGAGTACTTTAGAATTTGAAAACTGTGACTATGAATACATGTACACAATATTTTCTTCTAAAAATGTAGGATTGTGTTCTGGCTAAACACATTTCCATTTTAATATCATTCTGGCATAAGCTTTCATGTCAGTTGGAAAAATTCCTGTAGCAGTAATTTGGAGTTAAAAATGACAAAGTCAAAATTGTTGCTGAACAAACACATGGAGTTATTCTATTATTAAAAATGCAACCTTCTCTACCTCTTCCTTCATATGATCTGATCATATCCTCTCCCCAGTACAGGTACACATATTTCAAACAAATTATCATAAACACATATAGAAACATAAACACTTAAATTATTCAAGTGTGCTATGAATGAGAAAACATGTTTTAATATCAAAAGTACACATTAATTGTAATATTTCAATGTTCATATATTTTCTAGACACAATAATAATATCACCAGGATATTGAAAATGTATATAACACACACAGTTCTTAAATAAATTGTGTCACTGAATATTTGAAGCAAATATAACACATAAATTTTTTTGTTTATTATTTTTATAAAATTGTCAGATAGATTAATCTCAAAATTATAAATTTACATTTCCGTTTGTATTATATGTATCTGTAAATATGCACACATGTGTCTGTAAATACATGTTATGTCACATTACTTATAAGGAATATAATTCAAAATAATTCAGCTCCTCTTATGTGTTTTTATTCCATAATAGCATTATCACTTAGGTATTACAGTGTTTCTATTTATTAAACTAAATGATTTTGAAGCTATCAGCTTTTGAACAGTCAATTGTACATACAGTGATCTTATAACATCTGTATTATGAGCAATTCTATTCACGACTCTGTCAGCCTTTAAATCATAGGCCATAATTCGCATTCATTTTTAATTATCTCCAAGAGTAATTTTTTTTATTAAACAGAGACATACATACACAGTCGCAGAACAGCAATTTATAAAATGATCCCTCCACATACACTAAATGTGTTTTGTTGAGATATGCAAATGAAAATGATCTCAACAAAAACTTTCCTTTTTTAAGAGATGTGAAAAGTAAAGTTTGAAAATTTGATATGCTAAATTTAGTTTCTGAAATGCATACCAACTTTTGATAAAAATTGTCTGAGAACAGACATTGCAGATTTAGCTCCAGAAAGTAAGCCCTTTAAATTCATATTACTTCAATGTTCACATAGTAAGTATAAAATTAATGTTAAGTATACTAATAACATTTGTTTCTTTCCATCTGCCATTTTAAATAGGTTTTTATTTATAAAAACTACATTAATAAAAACAGTAATGAGAGTAAACAACAAACAAAAACTTTTCCGTTGGCACTGAGCTGAACAGCAGAAATCAAGATAACTTTGATGGGTTCCTAAAAGTTGTAGAAATTTTTCCTGACTTTCATATTAATAAGACATAGTTTTACAAATGCTAGTAGAATATGTGAGTCATAAAAAGTTGTAGTCAGATAATTAACATTTTCTGGTGTTGATCCTCTGAGTCCCAAATTTCAGAGCATGAAATGACCCCTGTATATGCAGCAGTTTTCTTGTAGTCCAGCGACCTGGAAATTTAGAAAACTGAATCCTTTATAAAGGTAGTAAGTAGCCTACTTTTTGCACTAGAGGAGAAATTCTGACAGAAAGTCTGTTCAGGCTGCTTGCTATCCAAATGTCTTTGAAAAAGTAATAAAATAAAGGACACTAGGTGCCTGGCTTGCTAGACAAGAATGTTGTGAGAATTTTGTCACAACATTAGAAAGGTGTTAGATCACCATTATTAGATTGAGTTAGTTGTGAACACAGGATTTGCGTTCAAAATATTAAGCAATGTATATGTATACATAGGCATTTGTTTAGAGGGCTAATGTCACCACTATTCAAGAGACTGTGCCAACATCAACTGTGCCAACATCAACTGTGCCTGCTTGACTCCAACATGTTCATGTTTGGGGAACGTTTGATGAACAAAGTTGTCATAGTCAGATCACAAAGGGACACCTACAAATTAAGTAGTGCATGTCAAACTGCTCTCTTTTGGGTTGTAGCAAAGATATAGCCTACATTCCTGGATGGAGCACAGAGGAAATAGTCATACATGGAACTGGAATGACATAGGAAACTACCTGTTACTACAGGTTACATTTTGTGACCATGGAACATGGTCCTAAAGCTCCCTGCAGTGTGGGATATTAACTCTTTAGTTGTTGACTTCTAGGATATTGTATATTCTGGGGAAATGGATCAAAAACACAGCTACATAAATATTTAAGATGGTAGGTAGCCATTCTAGTCATTCTGGTAAATGTATGTATTTGGGAGAGAAGAAGGAAATGAAAGTGAAAGGATTTAGACAGCATCAGCAACATCTTTAGCATGAGAATGTCAGTAGTGTAAAGGTGAAAATAGTGTTCATTATCTGTTTGTGGCAGAGGACGTTTCATAAATATAGAATAAAATAGTAAAAAGTTATATTATTAAAAAAATTTATTATAAGCTGAGAGATCTGAAATCATTTTATTCTAGAGATAACATGGTATTAACTAAGGTCTCTTGACATAAAATAGTAATTGAAATATTAATGTTTTAGAGGATTAGCTTAGAAGCTCAATATGATATGGAAAATAATTTGCTTTGTTGACATTATTGTAATTCGTAATAGTACAATAGCAATAGTAATAGTCTAATAGTAATGAATGAGGAAGTTAGAAAATGGATACAGGTAGTCAGTATCCATAGGATGCCCCAAGCCCATTTATCAATTTGTCCATTTATCAATCTGAAGAAGTAATAGTTGGCTGGAACCAGAAGGTTCACCCCCCAGTACTAGTTGCACTAAACTCACTTATTAATCTGAAAAATGGGATGTTCAGAACACCAACACAATAATATAGTGCTAAAGGAAAGACTGAAACTGGTCTCAGGATGACAGGCCAGGTAATATGGGAAACTCAGGGGCCTCAATACTTCAGTCACCTAGGAGACCCCTTGGGCACCAACCACTCAGGACTCAGACACCCAACAGTTCCAATCCCCTGCTCCTTGCCCACTATACCTATATAAACTCCTTTTTGGTCCCTCAGTGGCTAACCTTTTAGGACCCCTCTCTGCTCATAGAGCATTCCTTTTCTTCCTGCTATCTATCAATAAATATCTTGCTATGCTGCCTAACCTCCACCTAACCTCAATGTGGAATTCTTTCTTTGCCAAGACAAAAGAGCCCCCAGAGTTCCCCAGGCTTTGAGGTCCAAATCATCAATAGTACTAATAATACTACTATTAGAATTAGAAGACAGACAGAGTTGTGGAGAGCAACATCAATGCTTTAATCAATGTTTTAACATCAAAGTATTTTTTAAGAACGACACTGGCTTACACTCCAGGTGAATAGTTTTCACAATGATAGGGAAAGTGTTAAGTTGGTGACTAAGAACAAAATTATTAGTTATTATTCATTGGGATATTTATAGAATATCTGTTAACCTATTGATGTATTGATTGATAAATAGATGTTGATAAATATAAACTGATTCCCAGGTCCCAGCTCAGACAAATCAGGTAGATTTTGTCTGGAATTCTGACTAAACTATTCTCCTGAGGGACCAGTTTAGAAAACAGTTTTATATGATTAAATAATGCCTAAATTTCATAGGGAAAAATTAAATGAGAATAAATTTTATTTATGTATGTATTTTATTTATTTATATTTTTCATCATTTATTTTTGTATAATGCTTGATTTCTCCTCTCGGGTGATAGTATAAGGTAATATGGAGCTTATTTAGCAAAACAGAAATCATAATCATCAAACATGTAAAATCCCATAAGTTTCCCTTAAAGAGAGCTGATCAGGCATAGTATATAGAAAAACATTTCAAACCAAATTTAATATAAATATCCAAGCACAGGATGATTTGTGTTGACATTAGGAATTGGCATGCCATTTGCTTGTTGATTATAAAGGAAAATCCCTCTCAGATAACCTCATTTAAATTCACCGATTCACCTGATACATTATTATATATTTTCTTTGAATACCATTCAAATCATCTCCTAAACTGGTAGTATTTTGCATTTTGCTATGCATTTTAAATTGAACTTTATTCAACTCTATGTTGAGTGTGATGATGCATTTAAACACATTTGTTGTTTAGTTCTTACAAGTAAAATATGCAATTTTCATGTATTACATACATTTTCTAATGATTGCATTTCCTAGATTGTGCTGATGAGAAAGTATATTTCTTATCTTTGGCAACTGAAACTGGTTGTATATCAGTTGTTATACCCCTAAGTAATCCCTATTTAAATTCACTCATCATTTCATTTCACACTTACATTTTTGTCAATTCTTAAGATTTATTATTTACTTTCATTTTATGACACTGCTGTTAATTTTTTTGTAAAATAATTATATTCCTTCAGGAATTTTAATTATGTATATGAAATCACCCACAATTTTAGAAATTTTAATGAATCTAAAATTTGCCAATTATCTACCACTTGATAATTAAAATGAAATACATATAGTTATATAATACATTTTTTTATTTTTTGTATTACTTTTATTGAGCTAGCTGGTTTACAGCAGTCTATAGTTTCTAAAGTGTACATTTAAGAATAGAGTAAGTTTTTATTTTAATTTGATATTTAACCAAAATTTTAAAATGGATTTCAATGTTAGCCTCTAGAGACATTAGGGCAAAATATCAATTTCACCATTTCTAGGATCCCTAAACTTATAAATGAATCATAATCGAGATTATTTTGAGTGGCTTTTAAAACTTTGTAAAACTTTTGTTTAATTGAAGAAAAACTCTGTTACTTCAGGAGATGTTGAAAATATTTTGTCCAGTACTAGTAGAGGATACACAACAAAATTGGAACAATAGCTATCAAAAGTTTTAAAAAAATTACTTGAAGAAAGGAAAACTTTAATAATACATTTTGCACGTAACAATACCAACATACAGAGCTTAGAATCAATCAGCGGTTGCTTTAAAAATAACTAAATGGATGTGATTTGAAAGTGAAAGTATTCATGGCATGAATCTATGTTTTAAAGATATTTCTATTGTGCTGCTATTCCAAAAGAAACTGGCAGCCATACAATGAAAACAGAGTCAGATGGAAATTTAATATGATACTATTTTCTCTAAAGTCTATTACATTTTTCTATTGTTCTGTTTCCAAATCTAGTATTTAAGGAAACAATTCCTCAAATAATTGCATGTAAGTCAGTAAATGCAATCTATATGAAATTAATATATAAAGGAAGACAAGAACTTTAGTAGTAATCTATAGGAACCAGAAGCTTCTTTAAACTCAAAGAATACACAAAACATCATATCATATGATGTCTGTAATGAAATTCAATCAATCATAAAAAAAAACCTTAAGTCATGACAATGAGAGATGCAGTGTACAAAACTTTGTACTTTGAGTAGATTTCATTTTATTCATTTTATTTCCAAAGAAAATCACAGCAGAATTCCAAGTCAAGGAGTGAAGAACAGTTCTTAACAGCTGTTTTGAGAGGAAAAGCTAACAAGTATAAGAGGAAGATATGTGCAATATTGAGAACATTAGTGAAATTTTCTGGAAATGCAATTAGGTATGTAATTTTGATTTATTTCCCATTATTCTAGCATTTAAGTAACATTTGCTAAACATTTATTAAACAAATAGTAAGAAAGGGGGTTGGAGTCGTCATAAAACTGCACTAATAAACTGCAAAAAGAAAACATAGGTCAATCAGGGAGGGTATGTACATTCTTTATGTTGAGGTAGATACTAACTAGTTCTAGAAAAGAAAGCATAAGGGAAGAGTGAAGCTATTATGGTGGGTAAATAAATGAATTCTGAGAATATAGGAATGTATGTTCAGTGTTATAGGGTAAATGAAAGTTACCAGTTTTTCCACCCTCCTCCATTAGCATCGTGGTACACAGCTGTGGTCTCCTGCCTGCTGGCCGAACCTGGAGTGTGGTATGGGTATGTATGTGGGTGCATACCCATACACCTGGAGGCTGAACATAGAAGGGCAGTGTCACAGAGGATGGGGTAGCAGAGAACTGAGCAATGGAGTACAGTAGAGACCAGTGGAGAGATCACAAGAGAACACCTGAGAGCTCAGAGAGTGAAGGTTCACTGGGGGCAACACTCCTGCCTCCCCTGTGCCTGGTTGCCTCAATACAAATGGTGTAGAGGATCATTAAAAGCCTGAAAAAAAGCCAATGAGTCATCCAGAATTCTCCTTTATCTGTCTGCTGGATTCATAGAAAACCTGATCTTCACCTTGACAACTCTACAAGTAACTATACTAGTAACTCAGAATGCCAACATTTAGGGATGCTGTCTTCTTTATTCCTTTTTTTTAAAATAATTTCTTTATTCATAACTTTTACATCATTGTATATTCCCAGTAAAATTCCCAGTGCCAAGTTCACCAGTGAACCATCACCATAGTCCCTTGTATCTTCTCTCCCCTGTTTGGAAACCTTTTCCTCCTTTTCCCTCAAAGAATATCTCTTATTTATGGCTGTCTGTTAGTTTTATTTATTATCTTTATTATTATTACTGTGTTGTTTATTGTTGTTATGGTTGTTTTTGTTTCCTGATCCCTTATTGGCTCCCCTATATTCCTCATATAAATGAAGCCATTCAATATTTTTCTTTTTCTTTCTGGCTTAATTTACTGGGTATGATATTTTCCAGTTCCACCAATGTGGCTACAAATGGCATGAGTTTATCTATTTTGATAGCTGAGTAATACTCCTTTGTGTATATATACCACATCTTCTTGATCCAGTCATCTATTTTTGGGCATTTCAGTTGTTTCCACAGCTTACTAATTTTGAATAGCTCATACAGACAGAAAGTAAATGAGGAAATAGCTTGAAATGCAGCAATGGATTACACTGAATAAACATATTGAAGAGCTGTCCCCAAAGACATGACAACTCATTCTTAACAAGTTGCTATGTAACATTCTCAAGAATAGATCATATGTTGGCTACAAAACTAACTTCAATAAAACCAAAATTTACAAGTGTTGGTAAAGATGTGCAGAAATGGAGCACTTGAACAGTTAGTGAGAAAGCAAACTAGCACAAATGGTATGAAAAACATTAGAGATTGTTTTTAAAAAGTATTTTTTATCCTACTTTTGGGTACTTACACAAACTAATTAAAACAAGATATTCAGGACATATTAGCAAATTTATATTTATTATAGCATCACTCAAAAACAATGCAAATAGCACATGAAAGGAAAAAAGAAGGCATATGCATACATTGACATTTCTTTAGTTTTAGAAAAGATGGAAATGCTTCAAAATGTAACCTAGGTGAACTATAATGAACAACACTGTGCTAAGTGAAATAAGCCAGTAGCCAAAAGAAAAATGCTGCATCCTTCCACACACAAGCTCCCTAAAATAGTGACATTTATAGAATCATAGTGGAGTGGTGGTTGCAACAGACTTTGAACATGGTGAAAAAGGGAATTACTAGTCTTCACACAAAGTTTCAGTTAAGCAAGATTAAAAGGCTAAAGATTTGTAATGCAACATTATTTTTAGTCAACAATGTATTAAACACTTATACACTTACAAAGTTGTGAAGAGTGTTTATCTCTTGTTAACTAATTTTACACAAATAAAATAAACACCAAAAAAATATCAGTTGGTACTTCCTCACTTTGTTCACAGCTAGTCTCGGTTTGGAACCATTCTAGACCCAAGTGGTTAGGAGCACCAGGTGGAGGAACACATTGACCTCTTCACTAAGCTTACTGAAAATCCTTTAAAAAATACATTTATTTATTCATTTTGGTGTAGAACTGGGTTATAAGGAAGATGTGTGAGGGGTAGCAAGTGGTGATAGATGATTCCTAGACACAGAGTAGAAAGCAGAACAGGAGGATCTGCTGAAATCACTGAGGGGAGCAGCAGGAGATACAGGTGAGGTCTAACAAGCCCTGAAGGAATGCTCTATGCCTGTGGAAAGACACAAGCCACAGTGCTAGCACAGAGATATAACACCTAGGGAACCAGGCAGTATGTAACTGAACTCTTTATGGTGCTAACTGATTAACACAGACATGTGTTTGAACTCACTGCGCTCTTCATGAATCAAAAGATTAAGAGAAACCTCTCTAATGAGGTCATTGACCACAACATGAGTCCAAGTGACCACAAAGAAGGCTTTGTGAGCTCACTGAACACTTCAAAACAGAGTGATAGATATGTCCTCACCACGAGCTCATTTAGCTCCTATGATAATAACTGTCAAGGAATGGCATCCCTTTAAGCTAAGTCATCTCATCATGTACACAAGTGGTGGGAGAGAGTTCTCCATGATCCCATGACTCCAAATAATTACAGGTGACCACTTTGTGAACACTCTCAACTCATCATATCCCTCAGAATGGGGAGAGGGGATTCTGATTTCAATGACCTCTTCATGAACCCAATGATGAGAAGTGCCCTCTGTGTGAACCCAATGACGTCTTCATTACCTTTAAGTGATTGGGAGTGACCTCAATGAGCTTGTTGCCCTTCATGACCCCATGTGGTTAAGAGGTCTTCATGGGGCCTCATTATCCTCTTATGAGGCCAGGAGAGCTTA
>NW_004567110.1:37372085-37444390 GCF_000260355.1 Condylura cristata
CCCTCTGTGTGAACCCAATGACGTCTTCATTACCTTTAAGTGATTGGGAGTGACCTCAATGAGCTTGTTGCCCTTCATGACCCCATGTGATTAAGAGGTCTTCATGGGGCCTCTTTATCCTCCTTGTGGCCAGGAGATATTACTGTGGCTCACTGACCTCTTCATGAGCTCAAGTGACAGAAATGTCCTCTCTGTGACCTCATTCAGCATTTTCTCACACTAAGTAACAAAGAGTGACCTCTCTCAGAGCCCCGTCACCTCTTGCAGTCCCCAAGTAGTGGGAGAAAGAATTCCAGGAGCTCACAGAACACTTAATGAGCTCAATAATTAGAGGTGACCTCTCTGTGAACTCACTGACCACTTCCAGTCTCTGAGTTTTGGGAGAGGGCTCTCTGAGCTCAATGACCTCTTCATATGCCCAATGATTAGGAGTGCCCTCTTTGAGAACCCAATGACGTCCTCATTACCTTTAAGTGATCATGAGTGACCTCTCAGGTTCATTGTGCCTTTAATACCCCCTGTGACTGAGGGGTATTTTTGTGAGCTCATTGATTTCTTTGTTAGGGCAACGGCCATAAGAGAATATTGTGAGCTCATTCGGCTCTTAAGTCACTAAGTGACCTTTCTCTGCTCTTGTGACCCAGTGACCTTTCAGAGTCCTGTGATATCTTCGGAAACCATAGTTTTGGTGATAGCTCTACATGAATTCGTAGACCTATTATGTCTATAAGCAATGTCTATAAGTAAGTAACTCACAGACCTCATCATGCCTCTAATTTGGGAGAGGATTCTGTGCCCAATGACTCCTTCATGACCCCAAATAATTAGAAGTGTCTTCTCTGTGAACTCGTTGATGTCTTCATTACTTCACGTGGTTAAGAGTGACCTCTGTGAGTTTACTATCTCCTTCTCAATCCCAAGTAATTAGTAGTTTTCTCTGTGAGTTAACTAACCTTTTCATGAGCCCTCATGAACAGGAGAGAATTATTTGAGGTCGCTGACTACTTCATGACTAAGTGACAGGAATGTCCTCTCTGTGAAATCATTCACTTCTTCATGACAATAAGTGACCTGGAATGGCATCTCTTTGAGGTAGTCACCTCTTCATGTCCTAAGATTTGGTAGAGAGCTCTCCATGTGTTCACTGATTTATTTATGACTCCAAGTCTGGGAAAGTTATCTCTGAGCCTACTAATCTTCATGACCCTAAATAATTAGTAGTGAACTCTCTGTGAATTCACTGATTCTAAAGGACCCCAACTTATTAGGAAGTTCAGGCTATTTAACCCTGTAAAAATTGTCTTTGTTTATAGTTTTTAATCTGTATATTGTTTAGATTCTTAATTCTCTATAAAAATAACAAAAACATTCTACCAGAAATACACATAACAAACTATTTAAAAAAAAATCACAGGGTCTTTCTTAGGTGTTCACATAAAAATTTACATAATCACTAATATGTCACAATCTTCTATGGAAATATTATTTGTGGCATAGAGAACTTCAGTTTAAAATATGTAACAATAATTGGCCTACCAAAAATGTTGGAAAGAATTAATTCGGCTCTCTAATATCAAAACAGAGTAAGTCAGGGTTGTGAAGTTTAAAAAGTTAGGTAACTAAATAGGGGATAAGCAGGAAGTTCTGTGGTTGAACTCTCTGCCCAATCTTCATCTTTTTATTTGTTAGTAAGAATTACTTGATAATTTCATTGGGGACTATGTTTTTAAAACAGATGGAACATTTTTGTAAATGCTACCATTCCTAAATTATTATTTGCTTTATTTTAAACTTTTATATGAGAACAGAACATAATAGTTTCATAAATGCACTCTAAGTGATATATAAATGTATGTGTATTTTGAATTGTATTCTGATTCATTTTAACTATGCAGTAGAACTAGTAATTTAGAATCTATTATTGGCTAATAACTTATCAGTTTTCTACATACTATAATGAACCTGTTCTTATGTATGCATATCAACTCTTATTTTAAACATATACATTTATGAGTGACTACCATAATAACAGGCATTATATATATATATATATATACACACACACAAACACACACACACACACACACAAACATATATATATTCATTTCTACTATCAATAAGAAAATGAATGGTATAAATTATGGTATATCCTATACCATAATTTTCACAAGAACCTCCCTATGGTAAAGTCTTCACAAAGAAGCTCTCCCCTCTTCTGGACTGCACTGTTGCAGAGGTGAGGGCTTTAAGCCACAGTTTCCTGGTTCCTCTTCCATAAAATGTAGACACCTAAAACAGTATACAATATTAATAAAATTGACAATGAAGTTAAAAATGAAAAAAAAAAAGAAGTTTCAGATAGAAAAGCTCATCAGTATTCCATTTAGATTTTTAAGGAGTACAGAATATTCTAAATTTCCTTTTACAGGATATCTAGAATTTATTGTGATAAAAATTAAAATATTTCCAAATTTTTTAAGAATAAAATTATTATTTTGATATCCAATATATTACAGTATGTTTAATAAAAAAACTAAGATAAATATTTCAGCTAATGAGTCATTGTTATGAATGGTTTAAATTGTAATACTGTAATGGAAAAAAGTAAGGTGGTAAACACAAGTTCCTGGACCTTCCTTGTGGTGCAGGAGTTAAAGTCTGCAACTTGAGCACAAATTTGATGCCCAAGTGGGGAGGGACCATGCATGTTCCAGCAAACCTCCATTAGCATCCCCTCAGCAGTGTGTTTCAGTAGATCTGCCTGTTCTGGTCTCCACTCTGGGGAATCCTCTCACTCCTGCACCTCTGGTCTGCACCCCAGTTGTTATATGCATAAATAAATAAATAAATCTTTAATAAATAAATAAACATGAATTCCTTATGGAAAAATAAAAATAATAAAACAGGGAAGTAGACTTTGTGAAGAAGATAATCTGTTAATATAATAAATCCATATAATATATATACATATATAGATATGTATATTTCCCATCACACTTGTAAACCAAGAGCATGATAGGACTTAAAACTAAAAAAAAAATCAGTCCATTAGATACATAAGTTCAACATACACTATTTTTGCTTTTAAAAACTTTTAAAATACTTGAATGAACATCTCATTACTGATAGAAAGTCCTATTTAGCGGAAAATTATTCTTACTCATAGAAATGACATTTTAGTTTCAGACTACAGAGGAGTTTTATTAGTATGTCATTAATCATTGCCTTAGGGTTGACACCTAGAGAAAATGATTTAGTATAGATTAGAGCACTAAAAATATCTAATATTTCCTTTTGTGGTCAGTGAAATGTATTTCATAAAACAATAACTAATAAATACTTAAATCAATTATAGGTTCAATTTATTTTTATCTTTAATACTTAGCTTTCACTAAATAAGTTTAGTGAATTGTTAAATACAACAACCTAACAACTAACATTTTAACTGCATATTTAATAATTATTATAATATTAACATAGTCATTTAGAATTCCTGGTTACTTTGAACTTCTTTTATTCTTAAACTTTCCTATTTCTCCCTCTCATTAGAGTAACTTCTTATTGGGGCCTCCTGGTCTCACACAGGGTTAAGTCTCAGTATTATCAAGCTGTCATCAGCCACTGCAGTAGAGAGTTTGACCCTAGCCCAGGGAGTTGACCCTCAATGCACAGCAGACCTCACCTGTCTTACCTGCTGCTCCCCTCAGTAGTGTAAATAGATCTGTTTGTTCTGCTTCCCACTCTGTCTCTGATGAATTCTCTCACTCCCAGACCTCTGACCTACACCCTAGCCCTTGTATGCATAAATAAATAAAATAAATATTTTTTTTTTAAAAAAGAGAGTAACTTACTAAAACTCAATTTTAAGGAGAGTTGAAATGTAAATTTTACACATTTCATTGCCAAGTCAGTACAACATATTTTCATTTTTTTTAACTCTTATTATCTACTATTTATTTTAAAAATAGTCTATTAATAATTGCTTAATGTATTGATATATGTCAAGTTATCTAACATGATAATAAAGCTGATACCTGAACAAACAATTCATCTAAACTTCACAGATTCTAGGAGAGACAACCATCAGTTAAGCACACAACCAATACTTAATTGCAAGTAAGAATTATTATGTACTCATTTTGTAAGGTCAATGCTAATAATAGTAGGGATTTTTCATTTTTAGATTATGTTTCATTTATTGGGTAAATGACAATTTTAATGCATTAAATATTGGTATAGACATTAACTTTTTAAAGTTCAATCCAATTAAAAATATAATATTTAGTTATCATATGTTGACTCTTCCCGTACCTATAAACTATGAAAGCCAAAATATAGGAACCAATGATCATGTTAACATCTATAATTATCATTTTCTCTCTTTAAGATTATCAGCATCATCAAAACATAACTAATAATTGTCCTATATTTCATAGTCTTAAAATATTTCATACACATTAAATGGAAATCCATAAAATGTGAGGTCTGTATTTATGCTACTAGAAAACAGAAGTTTGAAAATTTGAAGTTTTTTGATTAGCATCAGAGTGTCTGAACATAGTTTCTCCTTTGCTGAATCACTGATTTCTTTTTTATCATTTATCATTATTATATTTATTACTAGTTGTGTTGAAGTTACATTACTAGTTGAAAAAATGTTGAAACAAGAGTTCCTGACACTAATAATCCATTTATCATTTATCTATCATCTCTAGTTATATCTATATCTAATTCTGTAAATATAGACCTGTAACTGTCTCATTCAAATTTAATTATAATTTTTTAAAGAACAGCCATAAAGAAGTCACTTGAAGATGACATAGTATGCAGAAAAAAAGAGTTAGATTAAAGATCCATCTAATTAAAGAGAATCATGGTTCTAATCTAAATAATAGTAACTTTGTCTTCAAAGATTTTTTATAACTAATGGATGTATGCCTCACAAGTGTCCTTTTTGGCGTAATTTGCCACAATCCATTTCCCACTGTCTCCTAATAGGACAGGAATGTCAGAAAAAATACAAAGCATAATAGTGGTAGTACTCGGCAGTCCTAATATTTTCCCTAAAGCACAAATAATTGCTGGTCATATTTGTAAACTGACTGTAATGGTGCTTGAGGAAGAATAAGGCTAAGTCAGTAAGCAGAGATTAGGTATTTCACACTGGAAAAGATTATGCTAGGAATACTTTAACGCAAGTATTTCAGCTTCTTTAGGATAAGGGATTTAAAGTACCAAATATTTTTTTAAATCTTAAAACATTAAAATAAAGGAGGGAAGAGAAAGTATTCAAGTCTATTTCTAATTTTTGAAATCAGTTGAATCAAAAAGTTTGCCTCATGATTTAGATTCATAACTATTGTCATCAAATATTTAATTTCTAAATAAAAAAATTCTGTGACATATATTCTGACTAAAAACATTACAAAATATATATACATCACAAAATATGTATAACAAATATTTCTTATATATATTTTCAACTGAAAGGTTTAAATAGAATGTGTCAGTAATAAGATTATTAGCAATATCACCAAACAATTCTCTAGAAATGGTGTAGACCATATGTTTCTATTACATGTGTTATGATTTGCACACATTCCTAAAACTTGTTCAGTCCACTACAAACCTAATAATGCAAATGAAATTCATTTTAGATGTAAGAAAACCAAACTTTCAATGGTCATGGTAATATTTTAAATCCAGTTTCAATCACTTAGAATATGTTAGATTTCGTGCAACATCCTCAAGGACTCTGGTATATGATTATTTTCCAACACAAAAGACACATTAAATTGTCTGAAATAAAATACAAATGAATATATGGAATTTAATAACTTCTGAGTTAATTAATGAAGAGAATATTAATTACTATACATATTAGTATTTAACTGAATCAATTTTTCTTGCATTAAAGGTCAGAAATTCATTACAGCTGTATTATCACTCATATATGAAACCACGTGGATAGATTCCCAGTCCTCAAACAGCTGCTGTATGTTGCTATAGCAACCTGAAAGGTTGAAAACAAAGATCAATGTCAGAAGTAGGATGGCTAAAGTTAGCACATGTTTTGCAATAAGTTTGCTTTTCTGATTGAAAGAAATATGACTTGACCTACTATTATGTTCAAACAAAGTATGAACTATTTCACTGAAAAAAAAAAAAACAGTTTTATGGTTCATTAGTCATTTACTGAGAATTTTGTTCTATTTTGTTGTGGTTATTTTCAAAACAGCATTAATTGATTTGCACGTGAATGACTTGAAATTCCCAAATTAATTTTCCACAAGGTTTGGTCAATAATCTGGTGGGTATACTGAGTAAAAGCCAACAATTTGATGATGTTCCAGTGATAAAAACTTAATTAAATTTTAAATACACATTTAATTATTTCTATGCTTGTTGATGTTATAGTAATACATAGTTGTGTGTTTATCTTGAGTAACTGCCAAACTGGATAGGAGTTCACAAATAAATCCATGCATATAGTCAATTATTTTTTGCACAGAGGATAAGACCAGTGGGGAAAGTATAATTACTTTAATAAATGGGGCTGGGCAACTGAATAGCCACATAGAAAAGAATGAAACTGGACTTCTATCATAAACCATAGATAAAAATCAACTCAAAATGGATTAAACACTTGAACATATGTTCTAAAACTCTAAAACGTCTAGAGGACAGCACAAGTAGCAAATTCCATAAAAGGTCTTTGGCAATGGGGGTCTTATATCAACGGCAAAAGCATGAAAATAAACATGTGGGACTTTATTAAGTAAGAAGTTTCTGTACAGGAAAGGGAATCAACAAAATGAGAAAGTAATATGTAACCTAGGAGAAAATATTTGTAAACCACATACCCAACAAAAGGTTAATCTTCGAATATACAAGCAACTCATAAAACCTAATAGCAAAAATGAACAAACAAAATCCAAAAACAAAATCCATTTTAAAAATGGGCAAAGGACCTGTTTAGACAAATGCTTTTTCACAAGAAATACGTAAATGGTCAACAATATATGGAAAGCTAGTCAATATCACTAACCATCAGGGAAATGCAAGTCAAAACCATAATGAGATATCACCACACACATTTTATAACTAGTATCAAAAACCTGAGATATAACAAGTGCTGATAATGTGCCCTATAAGCTGTTCATGAGAATGTAACTGATAAAGTCACTATGGAAAATAAAATGAGATTTCTTAAATTAAAACTAGACATTTGTAGGCTCTAGAACTCCCACTTCTCTGTTTATAGAAAAAGGATATGAAACCATCATCTTGCAGAGACATAAGTACTTCCAAATTCATGGTGGCATTATTCACAATCATCAAACAATGGAAACAAAGTGTACATAGAGACTAAGAATGGATGAGTCAAGAAATGTGACATATAGACACACACAAACTGAAAAAATTTCATGTATTTGTTGAGGTACAGTAGGTTTATATTTTGCCATCATTGAGGGTTATAGATTCTAACTTCTAAAAATCTGTATTTTCACATCCCACATTTCACATGCCCACTACCAGTGCCCCAATAATCCTCCACCGTGTTCCATTGGGTTCCTTCCCTTCCCTAACCGAACTTGCCACCCTCCAGCTCTGGTTGCCTCAGTTTTACCTTTAGATGTGAAGAGTTTACTGTTCCTTGGTAGGAAACCCTGTTATTTGCCACAACCTGGATGAACCTAGATGGTGTTGTGCTAAGTTAAAATAGGACAGAAAAACACAAACATACCATTGTATCATTTATTTGTGGGCTCAAAAATAAAAATTTGAAGTAATAGAAGAAAAATAGATTAATGTTTGTCAGGGGCTGAGAAATGGGCAGGTAAAGAGAGGTTGGGAAAAGGGTATCAATTTTTCAGTTACAGATGAATAAGATCTGAAGATCTAATGTTTAACACTGGTAATATAGTTAACACTGCATTATATAAATATATTAAAATATTAAAGAAGTGAGGTCACAGATATGTAAATTAAATTACTGAGGGTATTTTTTTTTTCATACTTAAAATTTATTTTCAACTCTCAATAAAACTAAAAAATAGTAGTATTATATATTCCATGGTGACTTTGACTTACATTGCCACCATACATAAGAAAACATAGATGTATTCATCTTATTTTTTATAGTCTCACAATATATTTTGCTCTGACTTTGAATCAAATCAATTCATTAAATCAAATTTATTAAAGTTTTCCCAAACACAAGTGGATGACACATTTCTTCTCATATTCCTCAAGAAAGATTTGACAGTACAGAATGTCTTGACCTTTTAAAAAATGCTTACTATAGCCTTGGTATATAAAGAAAAACTTGGTTAGATGCAAAACTTTGGCTCAAGTTTTATTCGTTGAATTTCTGAAAATTTATCAATGCTATTGTGCTATCTTTGTTGCTTTAATATTCTTGTTAACCTGACCTTTTTTTTTTCCTATTGCAAGTGATTTGGTCTTTTCAACTGGATAGAAGTTTGGTGGAATATCCCTTTTAGTGATAACAATTCATTAATATATTGCAGATCTGGGTCTTTTCCACATTATCTACTTTCTCTTTTATAGTGTTTATTTTTTTTTCTGGGTTGTTTCATGGTTTTCCTCAATATCTTTAATTAGATTATTCAGTTGAGTCGATTATATCTTAGAGTCTTAGAAGTTTACCTTATTCCAAGAAAATTATTCTCATGTTATTTTCTTTCCTGAGTTTTGTTTATTATTTAAGCTTTTTCATTTTGGAATGATTCTAGATTTCAGAAAAGTTGCAAAATTATCTAGTGTTTACTCTTATATAAAATTTCATCAACTGTTCTAACTTTTCTGAACTATATAAAATCATTCAGTTTTTAACATTTATGCAATACTATCAAATAACTTATAAACTTCACTGTACTTTTCTGTTTTCCACTATCTTTTTTTCTGTAAAAAGGAAACAAACCAGAATTAATTACTATTCCCTCTGATTAGTGACCATTACTCAGTCTTTACTTGTTTTTTAAACAGCTTTTATTAGCTATATTGCAATTGACATAAGAATCACGTATTTAATCTATACAATTGATGAAAATGGATATATGCCTACACATGAGATCATCACTACAACCGAGGTAATAGTCATATCCATAATTTCCAAAAGTTTCCGTGTATACCTTTTTTGGAAAAAATAATAAATGTTTTATTTATTTATGCACACAGAAATGGGGAACAGGCCAGAGGTGCAGGGCAGCTTAAATAATAAACAAAACTCAGGAAAGAAAATAACATAAGAATAATTTTCTTGGAATAAGGTAAACTTCTAAGACTCTAAGATATAATCGACAGAAACAGAGTGGGGAGCAGAACAAGCAAATAGACAAAGTACACTGCTGAGGGGAGCAGCCAGCGAGATAGGAGAGGTCTGCTGCTCCAGGGTGCGGATATAAGTCGCACTGAAGCAGCCAAAGCTAGGCTTAGCTTCTTAGTCCAGCTTTCCAACCTGCTGTGCCAACAGGGAGGGCCCCGCCCCCCAGGCAGGACCCCGCCCACCCAGGGAGAGCCCCCCCCAACAAATTTGCATATTTAACTAGAGAGCTACACTCTTAAAAGTATTAGTATTTCTAAGTGTGGGAAATATGTTGTAAAGCAAGTTTATAGAACTTACCATCTTGTAGAACTGAATCCCAATTTTCCCTTCTCCCAAACACCCAACAATCGCTGTTCTTTGACACTGAACTCAACTATTTTCGATACCTGATAAAAATAGAATCATGCAGTCTTTGGCCTTCCGTGACAGGGTTATTTCACTTAGACTATGACCCTCCAGGTTAACATGTTGCACGTTGTCACAAATAGCAAGATTCCCTTCTTCTTAAAGACTAAATCATGTTTTGTTGTACATATAATACATTTTCCTTATCTATGTCTCTGTGATAGACAGTTTGTTGACATACCTTGAGTATTGTGAATAATGCTACAGTGAGATTATGCATACCTTCGATTTTGATATCATTACTTCTGGAACAGTACTTACAAGTGACATTACTAGACCATATAGCAATTTTATTTTTATATTTCTGAGGAGCCTCCAAACTACTTTCCACAGAGGCTACACTATTTTATATTCCCATCTGCCTTTTGAAGCACCTGAATTCAGGTATCTTGTAAATTTTCTCTCAGTTTGGTTTTGCCTGATATAGTCTCATAATTAGACTGGTTCCATGGAATTTTTTAAACCATACCAGAGATTTGAAATACTAAATGCACCACATTGTTTTAAAGGCTTCAAAATATTTTCATGACTTATCACTAGTGATGTAAAGCTTTGATAAGTGGGTTAAGTCAGTGTCTGCCAATTGCCGCAATATAAAACTTCCCATTTTTTGGGTCAAATTTTGTCCATTTTTGTTTTGAGTAATTGTATTTATCACTTGAGGGAATTTCATTTTAATATCTGAAATGCCTTTTTATGTTTTTGTATGTTTTGAGAGAACATTAGTTTATGACAATATATGATTCGAAGTTATAAATTAACACCTCTTCGAACATATGTCACCGTATGACATCCATTACTACGGTATCCATAGTCCTTGACAACAGTCTACTCTGTCCCCTCCTTCCCTTTCTTATCTCCCTCACTCTCTACCTCAGTATCCTCTCTCTTTTTTTTTTCAATGATATTTAAACATGTTAGGGCCATGCATAACATTATATAATTCATCTTTAGTGATGGGAAGAATTATTACCACTTGAAATATTTAAATAGTTTTTTTTTCTATTTTCTCTATCTAGTAGATTTGCAGTTACTATTTTCTTCTATTTTGAAACCATTTTTTTTTTCTGGCATTCAATAATAGATTACTCAGTAGACGTGTTTGTAGTTGCTTTACTATTAGCTTTTAGCTAAACGCTTTCTTTTTTGCTGATAGTTGTAGGACTTAAGTTTCATTTTTCTCTTTGCATAGTCTCCAATGAGCTCCATTCACTAGCACTTTACTTTACGTTCCCAAAGAATAAGTCTCTTCTACAACTGTCACTTAGGCTATGTACTCTATTAATTAAATAAAACCTAAAGACTTAGTTCACTGATGATTCCAAGTGATTCTGCTAAAATTGTGTCTATCTCATAACCACAAGCAACTGAAAACTTTTAATATTCTCTGTGTCACTGTGATGCCTAAAGTATGGGGGTTATCATATGCTCTACTTGTTGTTTTGTGTGGTTTTATTGCAAAATATATGACAAGAGTCAGATTTAGGGCTGTTATTATGTGAACTCTTTATCATCATTCTGTTCTCTAACAATAGAAATTATTTTGGATATAAAAGAACTATTAGATTAGAAATAATTATGACATGTTCTGGATTTTCTAGTCAGTGATTATAAAGACAATGCTTTAAACATAGACTTCAAGGAACTAGTTTGGAGAGAGGGAAAAGTATGACATTTCTAGTCACATGAGTAAATCTTCCCTGGTTTTCACACTTTACACATGAAACATTAGCACAATGGGTTGATTCATTTCAATCACTTTACTAATCAGTATTCAATTTGATGCTTCCCCCAAGAATTGGAAAGAAGTGTAACTAAAACTACAAATAAAATTTTATAGGAACTTCAGCTTTATCTTTCAGTTTATAATGTCATCAAATGTTCTTTGAAGGGAGTGAGCATAGGATTTTCACCTTTATATCTTCTTAGTCCACCTTATTCTTTAAGCTGGGTTATTTTCTGAGAAACACTTAAAATGTTGCTAGGAGAAAAAAGTATTTTCTCCTTTATTTATAAGATATTTAACTTTTGTTTCCATATCTGTTTTGATTATAGCTATCAAAAGTTCCCAAAGAATAATTTTATGCCTTTGAGACTATTGCTAAGGTGATATCAAAACCTGACTTCCAAGAAGCAAAAAGTATAATTTAATTAACATTTGCTGCCAATGTTAATTATGATAGGTCATGATACTGTTTACGTTAATTATCTAAAGTACTGTACAACCTTGTTATATAGAAGGTGAGGTTATAGTTCATTATTAGTTACAATAAAGTTTAAACCAAATTTATTACAATTAATTTCTTTATAATTTATTCAACATTATTAACTCACCATCAATTACTTGGTTTATAAAATAAATATGAATCTGTTAGAGTCCCAGGTACTAGGGCAGCTGTGAAACCAACATTAGAAAGCAGAAACAACTTAGAGTAGCAATTTGGTTTGACAGGCAAGAAAGGAGACTTGTTCAGAAGCATAATCACATGACTTTAGCTTAATTTTATTTAGAATCCATGTTTATCTGCAATATATTGAAGCACAGTATTAGAGGTTACAGTAAGACTACTTGACTTCCTAACTTACAACCAGTAAACTAAATGACCACTACATCAAAGATGTTGCAGTGCAAAGAATGGGTGTAAAGGAAGAGAGAAGATATGATGCAATAACCTAACAATGGATAGATGTACTAGAATGTATCAAGAAAAATAATATGTTGGTCTTTGGGGAAAACGGTGATCAAATTGAGGATATGACCAATGGAAACTGGTTGTCCAGCCTTTCTATACAGAATAGAATAGTAGCATTCCTACCGAAAGGAACAACACTAACTCAGAAATGAGATGTCACTGGGAGAAAAAAAGTCAAATATGTCTTGTGAAAAATATATGGGTGATAAATATAGAAAAAATTTGATAAGCTAAAAAAGTGGCAAATACCATAGGCCTTACAGTGCACATTATAATCATGTATATTATTGTGAGAGCAAGACCAACTTAAATAGAAAAATTATAATCATGTTTGAGATAAAACTATTTTACCTTTATTAAATAAAATGAATCATAACACAGATGGGGATGAACAGAATGGAATATGCATAATGATAAGATGATGCTATATGAGATGTAAGATTATAATAGTATATCACATAAAATGAAGTATTTTAAAAGATAGGAAACTTGTAATAAACTAAATTTCAAATGCTAAGGTCAACTTTGTTTTTAAGATGGTAACTTTAATAAACATGAAGCATAGCTTACAGAAGAATCCATGGGCAAAATAAAACATTGATGCTAACTGCTCAGATTGAATTTGATGTTTTTATACTAATTGTATTATACAGAAAGCATAAAATTAATCCTATGGTCATGAAAAGATTACCGATATAAGTAGTTGTCATAATTGTATTTTGATATACCTAATGAAATAATTTGTTAAATCAAAAGTGACATAGTGAGGATGTTTAACTCCCAAGAACAGTGTTACAGAGAAACCATATGATATAATCACTACTACCTGTACCTCAAAGGAATTAATACACAAAACAAATAAGCAGTATATTTGTAAAACAAATACACTTATACAAATAAGAAATCTGCTGAACAGCATAAAAAACATACTTACATTGACTTAGAGTTTCATTTTTTCTTCTCAGTGACATTTCTTCTATTTTCATTTCTATGTTAAACATATCAAAAATGATTTTGTTATCTAATTTATAGCCAAGCTTACCTTCACTGAACTTATGAAAATTGTTTCTTTCTTCTCAACTTCTGTCTCTATTTCCTTGATATGTTAGCTTTTATGAGTTTCCTAAAGTAGGACATTTATTCCCCCCAGAGCTTGCAAAACAATTTAAATAAGTGGAAGACTGGCATTAAAGAACACCTGTGAGATAAAAACAGGTAGATTGAAGGAATAAAATCATAGGACACATTGCCCATCTTGTTTTCTTAAGTTTACAAATAATAGTGCATATTAACTTCTCATGTAAGTAGAAATCCTCAGAGAATGTTCTTATGTTTTTCTTATTCTCTGAGCATTTATAAAGGAAATTTTAGTGTATAACTAAAATTTTAAAAGAAAGAATATTTTGTCTTACAACTGTTATCTTTGTAATTTTATAAAAAGTTTTTGTATCTAAATTGTAAATAACAAATGCAACACTGTTACATTGGAGTTTCGTTAAAATGATATACCATATGTTTTGGCTATTCTATTTCTTGATATTTATGCAAAGAAATAAAAAACCCTAATTTCAAGGGATAAAAGTACTCATGCTGATTGCAGTACTATTTACAATAGCCAAGTTCTAGGAACAACTTAAGTGCCCAATAATAGAGGAATAAATAAAGCAGGTATACTGTATATATACAAATGAGAACTATTCATCTGTAAAGTGAGAGGAAACACTGCCATATGAAACAATGTGGATAGGGTAGGAGAGCATTAGGTTAAGTGAAATAAGTCAGGAAAAAGAGAAATACCAGATGATTTCACTTATAGCTCAACTATAGAGGAATAGATAAAACTAAACCAAAACAAGCCGGGGAATTATAACTGCAGAATTGACATTACTAGAGCAGTGTGGGAAGGGAACAAGGAGCTGAAGCTCAGATAGCTGTGAGTACTTTGGTGGTACATGAGGTGTGATAACATAGATCTGAAGAAGTGTGAGCCTACCTCCCTAAATCATGGACAGTATTGTAAAATAATGATACCATGATAAAACAAATAAAAACAAATAGCTTTATAAGTTAATACTTTTTTTTTGTTAGCACTGTGCCATTATCCCTCTCACAGACAGATTATCCCTCTCACAGACAGATATAGTCTAGACAGAGTTAAATTTTCTCAGTTTTGATATGGAAATAAGTCAAAATAAAGCTATTTGAGCTTTTATGTGCTTATCAAATTTACGTAAAAGAGCTAATTAGAACTGGGGCCATCACATATTTCAAAGGAATAGGATATAAATGTAAAACTAATTTGATTTTGCAAATAAAATATTAAAGATCTAAGTCATCATATATACCACAAGAATATAATACATTACAGAATGTCCTGCATTAGGAAATTTAAAAATGAAAGAAAAGCTCCGTGAATTTGAAACAGACAGTAAAATTATGAAAGGAACTGTAACAATAAAAGAGACAAAATAAACCTATAATTAAGTGTGCTTATCTATGCTGGCTGCTCATTTAAATAAAGGAATACTCCATTTGATCTTCACATCAAGAAATATAGATGACTTTAAGACCAACCCCTTCATGAAAATATAGCAAACTTGCAGGGCTAGTATAAAACCAAAAAGTTATAATATCTCATTAGCTAGCACCTATTGATTTCTTACTTTCATGATGGCAATAAAAGAGCCTGAGAGGTTAAAAGACACATGTTCTAAATGAAAGGAAATGAAGAACTATCAGAGCATCACTGTTACAAGATCTTATATATAAAAATGATCCTGATCTACTGTCTTTTTTTTCTCCCAAAATGAGGAGGTGTATAGCTTGATCTGTGAATTGTTTTGTTCCTAAGCAAGTCCTCAGAAATCTCCTATTTTCCAATTCTTAAAATCTTTATACATTCCACTTCCAGTATAATGAGTTTAGTGAGTATATTTTATTCAAAGGCAACAACAAACACTAAGCTAGGCAGCCTTATCATGTCTTTCTTAGAAATTGTAGACATTCAAAATAATTATTCTAAAGAAATACTTTTGTAGCAATAAAATAATGGGACCCCATCAATTAAAAAATAAGGAAGAAAAACAAAAAAATGCACATAATAGGTAAGTACTATTATAGGAACTTCTAGAAAACAGAAAATGTATAGAGACATGAGGAAGTCAGTGGCTGTCAGGAACTGAGGTCAATGGAGGAGAAAAACAACTATCAAATAAAGGGAATTTTTAGGACAGTGAAACTATTTCATATCATAGGGTGATGGTAGACACATGTCAGTAAACAGTTGTCAAATCCCATAGGCTGTACAACAGAGCGAACTTTTATGTACACAACTTTCGTCTTAATAATGATTCAGCATTTACTTATCAACTGTACAAATGTAGAGTACGACTATGATATATTAATAATTGGAAAAAGTAATGGATGGGAGAGCACAAATGAAAGTTTAAAATGGATCTCTCTGCACATGATACTTATTTTCTGTGAGTTTAACTGAAAGAACATTTCTTAATTGAAATAATAACAATAACAGGGCCCACCCTAGTGGCGCAGCAGGTAAAGAACAGCACTAAAAAGCTAAACCCACTTGAGCATGAGTTCGATTCCCACCCACCCCAGAGGTGACCCACATAGTGCGGCAGACCTCTCCTGACACACTCGCTGCTCCCCTCAGCAGTGTACTTCATCAATGGGCCTGTTCTGCATAAAATAAATTTTTTTTTTTAAGATTTATTTATTTTTGCATACAGAACTAGAGTACAAGCCAGAGGCTCACGGGCGGCAAGAGGCTTCACCAGAGACAGAGTGGGGAGCAGAACAGGCAGATCGATGAAGTACACTGCTGAGGGGAACAGCGGGCGGGTCAGGAGAGGTCTGCCATGCCATGTGGTCACCTCCAGGGCAGGCGGGAATCGAACTCATGCGAAAGTGGCTTTAGCTTCTTAGTGCTGTGCTTTAACCTGCTGCGCCACCAGGGAGGGCCAATAAATAAATCTTAAAAAAGAAAAGAAAAGAAAGAAATAATAATAATAACCAGGATATTTTCTATGGCTGTGGATTTCAGGGACAATTTTTTTTCCAGCCTGACTTTTGTTGCCTTTAAAAATCTATCACGACACTATAAGGTGATCACCCTGGGTCTATGCCAGAAGGGAAAGAAAAAAAATAAACAAAAGAGAAAACTCCCAGGTACAGTCATTTATTGCAAGTTTCCTCCTCCCACATCCCATCTGTCTGTTTTGATTATTCTGAAGATTGTGGGACATTTAATTTCCTATTTCTTGAGCGTTCTTAATGACAGGGTTAACCTGTAGTAGACATGTTGACATATGGTACAATCAGAAATTCTGCATTGGTTTTAAAATGTATTATTTGACCTATCATTTATTAATTTCTTATCACAACAGCAAAATGAGCAGCCGAAATTCTGATAAAAACACATTGGAGAAAAGATAAATTGGAGATGATGGTCGGAGGCAGGTGGGTGAAACACTCACCGAGCCAAAATGAAAGATAGAAAAGGAAAATTTAGTGACTACCCTACAAAGGAGAATGGGAACCAAGACGAAAAGCTCCTTCGCCCCTAAATAATGTGCGAGGCTCTCCTTTATATCCTGCTTTTCGTGGGCTTTTTCATGATGGGGAAGTTAGTCTCTAGGCGGTTATTTGCTGGGACACGAGGCTTTGGTAAGCCTCCACACAGGAGGTGCCCAGGGTGTTTGTGCCTTGTCTCCACATTCCTCAGAATTCTCTAAATCCTTGAGGCCCCCTCTTTTAGTCTTCCTAACAAAAATAATCCTGCTCATTTAGCGACTTTATAGGTTTCCTTTTTTATCCATTGAATACTTTCTGTCTCCCAGCTTTGTTCAGCTGAGCAAAGTGCAGAGATTAAGACCTTATGAAATGAAGCCTCAACATTAGATCACTATATCATTGATTTCATTCTTATTTTGATTAGTGAATCTCTGTTACCATGAAACGTCAAATGTAATAGAGTAAAAATGAAAACAATGAACAACTATAAACCAGAGACATTTTATGGGGGACGAAGGGGGAATGAGATCTAACCCTGTTGGAAGAGTTCACTGGACTATGGTGATGGCACATGGGTGAATTGGTGATGGGAGGACCATGGGGATTACAAGTGAGGTGAAAAATGTACAAAATGAAGAATGATATAAAAAAAAGAAAATTATATTCAAACATTTTTACTTTTATTAACTGTTTCTTCTAAAAAGGATGCTACATATAGAGAACATTATAAGATGTTCTTATATAGATGGACTTGTTTATGAACACAAGATTTGTGTGCCATATGGCTTAGTATCTTACATAATTTCATAACATCATAAAATGTCCATTTGTTTATAATATACTTTGTTTAAAAAATGTTCATTCTAGTAAGCATAGAAAAGATAAAATTAATGAGCTGGTTTAATTTTAAATATGTTCAAGAATGCTAAGGACTCCTCATGTTGTGTTCTGTATAAAACTGAAGGCTGCTTGTTTTAAAATTGATGGGAGTCAGTGATTTGGAATTTACATGATTTTGTATTATGGAAGTATTGCCATCTCATTTGATTTCAATTCACTGACTCCCATCAACTGTTCATTTATACCCTTATGTGAAATGTTCTTCCACACTGACTGTGTGTTAGGTGTAAGAACTAACACAAATATGATATGAGTCCTGTTTTCAAAGTGATTACAGTCTAGATAAAGAATGCAAGAAATGTATGAAAATGTTGAGTGACTGTTAGGAAGATCAAACATTAAGTTCAAATATTAAGTTCAAGTTCTTGTGAAAGATAGAGGTAGCTTTAACAAAATGAGTAATTTCGTAAAGGCAGAAAAAAAAAAGAATACCATGAAATGGGAGCAGAGAAGATATCAGGGAAGCTAGTAACTAGAGACTTAGAAGAGGGAATCTCATAAACACATCTGGCTACAATTCAGACTGTGCTAATGGAGATATCTGTGAGTCAGCAGATACATTTGGAAGCCCCAAGCAATAATTCCTTTTTGCCTATCAGCAACCTGAATGAAACTATAATGGGAAACTAATAAAAACACAGAAGTCCTTGAAATATGATGTTTATTTTAAGAGTAAAAAAAATTAGAGCTAATTTAGCATTCATTTATTTAGTTCAGTGTTTTCAACATTCCCCTAAGATTTTGGAGAAAATTGTTATATAGGCTCTATAACCTGAGCAATAAGAGCTATAACTTCTGACTACAAATGAGAAACTGAAGCCCAGAGACTCCTTAGCATAGAAATTAAATGCACAATTCTAGAACGAGTTGTCTATGTTCAAAGACCAGTTCGGAAGCTATATTTGTGCTCTACAGGTCCTAACTTGGTCCTGAGGATAGGGACCTGGGGGAGAAGTAGCTCTACTGGGGTGAATGACCTTTGAGGACTTGTAGTTGCAGGATTTTTTTTTTTTTCAGATTTAGCACTGAATAATAATCATCAGGGATGTATTCAAATTTCAGGCTCCTAGGTCTTTTTTTTTTTTTTTTGCCACAGAGGTGATCTGAGGAGTGCCTCTCAGGAATGCATATTTCAAAACCCATAAGTACATTATGATTGAAAACATCTCAGTACATCTATAATAGATAGCAAATAGCTCATGTCTCTAAATACCGAATTGGGAGGATTACTAATTCATTCACATAAGTGCACCTAATACATGGAATTCAAATGCTTACCTTTTTTTACAGATATATGTTATGGGACATATAGCTTATATCTGCAGATTTAATTGAACTCATTATTGTCAGATTTTACTTAGATGAGAACAAGCAATGATGATTCATAATCAAAACACTCACCTCTTGTGAGAGATGTTCATTCCCATAGTATGTTGCAATCCAGTGGACTAGATATCCACAATTTTCTTATTCAGTGCATGAAAAATAATAATGTTTATGATTTTTATTATTTATAGTGACTTAAATGACTAACACAATTATCAGAGAATGTATATCTTAAGCAAAATTTGAAATAAACACACCAGAAACCACATAATTTTGATTAATTTAACTAATAATTATGGAATCTAACCCTGGATACATCTTGAAAATGGCAAGATTTTCTGACCAAATGTAGAGTAGTATCATGTTGAACAACATATTTAGACAGCAACAAAACACACACTGTGTACCTACCCTGTTTAGATAGGTTCTCAACTATAGAAAAGCTGCACTTGGTTTTTGCAGTCAACCTAATGACCGATTCAAACTGCTGTGGTTATAAGAATGATTTTGAATCTTATTTCCCTAATACTGACTAATTCGAAACAATGTAAGATTGTAGTATGTTGAAAAATGTATTTTGTTATCTCTTTCCAAATATGGAAAATTACAAATTATAGGATATTATTTGTAAAGCATAGGCATATTCTTCAATGATTTAACAAATAGTCACCCTTCTAAGTATAAATTCCATCCTTTAAAACTATGACTGTGATTAATACCATCACTTATGCACATACAAAGAAAAAAGGAATTTCTTTATCAGGATTAGATTATAAAAATGCTTGGAAAGTTTTCATCCATTTGGTATATTTTTGCATTATTTGTCCATAGGTCTAATTTTATGAATATAAAAGGATGTTATAGATAAAAATTCTTAGAATTATTAAATATAAAAAATATAAATTTAAAAATAAAAGTCAATTCATATTTGCAGATGTACAGAAAAATGCTTAAAGGCAATTAAATTATTTATTGTAATTAAAACAGATATTATATATGAAATGCAAATATTGTAAACCAATATTTCCTTAATAAATATCAGTCAATAAAACACTGGGAAAACGTGTCTAGACATTAAATCTCCAGGAATATAATTAAAATACTCATAAGTACCATTAAAGTAATGAGGTGATAATTGGTATGTAGATGAGTTGTTAGGAGGCAGTAAAGACAAAGAACATGTATGTGCATTGATTTACTATATAATTGATAAAATAGATGAGAAGTTGATAAGTAACAGTAGATAGAAAATGAAAATGCATTTTAAAACTAGACTTTTAATTGTTTAAAATGTTCGTGCCATTCTTTGTATTTAGAGCATATGGGGACTGGCTTCAGGGTTTGATATGATGAGAAAGAGAACATGTGAGGGAGGGAAAGACAGAGAGAGAGACCAAGAACACATGTGATTATCCAAGTTTTTTAAGCAGATATCAGTACACATCTGTCTGTCTCAGAAGAAAATGCATTTACATGTGAGGCACAATTTATATTCTTGGGGAAAAAAAGCTTAAGAGAGTAGATGTGTTTATCATAAAAACTAAAAGTGGGGGAAATTAGGAGGAAGGAAAAAATGAGAGTTTTTGACTATTTTGAAGTAGAAGGAATTACAAATCAGTTACATAGTGGCTTAAAATGAGCTTTGCAGTAGTCATGAGGAGAAAAACAGGGCTTTGGGGGGGAAATGCTGTAATATATTAATGTCTAATGTCTTTAAGCTGTTTTCTTTGGTCTGTGTTGCATTGATGTGGTTTAGAAAGCATCTATTCTATTTCCTGAATTAAGTGCACTGATTATGTATGTGACCACAGTTTAAATGAGTAAAACAGTGTACACATAAGTACTAAGTTTTCCCAATGAAGTAGTAACTCCATTGATGACCCAAATAATTATATATTTCTTTAATGAACTGCAACTATGAATCAATCATTTGCAGCTCGTCTGTATTATAGAAAAAAGTGCTTGAACACTGCAATATTCTCTGCCTAGTTGCACATTTTCATCTGTAAACTTTTCTTGATTTTTGAATCATAGTTCAAATTACACAAATATTAATGAGCATTTAATATTTAATAATCAGAAGCTGTATGTAGAAATTTTCTCAAATATATAAGTATTCAATGAAAAATCAATAGGCTATACACACATTAATAACTTACTCTGAAGTTCATGTGTACATGCCAGCTTTTATTATCTTTTGCCAATTATCACAGGTGCTGATTTTTCTGTGTGAACAAGAATTTTATTATGAGTACTTGTAAGACAAAAACTAATAACTATAAAATATGTTGTTATAATGATGTTGAACTGTTTGTATGAGCCTGGAAATGTCTTCTTAAATATTTATCAAAATTCAGTTTGTGAAGGATAATTTAAATGTGTTGAAAGAAGCAGGCATATTACTCATGTGAAGATCTTATTAGGGTGAAATAGTATTCTGCTCCATCTGTGTAATGTGGTACATCAATAACTTAAGCAATGGAGAACTTTAACATTTCATGACTTCAGTAGGTAATGAAATGGAATATAGAAATATTTCCACAGGTTTTGAGTCTCTCTCTCTCTCTCTTTTTTTTTTTTCAGTACAAAGTTGAGATGATACTCTAGCATATTATTGCAGCTATATCACAGCACATAATAAATGAAATCATATAAAGATAGATAAAAATACCTCTTGGTAACTTCCTCTGTCAGCATGTTAAGAGATTATTGATGGTAGAAATCTAAAAGAAACTCATGAACAGCTTAAGGACTGAAAAAGACAATTTAAATGGAAAGGAAATCTGTCCTAATTTACTTTCCACAAATTGGTGGAAGTGAGAATATGTCATTGTAAGGGAATATACCAAGAAAGTAAATGTCTCACCCCAAATTAAAAAAGAAATTATGGATGTGTTTGAGAGAAGCATTGTTACAAGAGTGTCCATAAAAAGGGGGATTTTCTGTATTAACTGCCCCAATTAATGAAGGGTGCAGTTGAGTACAGAAGAAGATAGAAGACTTGAAGGAGAGACTCACAGAGCAGAAAAATATGTGAATATGCTTCTCAGCTTTGCACTTGCATAAGGGCCTTGGAGAACTTGAGGGGAAACAAAGGTTAATTATGTAGAGACTCTTGAACTGTGGGGGATTGACCATGACAGCCTTTGATTTGTTCTTTTATTTGAGTCTTTTCATCTCAGACTTGCTCCGTTTTCCCCTTTTTATGTTTTCCTGTCAGAAGGTGGCTTAGACTTATGGCAAGCTTTGGGCCCACATTGGCAAGGCACTTACCTCTGAGGGGAAAGATAATCTTAGGTGTTTCATTAGAAAACTATATCCTTTCTCTTCCCCCAACTCTATGTACAATCATTGTATTAAAGATATTATATACTAAGAGTATATGTTGTCTTTATGAGGCAGATAGAAGAATTCCTTTAGTACACAAGTTTGGAGGTTCTGGGCTACACCTTGGTCTTTCACTTAGAGCTGTTGTTAGTGTTTCTTTTTGCAGATATTTTCTTCATCATCTCTCTAGAACATTTTTCTAGAAATTGGATTAATAGTGAAACTGCTGAGTTCAAGGATATATACAATAGATACAATCAAATTATCTTTAAAATGGCTCGGTACATTTTCCTCCCACCAAAATGTATGTATGGGATTACCTCTCTTTACATTGTCATCAACTCTCAGTGTGAATGATATGTTTTATTTTAAATTTCTACCAATCTGTAGGGTGAAAAATATTTTTGGTGATTTTACTTTCAAGGTGATTACAGAACTTAAAAACATTTGTTATCTGCTTAGTAGTTAGTTATAGCACCTTGTTTTAAATTATATGCTCATAATTTTGCCCATTTGTCTTATTATATTGGAGATTTTATTTCATTTTTAGAATTGTATGTCAACTAGATTTTTAATTTTTTATGTGTCACCTGAAGCATGAAAAATAATTCCTGTGTTTTTATGTGTAATTAATAGAATGATTCATTTCTGTTAAAAGATAAACTTATTTTTTTCTAAAACTAATATGATTTACTAAATGAAGTTTATAGCCACATTATTTTTTTAACTAAGTGAGATCAAGGGTGATGTTGATGAAAATATTGACATTAGTATTCTAGGAGGTAGTGAAAACATTAAAAAATTGCTTTAGGGAATTATAGGATAAACAATAAAGGAGGAAAGGCTTGTTATATGTACTGGTATTATGGTGATATGGAAGTGGGAATAATTGAAATGAAATTACTCATTCTGCCAATTAAATCTGGCACTTATCTACCAGGACATTAATAAACAGATGAGCCAGGCAAGGTTAGATAAAAGCCTAGCTGTAATGAGAGGCCAAGCCTAAAGTAAAATCTAACAGGTGTTTTTGATAAAACATCTCTGAGAGCAATATAAATATAGCTGAATTAAGCCAGTCTAAAATGCTGTGAACTCCATGCCTGTGGTCGGGGTGGGGTCTTCAAAGCCTTCTTCAAGTTTTGGCAACACTTGGTGATGAGTGACCACTCTCCCTGGAAGCTGACAACTAACGGGAGAGCTCTGGATGAAAGACAATAGCTTGCACCCTGGTCTCCCAGACTCCACCTCATGGTTTGCAGTCAGTGGTTCATATGCTTATGTTATTGGAATGTAGGTTTCACCTACTAAAATATTGTAGATTTATGTGATTGGCTTGTGTCTTATATAAAACCTCTCCATTCAGAAAGAATTTAGTGTGTAAAAACCTACAGACTGTTTTTCATAGTCTTCATTCCTACCTATAAGAGGTGATGGTTACCAAAGGGTATAGTGAATGCAGGAGGGAGGCAGATGAGGAATGAGTACAGGTAATATTGTGGAGGGAAAAATAAAAGTTAACAAATACATAAGTATAAAAATAATGGGGAAAAACTTCTAAAAACTGAATTAGTGATCTATTAATTCAGGTTGGTGGTAATCCTAATTTTATAACATGAAAAAAAAATTGAGGGCCCTCCCTGGTGGTACAGTGGGTTAAAACACAGCACTGTGCCCACGGGAATTACAATTGAGAGGGAAAAAAATGTACAAAATTATGTAAAAATAAACTATTATGTTATAAATATATATAAAAAATACACAGCACTGTGAACCTGTCCTCAGCCACTGTGACATCAGTTCAGCCCCCAGCCAGGGAGGTGACCGACATGGCACAGCTGACCTCTCCTGTCCCACACACTTCTCCCCTCAGCAGTGTATTTCAGTTGATCTGCCTGTTCTGCTCCCTACTCTCTATCTGGTGAATTCTCTCACTCTCCATACTTCTGGTCTACCCCAGTTTTTATAGACATAAATAAATAAATCTTTAAAGAAATAAATTGAAACCATCTATATTTACTGCAGGTTCATAATGATTTAACTAATGTAGTTCCATGTTCAGTTAGAAATACAAGAAGGGTAAAAAATATTGTCTAAATTTTGTAATAAAAGTATGAATAAAATTATTGCAGAATGCAACAGTAATCACTATAAACATTTACTATAGTCAAAATTGTTCACAAGCAGACACAGGGAGACATCTGGGACTTCTGAACTTGAATCCTCTAAAGTGATTCTTCCATTTACCACATAAAGCACACTCTTAGTATGAAAGAACTCTAATAAGATTAGTGTGCGTAGAAAATGAAGATAGGACAATAGTTCCTCAATGAAACACCCAAAGTTACCTGTTGTCTTGAGGGGCATCAGTGTTGAAAGTGATGCAGGATGAGAGGAAGACTCAAAGTCGACACGAGAGAGGCCTACAGCTTTAACAAGTGCAGTTCCAGTCTATGGGCCGTCTCATGTTTAAACCAGGTTTAGAGAAGATGGACAAGTACGTAGAGAAATGTACATGTTGTGGGGGTACATTATCAGGGAATTGTTATCATCTGGTATACAGTGGGGTGAAATGACCATGGGTTGTTGCTCGGGGGGCTCTAATGTTCACCCTAATCAAAGCATACAGTCTCTGATCCTTATTGTTACCTGTTTTGCTAATCTTTACGAGTAAGGTATTCTAGCTGAGTCTTGCCCCCCGAAGTCTGTCTGCTGTTTTCAGCAGATACTGGTTCCCCAGTGTGTTCCCCATACGAGGGCATTTGTCCTGGTGAGAATCTCTTTGCTTGACTTTACATTTTAGCTTGACCAGAAGGAACACTGGGCATCAGGGCACTTACCCTAATAACAAAGAAGTCTGGGGACCCCACAATTACCCACCTTCTCTTAGGTAAATGCCCAAACAGGGTTGGCCCAAAATGGGGGTGCTGAGGCTAAAAGTTCACCACAAGTCTGAGGCACTTTCTGGTGGAGATTCATAGGAAAAGAGCAGAAGAGGACAGGAGGTCTGAGATGAAAGGAACAAAATTATAGTACCAATCATAATAAAAGTTGCTACTGTTAGCCTCCTCATGGTTCTCTCACCTAATTGCCTCTTCAGGAGACATGTGTCTTCTCCAAATCCCTCAAATGCATGATGCAAGTCCAAGGGCAAGAAGCAAGCATGCCTTTCTTCTCCAGGTGTCTCTCTGAATATCTCCTGCTTCCTTATCAACAGCTACATCTGGTTGCTCAGCTCTGCGCCTCATTAGGTGAAGCAGAGAATATTATCTCCCTTTATGGAGATGTCTCTGTTACAAAATTATTTTATGTACCAGAATTCCTTTTTTTTTAATTAAGTAAATTACATGTGAGATTTTTTTTTCAGCAAATTTTCTGAAGATTTAACCTCAGCCAAGGAAGATTGAAAAGTGGCTCTAGTAGTTAATGAATTCTCACAAGAGCCAGAAAAGTCTCTTTTTACATATGATTGCATTTGTTTCTTATAAGTCTTGAGCTAAATTATAGTTATCATTTCTCTTAAACCTCATCCAAAAATAGAATTAAATTATCTCAGGTCTTTTTATTGTGAGTGCAAAATACACATTTACTTTTCTCCATATCTTACAGAGTCGAGGTCAGTGGGGAAAAAAACAAAAAAATGATGTAGTAAAAGATGTTTGAATAAACTCATTTTATATCTGTATCTATATATACTGTACTTGGATTGATGAAATTTCCAAGTATATAAATGTAAATCTCCAGGTACTTATGCAAATAAGTTGTCACATACAGGTATACAATATTTTCTTATTGTTTTTGAAGACTGTGTTCACAGATCAAGATAAAGAATGAATAGAGAGGAGCATTGTCTTTTTTCTGTCAAAATGCATGTTTTAAAAGGAGTAACTAGTTGAATATAATCAATTCAGTGCTGGGAGCAGCTGCAGTATGCCTTTATGAAACACCATAAATTCAAATTAATTAATCCAAAATGAATTACAAATTATTTTTGTAAACTACACATTGATCCTTAAGGGTTATTTAAACAGCTGAACTCGATGTCATTTGCCCCATCTGCTACAGCAGATGCTTTATTCCAATATGAATATTAAATGAATTTTGAAGGCAATTTCCATAATTGTAAGAAACATTTATAAAATGAAGAAAAGATGATAGTTTTCCTGATGATTGGGAATATTTTCTCAAACATATTATCTTGAAAGGAATTAAAATATAAATTATAACAAATCTAAGTTTAACTGCAAAACATGAGGAAAAAGAGTACTCCTCATAAAGATAATTTTCATTCTCACACTTCACCATGGATTATTTAGGCACTTAAATTCTTGTAATAATCAATTGAATTACTACCTTCTTCCTAAATGACCTATTTTAAGCTAATTTGCCATGTGCTACTTTTGGACTCAAGGCTTTTTTCTTTTAATTTTAACAAAACAACTGGAGAAAATTAGATACTCATACTCTTTTTCTATGAGAAAACTTTTAAAGTTTCTTGTTACCACAAGAGATTCCAAGCATAAACTATGAACTGAGAGATATCAGAGGAATGAAAGCTCTGGAATAAAATGTGTAAGATGAATGCATTAAAGGAATTCATGTAAAGAAAGATTTCTACATGGGACTAAATTACTGATGACCAAGTTGCTGTTCTGGAATAGGTAAATATGGAAATGGAAGTAATGATATGATAGCAACACTGTTTGCGATGGAACTGACTAGGTCACAAGTTGTTTTCCATCACGAAGAAAAATAGTAGATCATACATGGTAGGTGAGATCCAGGAAGTGCTATGCAAAAGATAGAGGAAAGAGAATAAATAAGAAAACAGGAATAAATCATTAAAATCTAGTGTTCCATGACAAATGTAGAAAACAGAATGTTAGTATCAACTGATGAATTTTTATTCCCATTTAGATCATAGTTTTATATTTCTATGAATTCTTGATATCTTTGCATATGGTATTTTAAACTTTACATTATTAAGGGACACAATTACGATACCTAAGAACAGTTTGACCCTTTGTCACTTTCTTTTAAAATTTGTTAGCAGGACTAAAGTTAGGTGTAGGTCAAACTAAAGTTAAGTGTAGACCAGAGCCTAGCCTTTCCCAGTCTGAAGGCAAGACTGGGAAAACTGTGATGTGCAGTTTTCCAAGCTTTTTAGTGGGAATAGATACTATTCACAGTCCCATGTGAGGTGTGGATTCTATTGTATCTAATCTTTTTTGGGTGATACTCAAACTTTGAATAAATTCCTCATGTGCACTTTCAAATCAGTTATTCCCTGAATAATCAAGAGGGGACATTGTGTCAGTCTCTATGTTCCTCTCTTTATGTAACACTCCTTTCTGATATTCTCACTCGCCAACTTCAGTCACCTTGGTCATGTTTATGTAGATGTGGGTGGCATCACAGTGAACGCTTGTTCCTCACTTTGCTCATATGCCTTCTTCCTCACATCCAATCCCACTATTATCTGTACAAAACTAATACTTTGCCTCAGTATGAAGCTTTTGGGGAGGATCTAACCTTTAAAAATAGCCTTGAAAATCCAGCAATTCTTTTAGACAGACAATAGTTACTCTTTTTTTTTTTTTCCTTGGGAACATAAGTCATGGACTGCTGTTGTTTGACCTACCTGGAAGGATATGTTGTATCTGCCTATAATTTGTTGGTTGTTGTTATTACAGTTACCTCACACACACACACACAATATCAAAAATGATTATACTAGATGAAACAAAAGATGTGATGAAACTTGCAACCTGACCATAGATCTAAGGTTTAAAGCAGGGGAGGGAAGAGCACAAAGGACTGTGGTTATGGATCATGGTGCTATTAGTGGTGGGAGAGTTACGGGGACTATACCTGAGGAGACAAATAAAATACTGTAAAAAATGAACAACATAAGGAAATAAATAAATTTAAAAGGTAAAAAATTGTAACATTAAAAATAAACAGGAACTAAATTATCTACTAGGGATAGGTTTATGTGGATTAGAAAATGTCTGTGGTAATAAAACTTTCCACTAAAATCCATGCTTTCTTTTTTTCCAAATTAATAAATTCTATCTGCATTGTGGACCCGAGGTAGAGTTTGTGTTTTCCTCATGTCATTGTCCTTAGAGTGTCCATTGACCGACCATGCCATCAGTACTAGAACCTGAGAAGTACTGATGTGTAGCTGTACGATACTGGTTCCATGGGAAGAAGCGAGACTTCCTGAATATATGGCCCCCTGCCTATGAGCAGAAACTGGATAGAGAGCAGCTACCTGCCCTGAGTTAGCTCCTTGGCTGGGGATTGAATTTGTACTGCAGTGGTTGCTGGCAGCTTCACAGAACTAAGACTTAATCCCTTGTGCCATCAGGGAGGGCCTTGGATTTAGGAAATCGTGAACTCAAGTATCAACTAAAGAGCCAAATATGTGACGTAAACTCTCTGAAATGGTCTTTCCTCATCATTGAAATGAGAACAGATTGGACCATCACATAGTAGGTGCTCAAGACATAATTCTTTATTGTGTGAAAGTAACTATTTTGAATATACTCCAATTCCAACTATTTTGAATATACTCAGAGGGATCAAATGCCTGCTGAGTTCTAATTGTCACAGATTGACTGCTAAATTATCATATGCTCCATCAGTAGTAGGTAGGGCTCCAACAATTTGATAATCTGCTCTTTTTCTATCGATACACCCTCCATCACAGAGTACTAAACACTTGCTCAAACTTAATATTGTTGAAAAAAGAGGCCAAATGATTTACTTCCATTCAGTCATTCAAACATTACAATCAGAACCAGTTGAAGAGGACATTTAGTTTTCTGATGTCTATTATGCCAGTTTTAAGATAACAATATTTAAGATGACTTTTTAAAGCTAAGATGACTTTTTAAAGCAAAGTCACTGTGTCACACACTTAAAAAGCATTGTCAAATTTATCAAAGACAGGTCTGAAGAAAGCATTGTAAATTGTGAACATTAAACAGCTCTAAATTTATAAATAACAAAATGGAAATACCTTGCATTATGATATAGATGGATGTGTGCTTTGTGCTGGACATTTTCTTAAGAATGAACATATTTTTTAAAGAGTACTAGGCAACATAAAAATATGAACTAATTCTGATATTCTCTGAACTAAGTGTATTTTAGCTGTGTCTACAATATGAAAACAATTTTCTTTGAGAGCTGGACTTGAGCAAGCAACCATAAAATATACCGAAAATAGCTCAATGTGACTCAGTTCTTTGGAAAACAAATTCAATTGAATTCTTGGCTATTATCAAGATGAATGCTTCAGCTTTGAGCCTCTCTCCCCAGTTTAGATTTTGGTAAATGTAAGGTTGTTCATTTTAGTGAGCATTTAGCATTAGCAAGTTAAAGGCTGTGCTGTCCAGATTAAAGATATATATTACCTGTAAACTGAAATGTCATGCAGCAATTAAAGTGAAAAGAAACCTTTTATGTATTGGCAATCTATTTCTATTAATGTTTAGCTATCTGGTTTTTCTAAGACACTGCAAAGAGCAAGACAGAGTGTAGTTTCATGAAAAGAGTATTATTACTTATTCCAAGTGTTGTGAAATATACTTAAAAACTTAAAGTATTATATATATATACATATATATATCCATACACACATATATATAAGTATATATATTCACAATTTATTAATGACTTTTTAATAATATACATAAGAATGTGAATATTTTTTCAATAGACTATTTTTTTTTTGCCATGGTATTTCCTAGGTAGCACTGAAAATAGAGCTTTAGTTTTTGTGTTAGTTGGTAGCCAGAATTTTTTTTTTTTAAAGATTTATTTGTGCATACAGAACCGGGGTACAGGCCAGAGGCTCAGGGGCGGCGAGAGGCCCCACCAGAGACAGAGTGGGGAACAGAACAGGCAGATCAACGAAGTACACTGCTGAGGGGAGCAGCGGGCGGGCCAGGAGAGGTCCACCACACCATGTGGTCACCTCCAGGGCAGGCAGGAATCGAACCCTTGCGGAAGTGGCTCCAGATTCTCAGTGCTGTGCTTCAACCCGCTGCGGGTGGCCAGAATTTTACCTAACACATTACCAGACCATTTTTTGCTTTACCTTCATTTCTCAGTAAGCTGGCTTCATGCATCATATGCCCTTTTGAGAACTTCATTTTGAATATTTTGCTCCTCAGATATTCTATAGTTATTTTTGGAGCATTTTAAGGAATACAGAATATTTGAGAGAAAGGTAGAGAAAATTTTCTGTATACTTATCTCCACATGCATACCCTGCCCTATTATCAACATCTCCCACCTAAAGCAATATTTTTGAGATGGTTGATATTTCATTTAATTAAAAATAGTTACTCCTGACATTTTGCCATTGACCAATTATTTAGTAGTGCTCTGCTTGATGTCACATATGGGAAATTCCAGTTACTTTTCTGTATTGATTTCTAGTCTTGTTCTACTGTTGTCTAGAACAGACATTGTATGATTTCTATTCTTCAAATTGGTTAAGGTATGTTTTATGGCCCATGCTGTGGTCTATTTTGGGAGATGTTCCATGTGAACCTTGAGAAGAATGTATAGTCTGCTTTAGTTGGATGAAATAATCTATAGATGTCCTTTATATCCATCCTGTCGATTGATGATAATGTTGAGTTCAACTATGTCTTTACTGATTTTCTGTCTACAGGATTTGTCCATTTTGGAGAGAAGGGCATTGAAGTCTCCAATAATGATAGAAGATTCATCTATCTCTGCTTGTAGTTTTTGCTTCATGTAGTGTGATACTGTTTTCAGATACAGGCACATTAAGTATTGTTATATCTTCTCTTCTTAGAGAACTGACCACTTATTCTTTATATAATATCCTCCTTTATCCCTTGATAATTTTCCTTAAAGTTTTTTTTTTCCAAATTAGAGTCACTTCAGAATATATATCTCTATTAATTTTTAACCTATATGTCCAGTATAAAGTGGGTGTCTTGCAGACAACATACCATTGGTCATGTTTTGTGATCTATTCTTACAATCGCTGTCATACATTTACAGCATTTAGAACATTGATATTCGCAGTGATTATTGATATAGTTGGATTACGACCTACCATATTTTTGCTGTTTTCTATTTGTCCTTATTATTATTTTTATCTTCCACTTTTTTCTAATTATAATTAAGCCTTTTATATGATCTCATATTTTCTCCACTTTTAGGATATTGATTATATTGTTTTTTAATTTTTTGTTGTTGGTGTTTGCCCTAGCAGCTGCCATTTATCTTTATATTTAACACAGGTCTACTTTCAAATAACACTTTAGCACATCATGTATAGTGTAACTTATAATAAATTGATTCCAATTCTTCTCATCTAATTGTGTTTGCTGCCATTTATTTCACTCACTCACACACACGAATATATAAACTGATGTATGTATGCATGGGATATATGTATATGTAATCATTTATCATCAAATATACTGTTATTTTTTAGTTTATATTATCATTAACATTTGGGATCTATAGTTTTAGACTTTTTTGGTAAGTCTTTTAGCTTCATATGTTTAGAATAGAAACTGTTGGTAGTGATATTTATTAAGACTTGAAACATATGGCAAAAATAATTTTGGAAGAATTACAACAATTAAATTTCTAATACCTTTTATAATTCTCATATAACCATACACTAGCCAGCATTAAGTAAAATTTTCATTCTTATAGGGAAATAACTCTCTTCTCTTTTTAAAGAAAAAGAAAAATTTTACATATTTTTATAGAAATTGGTTTTGTTTGGTTACATATTTTCTTTTACATTTTTCTTCATAGTTAAATGGAATCATACTTTGTATCTAATGCCTCTACTTACTTCCTCATTTTCCACAATATAAATTATTTTTAAGATATATCATTTATTATCTTGAATTTGTTCTTTTTCTAATCGTCTCACATGGCTTTAGTTTTTGAAGTACTGATCATTTTGAAGTGATAAAATTTCTAGTTAAAAACAATTTCCCAATTTCTCCTATATATTCCTCTTCTAATTGGATAGTACGGTTGATAACTGATATTCAGGAAATCATACATTGCTATGATCACATAAATGGTTTTTCATCTCTCTAGTTTCATATGCTGAAATCTTAACTTTCTAAATGTGGTTGCATTTGGACATAGGCCCTAAGGAACTAATTAAAGTTTAATGAGGTCATAAAGGTAAAGCCTTTTATGATACTATCAGTGTCCTTATAAGAAGAGGTATCAGAGGCCTTGTTCTGGCACTCTTGCAAGATGTAGAGGCCACCCAACATATATAGAGATAGCAGCTCCTATAATCATAAACAGAGGCTTCAGAATGAAATCTACCTTGCTGGCACCTTGATCTAGTACTTCACAGCTTCTAGAATTGTGACAAATACATTTTACCTCCAGACTGTGGTATGTTTTATGGTAAGCCAAGCAGATGAATAAAGTACCCTTTTATAAAAATGTTAATTTCATTCACAACCAGAAGTCATGAATCACATTCCTCTCCATTCAGTACCAAACATCCTGAACATTTTGAGGTCATATAAAGATGTATACAGAAGACTTTGGATTTATTTTTACTTTCCTTTGGAATTCAGATAAATGATGCTATTTCACTGCTGTGATTGCTTGTACCACTTACATTTGCACAGCATTTTCCAACTTTACACATTTCAAATATCCATTGTTAATTTAGTCTTCTGAGATGGAGGATTACTTGCAGCAGACACCTAAGATGCTGTGAAAAATTAAAAATTACTGGTGAAAAGTTAAAAATTACTGATCCATACTAATATCAGACCAACTAAGTCAGAGTGCTTTGGTAAAAGGTGGATAATGTGTGGTCATGACAAGTTTTAGAGATAATTCTTACTCAGCTTAGGCATGCCAAACCTAATTTTCATGTACTTACACTACAGGAAAATAGCTGAAAGGAATTCTACATCAGGGTTTTCCTTTCTAAATAGCTTATTTCCTCGTGAAAATGTATCCCCAAGGGCCCTTCTCTGGTTGCTCAATAGGTTAAAGCATAGTGCTATGAAGCTGTCCACAGCCACTGAAGCACAAGCAGCACAAGTTTGATCCCTGACCAGCGGGTGACCCACCTGGTGCAGAGACTTCTGTCTCCTCTGCTGCTCCCCTCAGCAATGTATTGCAGTAGATCTGCCTATTCTGTTCCCTACTCTGTCACCCCCTAACTGCACACCTCTGGCCTGTACCCCAGTTTTTGTATGCATAAATAGTTTTTAAAAATAAAATGTATCCTAAATATTTTATATCTAATACTATATCCTCATAATATGTAATATAGTATTTCCCTTTTGTAGTGGAGATAACCAAAACTACTTGAAAGAGAACAATCAATATTATGGAAGAATAAACTGTTAATGATCAATAATGTCATTACCTGAAAGCATGTATTACTATTTACACTTAGAGTATTTTTCTGAAAGGAAATAAAAAAGCAATTTTAAACAAGGCACACTAACCAAGGATAATCACTGAATATTATTTATAAATTATATAATTAAGTGGTGAAAGAAACACATACACACAATGTGACTTTTAAGAATCAAATGACAAAAAACATTTACCTATCATGCAGTTTTCCTAAATCAAGGTTGGAATATTACTGTCTACATTAACCAGTTAGATATTATTTTGCTAAATTATAATTCATTACCATATATATATATATAGTTCAAAATTGTGTTTCTAAGTTACATCTATAAAAAGAATGCACATTCTTTATACTGTCTTTTAATCATGCTGTTCTATTTTTAGCAGCATATTCTTCTCAAACAACTGATTTGCTACATATTCCAAATCCATTGTTTTTCTAAATAATGGAATATTCTCACTTCTGCAATGAGTTGACTGCTAAAGTATAGAAAGCTGTGTTTACATATATTTTACTATTATATGGATATCTGTAAATTTTTGTGGGAAGTAGAGAATATATTTTATGATAGAAAATCAACCCCACTCACTATTATGAAATTGTTCATGATATAAAATTGTTTAAATGACCCCCAAATCCTCAAATTCCCAGTAAGCCTTCAGATGAAATCTGCCCTTATAAACGACCATCAGCAAATCGCTCTGATTACTAGAAAAGTGAATCTAATGATCAAGTCACCAACTCTCCCAACAACTTATATACTAAGTGATAATTATATATACAACTGTAATGATAATTGATTTTTTTATATTATAAGAAACAGATCATCTGGGGAAAAAAAAAGATATCCCAAACATATTTGTTAGAATCCTAATTGCAGCAAAATCCATGTGAAGAGTGGCTTATATAAGAATTGTAACTTTCTTCCATAAAAACAGTGTCAGAAACTGGTTATGATATATATGACCATCACACTGCACTATGAGGTACTCATAGGTTTGCCTCACCGTCTACTTCGATTTTAGGATGAAAGAATAAGGAAAAACAAGCAGTTGGTAAGAAACTGATCTCATTGTGTTAATTATTCATCAGTAAGGAGAGGATGGGGATGTTCCCTGATTTGTAGCATTTGCTGATTGGTGTGGGGTAGCTATTCCCATCATGCTATAGTCAAGATTCCAGCAACATGTCACTAAATATGGGACTGTGATGAGATAGACACAATCTGCTCTTGTAAGGCAGTTAAGTTAACTGGCTTTACCCCAAGCCCCTGACCCTGTTTTCTTTTAAAGAGCTTTCTGGGATCCACTGAATAATTCTTATCTGTCTCATTTTCATAAGTCATATCTAACAGAGAAGGCTAGAAAAAAATATTACTGCTCAAAAATTAGAGAAAGTAAGAACAGCTGCTAGGTCAGCATTGTTTGCTAGATTTGTCTATGACAAAAAAAAAACTAAAATCAGAAATATTTTCGAGAAATTGAAATTGAAAAGGAGGAAATTCAGAAGTAAATACAACAGTTCGCTTCAATAAAGTAGCAGAATCTGGCAACATTGACAGAGCACACACAGAAGCCTAATTCAAGGTCAAAATATTTCATAAGAAGTAAATTAAATTTGAGTATGTATGTTAACCATGGAAATCAACTTGCTATAAATATTTGAATAACAGAAGATATTCTCATTTAATATAGTTTCTTTATTGCCACACATGATTCTAAGGAAGCATACAGAGAAAATCTTTAACATAAATTTATTAATGTAAATAATATAATAATGTAATAATAGTAACATGTATTATTAATTTGTAAAATAGAAATCAGTATTAATGCTGGAGGGGATAGATAGTGTCACTTAAGAATGAAATTACAGTATTTTTGACTTAAAAAAAGGAAAATGTGCATATACTCCAAGTACAGTAAATTCTGTTTATTCTATTATATTAGAAACCCAAGAAACAATGAAAAGTCTCCCCTTGGCTCTCTAAGAGGGATTCAAATGGATTCATAGTGTATTTTGTATGAAACATTATTTTCATTCTTTCTAATCATGTATTTTATTATTGATTATTGATTCACTAATTAAAATGTCCCCATGTTAGATAATTGTTTCATGGCATCTTTTTTGTCTATTAGGGAAAAGAATGAGTAAAAACATCATTTAAAGTGTGGCATTCTTACCAAATTCCTATGCAAAAAATTGAAGGACTCGTGGACCATGAATCTAAACAAATGTGAATATCATTGGATTATTCAACATTAATTTCTTGTTAATACCTATGTTAAAACCATTTTTATCAAGTGCAAAATCATAGAAGAAAACGTATATACCTTACTTTAAAAAAATTATTGAGATAGGGCCCTCCCTAGTGGCGCAGCAGGTTAAAGCATAGCACTAAGAAGCTAAAGCCACTTCCGCATGAGTTCGACTCCGGCCTGCCTGGGAGGAGATCCACATGGCGCGGCAGACCTCTCCTGACTCAGCAGTGTACTTCATTGATCTGCCTGTTCTGCTCCCCTCTCTGTCTCTGGTGAATCCTCTCACCCTCCACATCTCTGGCCTGTACCCCAGTTCCATATGAATAAATCTTTTTTAAAAAAATTGAGATAACATTGGTTTATGACCTCATATGTGATTTATGAGATGTCTGACATCACACTGAAGGCACCACTAAGTCGCCTATAGTCCTTTACCATAAACAACTGAGTCTCCCCACTTTGTTCCTGCCATTATCTCCCCTGGCAATTTTAATTTTGCAATCATGTTTCTAGAATATGTTTTGGTTTAGTTTTGTCAGTTCCTTTGTTTTTCTATACTCCACATATGAATGGAATCATTTAGTATTTGTCTTTCTCCTTCTAACATTATCATTTGTCACATATCAGATCATCTTCTTTGGGTGTCTATAGTCAGACATGTTTATAGTAAATAATTCCACACCAGAAGCTATAAATTATTATACTTGTCTATTATCAATATACTGTCTTCAAATTTTCTTCAGACAATTTTGATTGTGTGTGGTTTCTATACGTTTAAAATTTCTTTTTAAAATTAACATTCCAATATCAACACCAATTCTGAAATTTTACTAGATAGTTGAAAATGAATGTTGAGTGAATAAAATGAAAGAAAGAATTGATTGATAAAGGGTATTGAAATTCTAAATTGATAAAAGGCAAAAGGAGTTGGCAAGTAACTGAGAATATAAGAAAAAGCTTTTTAATAACTAGTAAAAGGAAAGGCACTGACTTAGTATGATTCTGGACTCATGCCATCCATATTTCTCGTTATATATCTTCTGATGAGTCAATTATTTATGCTAATGGATTCTGTGGATAATTTAAAATAATTTATTACTAAGGAAATGAAATACATTTTTGTACTTACAAAAGAACATGAAGGATCCATGTGCTAGGAATTCAGAAATCATCAAAATATTGAAGTAATACTAGACACTCATAATTAAGTTAGAAATACATTTATTTTTTGCTTTCCTACCCACCCCCAGTTATATAGATCTTTTCTTTCTCTATCCTACAGTTTCAAAGGCATAGATATATTTCATTAGTGAGTAATAAATAATGCTAAATGGCTGCCCTAAATCTTTCATGATATTTTCCTCCTGAATATTTTAAGAAGAGCTTATTAGAGCTACTGACCAATTTCTGGTAAAGAATAATTGTTTCAGTTAATTCTTCATTCAGTTAAGAAACCTTTTAACTACATGGTAAGGACTGTGCTATGCATTAGACAATTTCCAGAGGAAACTATCCTTGATTTATTTTAAGAAGCTAATAATTGTTTTTTTTTTTAAAAAAGCCTTTACAAACAAATGAGCAAATGAATAATCAGAAGAGCTTCTAAGAGATACATACAATTATATAAGAAGAGTTCATGCATTTTAGAATGGGCGACTTGAATTGGAATATTAAGGTATTTAGAAAAATAAGTCCTTTATTTATTGTTTTAAAAACAGACACCTAGCAGATTGGGTATGACAGATTTGTTCAAGCATACTATTTTAGGATAGTTCCCTATAATCAAATTCTTAGGGTTATAGGTTGAATAACTTTTGGAGGTGTTCTTGAAATATCGTCCTTTGAGGAAATCTGGGGGGAAAGGAGCGGCTGACTCCCACTATCATGGCAAAATAAAGTTCAAACAAACCTATATAGAGTGCTAGAGTTTAGCAGCTACTAAATTTGTCTCCAATTGCATCTTTGTATCAATCACAGCCACAGACACCCATGTAGGTGTGTTTCTGATAAAGCAGTTCCTTATGACTGGGATAATCCCTAGTGAGAACTGTAGTTATAATAGTACCAGAACAAGAGGGATGGGCTGGTTTGCAATGAAGAGAGGGACTAGGCAGAATATATTAATATACAATGCAGAGTATTTTTTAGCTCCACGGCTTATAAGTTCATTTCAATGGGCAACCGTTGAATTATTTCTCTGAATAATTTTAAAAGAGAAAGATTACTGCTACAGCTCATATCCAGGCATAAATGAAACTCTCATTCCCTCCACATTTGGTTAACCCTTCTTCTGCTCTACATGGTTTACTTTATAGATTAAACCAGACATTTATCTCTGAGTTACAGAGATATATATATCTGCATTTCAGTAAGGACTCTCACAATGGCTGTTAAAAAATAAAAATAAGACATTATCAGCTTTCTCAAAACATCCAATAAATGTTATTGACAATATAATGAAAATAATTACCCTTTGTGTTTCTCTCTGGATAGAATTGTTTTTCCTCTTATGGGCAGCAATTTCATTAAAATTTTCTTCTGAAAAGTACCTCTAAGGATTGTACAGATTTCATTGCAGGAAATTAAGTCTTTGAGAATACAAACACATTATGAAATATTGAAAAACTCTAAATAGCAATAAGATTCCACACCCCCCCCCATTTAAAATACGGTATAAACTTGAAACTGGAATGATAGTTATTATATCATGCTCTAAAGATTACAAAGTTAAAATTCTGTTGACTTTACTGTATCACCTGTGAATGACACAGATATTGTCATCCAATTCATAGTAGTACATAGACTATGTTTTCAGAAAGCTTAACTTGAGGAAACATAAATTCAAAATTAAATTTCATACTATGATAAAATCTGCTTAATATTATAAATGCTTATTGTGACACAGTCAGGGCAGAACATATTCCTCTTTACTTAAATGTTACACTCTTCTGGCAATATCTCCAAATATCCATGTTAACCACTAACAGGCCATAAAAAACTAGGTCAAAATTATCCCTCTTTTTTCATTTGCAAACATAACCTTATACATCTCTTCCATTTTACATTTGATAATGCACAGTTATGAAATGTAGATTTTATATTATTGAGTTTTTTTAAGAAAAATTTTTAAGGGAGTACTGATGAAAGGGTTTTGCAATTGTTTTAAAACATCAAAAGCATTTTTTCTAGCATTAACATGAGAGGATTTGCTCTTATGATTTCTCCTAACTATGCTACCAGTTGGCAATAAGTGAAGGTTTTTCTTGCAAGGGTTTCTAATTTTCACTGATTACTTATAGTAGGATTTTGATAAAATTTAACCTAGTGTTTCAAATCACAACATCTCTATTCATATCTAAGTTGCAATAATCTGACCACAGTTTTAAATTAGCAGCCTCTTTCATAGACTACTTGTTTTTCCCCTCTATGTTCAGAATTTCAAATATCAGTTTCTACAACAAACAGTAAGAGTTTCTAACTTGGACTGATAGTTTAAAAATGGTTCTAGCAAGTACCCATAAAATCAATATATTAATCATCAGTTACCAATACTAGTGGTAACTCTAGAAACAGATGTACTGGCTAGTTAGTGTACAGTGATCTCCTGGAATTGAACACAGATAAAAATAAAGCACTGAAGACTTGAACCATATGCAAGTTGGGTATTTATTGTATCCAAGATCTGCAGGGTTGATATCTTCATGATCTCTAGGCATCTAGTTTGCCATAAGAGAAAGGGACTACATTTATCTCTATAGAGATAATATATATTATTAAAAAATACCCCATATTTAATTCTTCTGTTTTATTTAATTCAAAATGTCCCTACCTATGCTATAACTGTGGGAATGTATGTAGAATATAATGCCATTATATTTTAAAATCAGATATAAATATATAGTCACATCTGTAGGTTGCTGTAAACATTATCACAAATATGATCTCCATTGACCTAAAAAGTAAGTACAGTTATTTTTTTGGCTTTTAGATTAGAAACAGGGACTCAAAGAGATTGTGTCTTCCAAAATCTGAAACTTAATACATTTTTCGTGCAATTACTTGGACATTTGGCAGTTCTCACATACTCACAAATGATACCTGTTTATTTTATCCCACAAAGAAGAGCTTTCAAAGAAAAACACTCTACAAAATCAGAAGTCAAATTCTTGTGATGGTTCTATATCTCCTTGTCATTTTGATGAATTTTAATGAGATGGGATTAAAATATATTCTAGAAAGAGAATTTTAGAATGTGCAATTTGAATAACTACCTACATCTTATAGACAGACATAGTGCTAGTCATAAAAAGAAACCCTTAGCTATTCTTCTATTTTTTATCTTTTCCTTTATGAAGATTAATATACAGAAACCCTATTTAAATAAGTTCAGGAGTCTCTAAGAGAGATCTCATACTGATGCAGTGGGCAAGCTCAGTGCCCAGTATACAATGCCCCTAGCAAAGAAGTGACAGTGTGTTCCTATCCCAGCCCCAAAATAGCTCAGCCATTGAAAGAATGTCATAATTAATAAATGAAAATCCACCATACATCAACCCAATTACTACTTGGTAAAATTTCAAAATGTGTTTGCAAGACTCCATTAAACTATGTCTATAACAACTGTATGAATTGAAGAAAATATTGAGTTGAAACACTTTTAAAATGCAGTCACATGACTATTTTTTACATTTTGTATTTTCAAAGAAATGAATATCACTCCTCCATGGGTAAAATAATAATTTTTTTTTAAACCTACACTCTGACCCTATCACCTTCATCTACCACAGAATTGATGAACTTTTTTGGGTGAATATATTTACCATAATATAACTTATTTCTGTGTATTTTTTTAATCTATAAACATTCTGAAGGTTTTGTTCAATTAAACATAAGTTAAAAAAAAAAAGAAAATTATGCATTTTGTTTTACCAGTTCCCACACCTAGTTTGGCTTTTAGCTATGATACTTGAAATGATAGTCTATGTTCTTTCCTAACTCACAAATATAACTTTCCATGAACATTCTTTTTAGATGGGGGGGCAATACCAATCTATTTCATTAAAACTCTGATATCATCTTTACATAGCATTTCATACTATATTTTTTTGTCTTTCTGAATCTCTTGGAGTCCATAACATCCATCTTTTATGTCTTTGTCTACACATCTGAACATCTTACAGCACTTCATGAACTCTTCCGATTTCTTTAACTTTGGCCACCTTCTTTGCTCAGATTTTAATACTGTTCCTTTGAAAGCTGAGAACTTGCAAGGGCTTGTACCTGAATTACTGTACAAGAAGCAAAGTTCTGCACAAGTGTTTGCTTCTCCTTGCTTTTCTATCAAGGATGTAATCCTAGATGACATAGAAGGATAAAACCAAATTCAAAATAAAGGACTAGAAAATATTTTGAGGCAGGATTTCATAAATATGTTAGCTACAACTATTTCTACACAATCTTTCTTCTAACTGAATACAAACATAACAATAAAAACAGAAGTTTCTTTATACCAGAAAAATTTGCTTAACTGTGGGGAATCTGCTTACCAGAAAATAAGCACAAACCAAGTAATAAAAAAATACATAATTCAGTATTTGTAGAGGGACACAGATTTAGTTTCTCAGATTTTATTGCATCGGCAGAGCCAGATGGTACTGACAGCAAAGTGTTTGGGAAAGAATTACATGTAAGGGCAAACACCAGGGAAAGATTTACTTTAGGCTTTTTCTAAAAATTACAAACCAACTTGTAAGTGAACTTTTATATTAGATTATTTCATCTTTCACCCCTTTTCCCCAAACAATTCAGGCATTTTATTCTAAAATAAATGGAGAGTATCTGACCTCATATTGGCCAGTACATCTAACTGTAGCCTTATCGTAAGTAAATATTTGATACATCCATGCTTGGTAGACATCTCTTTCAAACATGCCCTGGCATTTCCTAATTCATTTGTCAGACTCTTCTCTCTTCTTTCACTTCTACCACTTATCTATATAGTGACGATGATTGTGCTAAACAAGATGTAATGGTAAGGTTGCTTGTAGAAATAGTTGAAAAATACGAATGACTTGCCTATTTGTTAAATCTTAATTGTTTGCTAATTATATATAGCTTTATTTTTGGAAAAGCATATCAAAATTTAAATAAAAATCACTACAAAAATGGAGGGGAAAAAGGACTATTTGAGGTATAAAGGAGCCCAGAACTACAGAGAGAATTTGAACAAAAGATATACTTTGATATGAAAAAAAATAACATTTGCAATATTGAAATAAATTGCATCAAAGACTTAAACGGCTATTTCATTGATATTATTTGATTCTATATTACAACTTAATTTAAGAAAGTATAGAAATTTTATGTAGCAAAAAACAAGCAGATGTTACCTTAAACTTCAAATGTAACCTTACAACAAAACAACTACTCAAAAAGTGTCCTACACTGACAGCCCAAGATTAGCAGGAATATGCTGCTTGTGACATCTCAAGGAATTTCTTGGGACTAAATAACCAAAGATGACATATAGGGATCATTGCTACTATATTATTGCTATATTAGGAGATTAATATATTGCAGTAACTATATGATTATTTTCTAAATTACCTTGTCAGAAGAAATAACTCAAGAACACACTGTGTATACTCTTGCTTCCCTTGCAATGCTTAAAATGTGCGTATCTAACTTTAAATTTGCCAATTTATTATTTAACTTCTACTACCTGAAAAACAAAATTTTGTTTAACAAACTGCTTAAAATATCCACACAGTGTATATTTCCACAGTGATCTAGAGAGTAGCCTGCTATCTTTGTTTTTCTGAGTATATGATTAAGCTGTACTTTTATAATACATGGGAGCTCGTTATAAAATTCAAGATATCATCATGATTTCAGTGGACCTGATCAATGAAATAAATCTATAACTCACACTTATGGCTTTGCAAAAACAGTCCAAATATATAAGAACTTAACAAAAAGCAATAAATCCTTGTTTTCTAAAACTATAAGCAGTAATTCATTCAATTTTTTTTTATTCCTTCTAAAGTTCTAGTGCAAGGTCCTAATACGATAGCACTCATTGAATGATAAATCATAAACTTATGTTGTTTGGAGAAAATAACAGATGTGTAAATAAGATATCTCATAATCCAGGTTCAGTCAGTCTTATTATTTTATAAGATTTTTCTGGGAGTATAATATATTCTTAACCATGTGACACTATGTAGAAATATATATTTGTAGAATGAATTATTTTGACAAATTAGTCAAGTAAGAGAATTGTTCTACATGTCATTTCTGGGTTAACTAACTTAAATGATTATTTTCCAAGACTGTTATCCAAGTCTGCAATGTCTAGCTATAAAAAGTAGCTATATCTTATATAAATTAATATTATACAGTATAGTTGGAATAAAACCTAAGTTGAGGTATATATATTGGGAAATGAAGTATATGCATATAGAGAGGAGTTAAAATACAAAACTGGAGAAGTCCCTGGAGCCATAAGACTTCTCAGCACTATAAAGCTATCCGCAGCTACTGCAGCACAGGTTCAAAGCCAGGGAGGTGACACACATGGTACAGCAGACATCTTCTGTTTTGCCCACTGCTCCCCGATCAGTGTATTTCAGTAGATCCACCTGTTCTGCTCCCTATTCTGTCTCTGGTGAATCCACTCACTGCTCTGCACCTCAGCTCTTGTATGCATAAATAAATAAAAATAAATCTTTAAAAAACAAAGCTTGAGTTAGTATAGATATGTAAATAACAAATTAACAAAAAGAGGCACAAATGATGATATACTATAAACATATATGTATTTTAAATAGCTTAATTTTGATTGGCACATGCATCATTATTTTTAAATAGAATTTGTTGGAGCAAAAAATTACAGGATACCTTTTTCTTTTAAAGTATTTACAATACATATTTGTTTTGTTATACCTATTTGCCTCCTTCTACAGAGGAATATTAAAAATGTAACTTGGGTTAAAAGACTAAATATATACCACATAAAGGTAATCAAAACAGTGTCTGTCTTCAAAGAGATTTATGGTCTCAACTCAGGATGACTGTTAGAGATAACACCCACCCCCCAGAATCATACTGTCACTATTTTTCTTTTTTTGTTGTTGAAAGCAGTTTCAGTGTCATATTTCTTCATAATTGCTTAAAGTTTTAATGATTCAATATGACTAGATATAAATAGATGTAAAAGAAAGAATGTGCTGCTAACCACTGTCATTTCCCCCAATAACAGATACATTTTAAATTAGGTATTTTTAGTAATTAGGATTCATTGTTTCAGTATTAGAAAATCTGCTGAGATTGCAATGACTGGAGATATTTCTTCAGCTTGCATCCTGTGGAATAAAGCAAATTCTCTGGTCTTGAGGCTCTGTCTTATTTTTCTTCCCAGATTTCATCCATCAGCTTCCAAAATGTATTATTTTTTGTTTGTTTGTTTGATTGTTTTTCCTTTTTTCTCCACCACTATTCTTAACTGCTTTGACACCTTTCTCCGCCTCCGTGAATGTAAACTTCATAAACTCTATTTTAGTAATGCCCACTAGTTTTTAAAATTATTTTGTTTTGCTGATTTATCTGCCATGTAAACATCCAATGTCTGTCCTGGACATTCTAACTTGTTTTGCTACATGTAAGTACCTCAACTCCTTCTTTTTTGGTATAAATAGCAATATTTCTGGCTGAATATAACAACCTGATTTCAAGAGGATAGTTTCCCTGTTCACAGAATCTATAAAAACAGTGCCTATCATGGAGCATATTATGAAATAGGTATTCCATAAATATGTTTTGAAAGTATAAATACAGGATGAAAAAAATAGAAAGTACAAGCAATTATTTTTAAACACTCATGAGGGATAAAGGGACAACATTCATTAAAATTCTTTGTAAAAGTTTTAATTCAATACAATGGAAATGTGTACTAACCAGTATTGCAAATTCAATGTAGCAGGTTTCCTGGTTTTGAACATAAAATATATAATCCCATTATTTAAAAAAAAAAAAAGTAAAGGCACTATAGGAACACTTGTTTTAAACCAAAATCTATTTTAAAAGGAAAAAATTACAAATGAAAGTTATGAATAGACCATATTCTGTGTGATACATGAAAAATCACATAATTAAAAATTAAATTGTACTTTTCTACTAAGCTTGACTCAAAGGGAGTTTTGTGGCTGCAGAATCTGAGAAATGACTTTTTCCCTTAGTGACTGAGTATCTTTTAGTATCCTTCCTACCAAATCCCATTTTATCTCTCCTTTATTTACTCTTTATCACAATAACATCAGTTCTCAGTCATGGCTAAGTGTATTTTTCAAACTCACTGGTGGCTGAAGCCACTATTTTCCCTTTCCAACTAAGTGTCAGGAGTTGAAGAATGGCAGTAGATCTTCCCCTTAATTTTCTGGTGCTTCTTTCTACACTGTGGAATCATACTATAAGAGACAGGATTCAGCAGACACGATTCAAGCTGCAGAGAGGAGGTAAATCATTAACTGAAATCCTTTTTACTAATACCAGCCTCCCAACAGCAATATAAGAAATAGTTAATTGTCTTTGTTGCTTAGCAGTTGTGGTGATTCTCTTCTATATTTTGGGACAAAATGTAATTAAGTAGAAAAATAAAATTTGGAGTTTTTTTTAAATGTTTCAAGTTATTTCACTAAAGTAGTTATTCTTTAGGTGACATTCCAAAATCTTAAGTCATCTGTTTTCTGAATCTCATCATTTAAAATTGGTTTATTTAAAGAAAGGCTGCTTGAAACAAACACAGAGAAATCTGAGGAAGGGTATAAGATGTGTGTAAACTTAATTTGTATATATTTTTACTTTATGCTCCTCAAAATGTCACTTTTCTGTATTTCTCTTTAACTGAATGTTATTTATGAAAGTAGGCATCTACTCAAAATATTCACTTCTGAAATTAAAACATGACCTTATATTATTTGATATGTTATACTGTCATAATATTTTAAACCTTGATGGCATTACCTTTCAAAAAAAAATACTTGCAGAAGTTTAATTTTATCCTTTGGACAAATACAAAGAAACTATGGCAAGTTTTATACTTTTCATAAAACATAAAGTTGTTAGAAATTGTTTTTGGTGCCTCATCTGCGACAACTACAACTTGAATGGACTATGAAATCTCAAAAAATGTTAATTAGAATTTTACTCATAACCTGCCTTTAATACTGAAACTTTTCCAGAGAATTTGAAAGGAATTACATGAAAATGGAAGCTATGACATTTTGAACAGCAGGTTATCTAAATGAGTTAAGGAATATATTCAGTTTTGATACTCATACTCCATTTTTCTTACTTTATCTGAAAAGGAAGAATAAGACAGGATCTGGAAAAAGTAGAAGGAATTTTGATTACAACACCATCAAAATTTCTTTTCCCTAGATAGCCAGAAGCAATTTATGTTGTCCATCTCAGATTTTTCACAGATATTTCTTGGCAATGGTTGTGCAGTTTCCTGTAAAGCTTTATTACTCACTTGAAGTTTTTCATTTTTCTCCCACTTTTTCTTGAAAGAAGAGTTCAAACTCTGAAGGCTGTCACTAATTTTAAACACATTAGTATCTGCCAAAAGAAAAATGTTTATCTCCCATTTTCAGATTTATATTTAGACTAACATTAATAAATTTAAACATTTAGAGAGTTACCTATTTAATGGTTAAGAAAAAATAATTTTAATGAATTGGAAATTAACTACAACAAAATATTTTTATGCCCATGAATGTTTTACTTTGAAATAAATTGAGACACTAGCATCTTCTTCCATACATAAATCATGTACAGTAAATCCATATTAAAATTTGATTAATTTTTTAATACTAAAGATTTGTTATTAGTATTTACTGTACTTTGTCCTATACTTTTTTATTAAAAATTTTCTACCAACAGTTTTTGTTTCAAATTTCCCCTTTTTTAACATGTATATGTTAGTGAATGTATCTGAAAACACTGAGTTATGTTTTAAAAAATTAGAAAAATTCAGTTCTGTTATAGTGATAAATAATGATGGGACATATCAGAGAAAAAATTGTAATGACTTGGAGCTAGGGAATATATAGGGTCTTCATGTAAGTTGTATTTTCAAAAATAAGTGAGAATTATAATGGAAATTTGATTAAAAAAATAAAAATGTATTGAGGAGAATAAAAGTTTGCACAGAAATATTTTTCACAGCTCTAACCTTGCAACCATTAAGCTCTGGGTTAACATGTGTGAAAATACTTCCCTTGCTGTAAATGAATGAAAATTATTTGATTTTATATAGAAATTCTGCAAGAATTTTCATTTGTAGGGGGTTTAATTTAGCTGGGGAAAGGGGAATAATTTTGTTACATCAATGTTTTATTTACAGGAATACCATTTCAATATTTAAATGATAGCATAATTTACAACAAATTATCATATACCTCTGGTATTTTGTCAGTGGCTCTTGATTCCTGTTACCCTAAAGCCAAACTTGAGTCAAGGATGAGGTGTTGGTAATTTATCATGGAGCTTATCTCAGGAGTTACAAATGAGGAAGGAGAGAAAAAGAGACTGGGCTGGGGGTGGGGGGTGGGGAGAAAACCAACAGTTGTTCCCTGTGGACCACTGAGGTTCAATACTTGCATACGACTGAGAAAGATTGTGCATAATCATACAATGGACTCAAAGGTGTATCATATTTCCTCTGTACCTGGTGCCTAATGGTGCTCTACTCTAAGACTCAGTGAGTCCCACAGCAACAGAAAAGCTTTACATTGAATCAATATTTTAGAGAAACTTATAATGAAGATGAGTTGGTGTTAGGCATTACATGTATTTCATAACTACTATTATCAACTTCATTTGATTATACTGTTAATTGACCAGCCAAACTGAGTTAATTATTGATGAATTGTAAATATATGATGACAAAATTTCCTAAAACTAGAGAATATCCCCCCATGTTCTATTTTGAAAACTTCACAATTAGAAATAGTACATTGAGGGCCATATACCCTTTTATCATAATTCACCAAAGATTTACCTCTTTTGTTGTATCTCTTTAACCACAGTCATTATTATAACCTAGAAATTTAACATTAATACATTACAGTCTATTTTAAAGTTCGTAATTTTGCTTTTTACAAATATCCCAAAAGTAGATCTTAAACATACCTTAAATTGAGGACCCAGTCAAAAAGCATGAGCCTATTTTGTTGCCATATGTCTTCAAACTCCTTTAATGTAGATGAAACCCCAACTTAAAAAAAAAATCATATTTATGTTTGAAAGAGCCCCAATCAGTTCTCTTATAGGATACGTCAAATTATCCTGATTTTTAACTCAGAATAAAATTCAAGTGTTTTTGGAAATAATAAAACATAGGTGATTGTGTACTTTATATTGTATCTTATCAGAAGGTTTATAATCTTAGCTTGCTCCATTACGAATTAACCTATTTGATTACTCACATAAGATAACATCTGGAATCTTTCTCTACTAGAAATATGTATTTCCCCTTTGTAATTAAGAGGTGAGAAATTTCCCTGTGATTTTTCCTTGTGCTTATAAGCATGTCAGTAAACTTATATCCTTCTGCTAACACACTTTCACGCAGTGATTTTAACTGATTTTAACACACATTGCTTATCCTTACTGAAAGCAGTAATCACTTTGGTCATTGCAGTATAGTAATTTTCTAGCTTTGTCATTGCTTTTAGATTTATTATGCAAACATTCTTAAGCAAAATAAGTTGTTCTCCACTGCATTTGCAATATAATTGAGTTCTCATTATTATTTTTTTTTATCCTGTTAAGAACTGTGTAGGATCTACCATTTCGTGGTTGCTGGCAAAGGACAGGAAAATTCAGGCTCTGAGAAAAAAGATTTCTATTACATGTAGTACATCTGTGGTATGAACCTCATACTATGGAATGTCAGCTGAGCAAACCCCAAATGTTTAAGGGGGTTTCTGACAAATCTAACTTTCTTCTAGTGCCAAGTAATTTTATCTTGGTCAGGAAACAACTCTTTCTTCTGCCTGTAGAGAATACCTCTATCTTTCCAAAACGATTTGTTATATAAATATCCTAGAAATAATAGTCCTTTCAATGCCTTTTTTTTCAAAGATGTGCAAAAGTGTGACTCATGGAGAATTTGTCTTCCAACATTATGATACTGAATGATCAATTTCCTTTATTTTCCCATATCGTTCACTGAGAACATTTTCATATTAGTGAATGTCTAAAAATGCTTCTACTGGGCCCTCCCTGGTGGCGCAACAGGTTAGGATGCAGCACTGCAAGCTAGCCGCAGCCACTTTAGTGCCAGTTGATCTCCAGCCTCGGAGTTGATCCACATGGCACTGCAAACCTTTCCTGATCAGCCGGCTGCCCCCCTCAGCAGTGTATTTCGTCCATCTACCTGTTCTGCGCCCCACTGTCTTTGGTGAATCCTTTCACTGCCCCTGTGCCTCTGCCTTGTACCCCAGTTCTGTATACCTAAATGAATAAATCATAATAAATAAAGATCTATAGATAACTTAAAAAATATTTTTTAAATGCCTCTAGTTTTTTTCTTCTGCCTCATTTTTCCCCTCTAGCAACATTTTCTTACTTTGTGACATGTTAAACTATTTCATGAAAGTAAAGTAAATTTCCTTTTCCATACCTAGAGATAACTAGTTTTTTTTTTAAAGTCTTGATACCTTTTAGTCAAAATGATATGCCCACAACAAAATCCAAATGCTTAATAGTCTCATGCCTATAGGAATATTTAGTAACAAATGCATTCAAGTGATTCTTCAAATTCAATATAATTATTTCATATTTCTCAGATTTTTACATCCCTTTTCCCATAGTACCTGGTTCCTAATGCCCACAAATAGGTTGTTTCACTACTTTACAAAATAAGTGAGTTTCACAATTGCTAGGCCAATATCATAGCAATCAAAAAATCTCCTAACACTTCAGGATTCCTTTGTAGCTCTTTTTTGTTCTTCAGGTATATCAAGAGGCACTTGTTAAATAATTTTCTATTATAAAAAAAGCTTCATGAAAAATTAGCAGACAATGTTAGAGTAACACCTAACCTTTGTCCTTTTGCATTATATCCATTATGTTGCATTCTCTTACAATAATTTGGTTTCTTTTGTGTCTTGTTTAAAACTTGTTGCATATATTAAAGTGACCGTGTTTCTTAAAAGAAATTTTAAGAATTCCTAATTTTATTTAGTAGAATTCCATTTAGTGGATAAATAGCATTATATATATTGATATTTTTCTTGCTTTACCAGTTATTTGTAAATAGTTTCGTAAGTGGTGATTTTAAATATTACTATATAAATAACCTACCTATATTTGATTCCATTATATGGAACTGTTCTTTCCAGATAAATTTCTCAAAATGAGGTGAGAGTGCAAATGCCCATATAACTTGCCTAGATATTACAAAAACTTTCATTTAATGATCAATGACTCCTATTGTTTGAAAGCAACCTGTAATTAAGTTGATGATGTTTGGTTTATTAATCAGCAGATAAAATAAGCAACAAAAGCATTTTTGTACCACAAAGGAATAATTTTACTTTATGTACTATTGATAGCTGTGAATGTAATGTTTATTTGAATGTATGGAGAGTCAGTGAACTCATTTTGTTGTTATGAAATACAAAGTTATTATTTGCTTTAAGGTGTAATGCCTTTTAGAAATTAAGGCATTATACCTTAAAAATGTCTATTAGATAAAATTTGGTAAATTTCACAAATATCTAAATCCAACTCACACTTGCTTATCGCTTGCTCATAACTATAGCAGTTCACAACTATGAACTTTGTTTTATAGATGTATACATTTAATTTGAATAGTATAGGATATTGGTGAGTATTAATTATGAGTAATATTAATTATGAAGGTATAAATAGCTAGTTTTACATCAACATCAGTTAATTGTGAAGAAAATGCATCTTGTATATATTTGACATAATTTGATGCAAGCAAGTAAAATTTGCACAAGGGATTATTATTCTAGGATATAAAACTTATTTAAAAATTAAAATTCTATGGTGGTCTTCATTTTCACTTTTAAATAATTTTAAACAACTCCTCCCCATCACATAATGTGTAGTTTCCAGTTTTGTGAATATGTAGTTATATATGTTCAGTTTTCTTCATTGTATGGCAAAAGATCAAATTATTTAGAAAATAAACAACTTTTAAATTCTAACTTGTTAAATCCATACCAGGCAAATTTATAATAGTTGTGTGTCTGCAATGCAATTTTCAATTACAAAATACTTTCAAAGCCTTTCTAACAATTTAGTTATAGGTATTCATTGCCAGAGGTGACTAATAATGTATTTTATTATGACAGCATTTTATGGTTAACAAAGCAACTTCTCAAGCATTACTTCATTTATGCTTTTCAAAAAGACTACAAGTCTATAAAATTGCATTTTGATTGTGTGATTTCATTTACGAATAAGTTTGATTTCTGAATATGTGTAATCAAAATGTAATATCTGACAGTTTCATTTTTTATAATATTCTTCCCAATATGTGATTATCTGACAAAATTTCAGATAAAAGACTAAACTTTTTGTAGATAAAGGGAGTTTATTTGCTGTAAGTTCTGCATTGTGTCAGTTCTCTTCCCATTTTAGGAAATCTGTGGTAAAAACCTTTCGATTACATTTTGAGGTCATTTAAAATAATTTGCAATATAACATTTTAAAATTAAGTTAATGTGCATTTACAACACCATATATCATTCATAAATATAGAATCCCACTTTTTTAGGTATATGTTACTATACCACACCCAGCACAAAGTCCTCCACCTTTGCTCTCCAGCCTTGTTCTCTCCCAAAGTTAGCTTCAGTTTACAGCCAAATTTCTAGGGCTTGTTTTTGTCTGGAAATTGTATACTCTTTCTCCCCCCACTCTAAATTCTATATATGAGAAAAGTAATTGATATTTGTCTTTCTTGCCTCTCTTATTTGGCTTAGCATACACCCCTTCATTTATACCCATGCAGTCATGAGTAACAAGAGTAGATCATTGTTTAGTGCTGACTGGTATTGCACTGTGTATGTGTACATACACACATATATCTGTTTTTTTAAAGATTTATTTATTTATGCATATAGAACTGGGGTACAGGCCAGAGATGTGGAGGGTGAGAGGATTCACCAGAGACAGAGAGGGGAGCAGAACAGGCAGATCGATGAAGTACAATGCTGAGGGGAGCAGCGGGTGGGCCAGGAGAGGTCCGCCTCGCCATGTGGATCTCCTCCTGGGCAGTCGGGAATCAAACTCCTGCAGAAGTGACTTAAGCTTCTTAGTGCTGTGCTTTAACCTGCTGCGGCACCAGGGAGAGCCCACACATATATCTTCATACACCACGTTTTATTAATATACTTACCTTCCCAAAATAATAGTACTAAGAACTTAAAATTCAATAAAATATTTATACATTTCCTAAAACATGGCAAATTTTCAGTACTAGCACTTTAAAAGTAAGAATCTTGAATCTCTTAAATGATAAAATTTATTGCTCAAGAGGTTAATATTGCTATATAATATTTTGAGGTATGAAATTAAATCTATATATTTGCTAGTAAATGGTAATTGAATACTGATCATTATGGTCAAAATGATGATGATGATGGTACATAGCATTTTCATATATTTTCTAATATTGAGCCCTCCCTGGTGGTGCAATGGTTAAAACACAGCGCTGCTAGGCTAGCCAATACTAGGCTAGCCAGTCACCTCAGCACGAGTTCAAGCCCCAGCCAGGGATGTGACCCACATGGCGCGGCAGACCTCTCCTGACTTACACACTGCTCCCTCATCAGTGTACTTAGTGGATCTGCCTGTTCTGCTCCCCACTCTGTCTCTGGTGAATCCTCTCACCATACCTGCAGCTCTGGCCTGTACCCCAGTTCTGTATGCATAAGTAAACAAGTCTTTAAAAATATGTTTTCTAATATTATAAAATAATATGCACTGGGATTTTTTTTTTTAAAGATTTATTTATTTGTGCATACAGAACTGAGGTACAGGCCAGAGGCTCAGGGGCGGTGAGAGGCTTCACCAGAGACAGAGTGGGGAGCAGAACAGGCAGATCGACGAAGTACACTGCTGAGGGGAGCAGTGGGCGGGTCAGGAGAGGTCTGCCGCGCTATGTGGTCACCTCCGGGGCAGGCGGGAATCAAACTCATGCAGAAGTGGTTTAAGCTTCTTAGTACTGTGCTTTAACCCGCTGCGCCACCAGGGAGGGCCCGCACTGGGATATTTTAATATTCACGTGTAGGATGTCTTTTTACAAGAAGAATAAAAATAATTCAGTCTAAAGCTATGTTCAAGATTCATAATCTTATATATGGTAGTTATATAACTAAATTTTTAAAAGTAAAAACATGTTTTCTCATAATTAGATATATGGTAAGGATACAGATTCACAATTTGTGTGCCTATTTATTTTTTTTTTATAAAGAAGACATGAATATTTTTGTAAGTGAAGATGAAAGGATCAATCATAACGAGGAGAATGGAAATTTCAAAAAAGTTTATAACTAGGGAAGAAACATTGTCCCAGGATATAGGATATGATCAGCAGTAAAAGTGAGGAATAAGGATTATCTATCATAGCACATATTAGCAAGACACTGTGGAATAAAGTGAAGAGGTAAGACCAAATGAAACATTTCTTTGGAACAACATTCAATGTTCAAAATACTAATAATGAAATAGAAGAGTCATCTACATGTATTTGAAAGAAATCAAATCTGAAAGCCAGAATGTGGTAGCAAGATAATATGTAAACAAAGAAAAAATTATATTACAAACAATCTGATAGTATAACATGAACGAAAAGCAGGTCTTCTCAGATGATTAGAATCTAGTGATTGAAATTCAAAAGATACCAGTAGTCAGCAGAATTCTCAAAATGATGGTCAACAACATGAATTTGGAGTTTTGAGAACTATTTTTTACTATTTTAACTTTTATTTGCTGAGGGCAGAGACTAAGCTCATTATAAAAGAAATAAAGTTGTTGGATGAAAGAAACAAAGAAATCTGGAATAAAAAGATTAAAGCAGATGATTAATCCAGGAGGCATGGACACACCAGAGGGGTTGTAATTCAAGAAGTGAAAGTCAAATACAAGGTAATAATTTTACTTCAAGTGAAAAATGAGCTCCATTAAAAGTAGGCAAAGCACGTCCTTCAGGCCAAAGCTAAGTTGTAGTCTATTTTTGTATGTCACTAAATTAAGACTCACTTTTATAATTTTAAAAGTCGTACATATATACATGTATATACACTCAAAAATCCAAGTGCCAAAATCTGCCCATACTGCCAATGAGCCATTTTACTATTACTTTTATAACTATTTACTATTTGGCTTTTCATTAAAAACAGCTGCTAATTGCTGAGCTAGATAAACTAAAAACAAGACTAAATGTGCAACTATAAAAACTAAGGCACATTTGGTGTCAATGGCATTTAGTTTATCTAGAGAGCCTAAGAATTTATTTTATCACTCCAATATATATTAACTGTAAACAAGAGACAGTTCAGTAAATAGCACATTACAGGAGCAACCAAGAGCTTTCTGCCCGCTTGGTGCTGTAAGCAATGGCTCATGACAATGCTAATGACTATGCCATAGGAGAAGATGAAAGGTTAAGTTTCTAAGCATCAGTTTTACAGGTGTTATGTTTGATGACATTTCTTTTCTTTTCTTCTGATTCACTCTTACTATAGTTTCAAAACACTGCCCCCGTATCCCAAGTATTAATCCAGAAGGATTACCTCCCTAATACAATTTCCCCAGAGCTGTTTTATCAGAATGGATCATGCTTACGATTGTCTTATATTTTTATTCTTTCAAGTTTATTTTAGAAATACATTTTTCCATTATTCTTCATTTTGTGCATCTGTTATCTCAGTTGCAATCCCCAGGGACTTGCCACCACTACTTCACCTATGTGCTACCCCATGTGTTCCTCCTACCCCGCTTTTGAGTTATTCGCTTCATTAGTTAACCAGCAACTATTTTAAAAACATATACTAGGCTCTGCGTACTGTATACTAAAAGTAAAATGATGAATAGCACAGTGTACCTTTTCTCTATAGCTTGCATTTCATGGAAAAGAATGGGTAGAAGAAGTGAATGAAGAATGCAGAGAAAGATAAATTATGTGAAGAAGGTTCAAACCAGGCAATGAGGCAAGATTAGAGTTATTTTAGCTGAAAGGGGTCAGGGGATTTTCTTTGAACTGATGTTTGAATGGAAATATAAATAATCAGAAGCAGCTATGGGGAAAGTATTCTAAATAGAAAATATACTGACTGCAAAAAATCATTACATATAATACATGATATTACATATATACATATATGTATATATGTAAACACAAAATGTTAGAAATATTGTCAGGTAGAAAGATATTCAGCAAAATCACATTCAGTAAACCTTTCTCATTTTTGTAAAGAAAAAATACCATTATTCTAAAGAATATTTTCCGAAGAGCTATCACATTGTAGTTCAAGATTACGTATCTCAGAAATTTATCTGCCATATTACTATAGAATTTCTGAGAAAAAAAAAATTATCCCAGACTAGGGCCCTGACTTTGGAAAACACTGAATAGGTTGAAAATGGAACAATAAAGGAAGGGAGCTTGAAAGAATTTTTTCTCCTCTAAAGCATGAAATACGACAGGATACCTGTGGTACAGCATTTCTGTGGAAAAATAGAAACTAAATCTGGAAAGAAATCCCTGAAGCAAATGCCATGAGTCTGTTCAATAATTCCAACCAAATAATTTTTAGAAGAAATGGAGATTTTTAACTCGCATTAATCCAGTCAATATTTTAAATAAACCAAGCATTTATTACTAGGCATACATAAAGAAAGGCACTGCTGGAGCTTGATAGACAAAAAAGAAAATGACACTAACCACCCTGTCCCTTACCATGACCCTAGAGGTCAGCCCTTTCTTTCTAACAGAGGCTTGAACTACTCCTCTGTGATGTTCACGACTGCTGTGTATCATTGGCATGCCCTCAGTTCTTTCCCAGGGAGAGCTTACGGAGTACTCTTGTATGTCTCAGTCCATTGTAAAAAAAAAAAAAAAAAAGGATATATGTGATATTCCTACTCCAACTCATACATGGTCCCTCCTATGTCAGGCATTCAGTCCCACTGGTTGTTTTCCTCCATGTTATTACCATTACCACAGGAATAGAAAGTTGATTTATTTTAAAGTATTCGATGCAAGTACCCTATTTTAATTATGAAAGCAAAATGTATAACTATTTCATTTCAAAGCACTCTATAGCTGGAAATTCCTGTAATATTTATCTCTGGTTGACACACCACTATCAAATTAAGATACAATCAATATCTCTGTATTAAAAGATTCATTGCAACTCTCAATTGACTCCACATAAAACTTCTGTAAATCTCCACACACAGGCTGATATTACTTCTCTTTATCTTCTGAAGAATGCTAGTATTAAAATTAAAACTTTGTTAAATATTCTTTACAGCAATCACACACCAAGGTAAAATTATCATAATTAATATCTTTATAAAATGCACTTTTAAAATTGAAATATATTATGTGTATATTTTCCAAAGAGACTATAAAAATACAAACTAAAATTCCTAAGGATGAATAATAGGAAAACTCAATAGGAGGTGAAAGTTGGAAACATGATGGGAAAAAATGTATAATTTCACAAAGATAAAATAGAAAAAAAGAAACAAGTGCTAAGACTACCCTCATGAAAGAGTACTGAAAAAAATTTCACTCAGAGTGCCCACATTCACGGATAAAGAAGAAAAAAAGATTTTCAATGCCTTTGCTTTTCATTTAATAATTTATTGAGGCGACAGTCATTAACATGTAATTAAACATTTTAAAGTGAAAATTCAGTGATATTATCTCTATAAGTTGCTGAAAGAAGTGATATTAGAGGTTATCTCAAGCAATAGAAATGAAATAGGATCTGAGATATTTTCACTGAACTTCTATTTAAGACATTGTCCTGTTGGTTTTATTGTTTACTTTTCTATACAGGCAATTTCCTAAAGATCAAGCTTACTAAGATTTTCTTTTTTGGAGGTAAGGTCCATTCATAAACTGTCATGTCCTTTTCCCCTACCTCCTCAGTAATGGGGATCCCCATTATGACAATAAGCTCTTATGTTCTTTCTTCTGGTAATATCTATAATCTATTTCAGTTTTAAAAGTTTATTTTATGTAAATATTAATTATGATATTATTTAACTGTATGTTAAATATATGACAATTATGAGAATTATGATAGATGAGACTTATGGCTGGTAGGACCATATGCCCTTCTCAAAACTGTTCGTGATAGAAAAATCTACCTACTGCTTAGTGCTTTGGATCAAATTAAATATCAAACTTGATGTCAAAAACATATTATATTTATATTATTAGTCTTCCTTTAAATACCCAGTATTCCTATCATCACCTATCTCTTAAACTGGGTTTGATAGATAAAATATAAGACAGCTTGTCACATCTGAATTTCAGATTTAAAAAAACTACTTTTTAAGTATGTTCCATATATTGCATGGGATATACACTATATACTTGTATATATTATTTACTATTTGAACTTCAAATGTAACTTAGTATCATATATTTTAAATCTAGAAGTTTTAATTAAATAGGTATGTCTCCCCAGAATATTTACAGATGATCCACAGACACATGAAATTATGTTCATCATAACATCTCATTATGGAAATGCTAATTAAAGCACAACATATTACTTCATACTTGTAAGAATGGCTAGTTTCAAAAATACAAGAAAAGGTGCAAGGGTGAGAGGAAAGGATACTATTTTTGCACTATTGGTAGGAATATAAACTGGTACAGTCACTGAGGAAAACAATATTCACATTTCTCAAAACATGAAAAATGGAAATACTGTTATGATTCAGATTTCCACTTCTGGGTGTTTACTGAAATAATACAAAAAAATCAATTCAAAAAGGTATATGCATTCCTATGTTCACTGCACTATTATTTATAATAATCAAGATTTGGAAACAACCGACGTATCCACTGATAGATAAATGGAAAAATAAAATATTATATGTGTATACACATATATATACATACATACCTATACACATATATATACATATACACACAAAAAATAGTATTACTCCAGTACAAAAATGATAAAATATTGCCGATTGTGATAACTACAAAGTAGTACTATGTTAAACAAAATAAGACAAATGAAGAAAATCATTTAAGAAAGAAATAAGTGAAGAAAAAATCAAACATTGTATGACTTCACTAAATGTGGAAAATAAAGTAATAAAACAAAAACACTCAGATTGTAAGAATAAATGGTGTTTAGCAGAGGACAGGGAGGGTGAAGTTCGGCAGATAGGTAAAAGGGCTCAATTAGATTGTTAGGATGGACACTAGAGATTGGTGGTGATAATAACGTGTAGATATAGTATCATCATGCTGAACATTTGAAACCTGTATTTTCAAGCAATATTACTATGATATAAAATAAACAAAAACTGAATATAAAACTAGCCTTATCACTGCTTGGTATAATCTCCTTCACAAAAGAGATTCTTCTCAGGACTTTTTTGTTTTTTAAAGATTTATTTATTCATACAGAACTGGGGTACAGGCCAGAGATACGGAGGGTGAGAGGATTCACCAGGGACTGAGTGGGGAGCAGAACAGGTAGATCGAGGAAGTATATTGCTGAGGGGAGCAGCGGGCCGGTCAGGAGAGGTCTGCCATGTGGATCTCCTCTGGGGCAGGTGGGGATCGAACTCATTCGGAAGTGGCTTAAGCTTCTTAGTGTAGCGCTTTAACCCGCTGAGACACCAGGGAGGGACCATTCCTCAGGACTCTTTATTTACTCTCTTACCTTTTCCAGAAGACTGATACTGGCTTCTGATAATTGATCCCATTTTTTTCCTAACAGCTTTTCTGTGACTCATGCTGTCTGATTATTAGAATAGCCTCTTTCTATCCCAAGAATCTCTGATTTCTAAGTTTGAAGGGAAGAAATTTTTTTTTCTTACTTGCACTCTTTCTACATTTTTTTTTGCCAAAGGGAATTTTTCAATAACTTAATGGTGCAAAATGAAGCCTTCCATGCGTTAACTGTTTTGAGTTTTTTCCTGTGACCAAGCAGTTAAGTTTCCTTTAATGAATGCATAAGGGAGTCCAAATATGGCCTCTTCTCCCAAATATGCCTCTTCTTCTTTATTTACAAATACTTGACATTTGAATTTCACTTGTGCTTTTTATCTTTTATTTTTCCATTAGTTTTAAAGCCAGAGAGGAGAACATGGGTGTGAATAATTATTAGACAGCATACTGACACCACACTCTGCTCTGCTTTTCCCTAACTCCTATTCATATTAATTAATATTGCTTAAATCTACAGTCAAGAGTCTAGTATTTATGAGCAAATTTCAGTCTATGATCCTCAAAAGACTATGTGAAATTTAAAAGTATAGGACTGTGGATATGATTCTGTGTGAGTGTTTACAAGTATTCAAATGACTCAGAGATACCCAAACTGTTCAGGACCATGGATACCATTTCCTTCTTTATTTCCCAGCCTGTTGTCATTCAGTTCTATCCAGAATTAATGAAACATCATTTTTTCATCCTTGCATATCCTTCAGTTTAAGCTTTCACATCAATGTAATAACTTCAAACACCATTTGTTTGTTGCCCTGTCCAAAGATATACAAATCAGTAAGGATATAGCCCAAATCCATTGGGAACAAAGATCTTTATAGTTTAGCTTATATTTTCATCTCACATCTTTATTAAGATGCTTCCTAATTTAACTAAGAAGTCACATTGATTAGATTGTATTATGAAATAAAATGTGTGCTGTTCCTTTTAGTGATGGGAAGCCCACAGGGATTACAACTGAGATGAAAAAATGCACAAAATGATGTAAAAACAAACTATTATATATATATATATATAAGTGTGCTGTTCTTGAATTTTCTAAGTAACCAATTGATGAAGCTTTCCTGGTTTGTTAGCAAGCCTGCAAATCAGGTAAATTTTGCCATGGTCATAACACATTATCAAAATTAATATTGAGAATTTTCATTATTTTATAACTAATAATGTACTTCTATTGTAAAAAGTACATGTTATCATATATGTAGAATAATGTTTATAATGTTATTATGTATAATAGCTCAAATCTGTAAATAACCCAACTGTATCTACAATAGAATGGATAAGCTAGTATGTCAACTGGTGAATACTATACAGCAATGAAAACAAACAACTGACTACATGCAACAAGGTTGAAAAATCCCAAAGCAAAACAATGAGCAAATGTGTTCAGATCCACAGGGATAACTGTTTAAGGTTTTCTTATTTAAATTTCAATAGATAAAGTTAACTATTGTGTTAGCCACCTTACAAATACTTAATTTGGAGTTCTTGGGGTTGTTCCACAATATGTTCGAATCAAACTGCAAGAACTTAATAAATAAAAAGTCCAAGGATCTGGTCCCTTACATTTCCTATTCTTTCTCACTTATAAGGTTGCCCATGTTTTGCTTGTTTTCTGTCTAGGTTTGATATCCTTTCTCAGTTCTCCTTGGATTCCTGTGCTTTCCTTCATCAGGACATTTATCTTAATGAATTTTAATGGTCTCTTTCTAGATTCATGACTTCTACCCAAATTTGTGCCTGGATTTTGTAGTCCTGTTTTTCTCTTGTTTGACCAAATGTATCTCAAGATTGAAATTTTCCCTCTAATATAAATGTAGGAAATATATACAAAATATTTATGAAATAGAAAATTCCTACTATAGGTAACAAAATTAATATGACTTTCAAATGAAAGATAGCTTCTATAATATCAATAAAATATTTTTTGTTGTGGCCTTTACAAAGTATTCATTAAATTTCAAAAATTACCTTACAGATTGTTTTTCTTAAAAGTACAGAGACTCAAAAGACACCCTGCTATTAAATATTTTTCATAGTTTTGCATGGAACAGGAAAATTAGAATCTCTACATCTTTAAATGTTAGTAATGGATCTATAGTTACTGTATGACAAAGATTTTTAAAATATGACATGTCATTTGATTCCTGACAATTCCTTTTATGTTTACTAAACATCAAGGATATATCTAAAATATCATTACACTATCCTATATCAAATACTCTTTGTGCAGAAAAACAAACTGTAAGTGTACCAAAGATGATCATCTTCTAGATTACATTTTAATTTAAATAATGGAAAGTTAATTCATTTTCTTGGAGCATTCAATTATTAAAAATCATCCTTTTATCCTTCTATCTGAAATCAGGCACCTGTTGTCCTTATTTTTTAAAAAGCCGCTTTGTTTCACTTTGTTATTCATTGCTACACATTTTGACTGAAAATTATCTGATCTTGTGTTTCACTTGAGAGAGTCACATTTTTGGAGTATAATTAAATCCAACATGAGTTGAAAGAAAAGCATTTCCCTTGAGAAAACATTTAAAAGCCAAGTTTGCTCATTTAAAATATTTTTCTTGTTATTTATCAATGGTTCAGTGTTCTCTGTAGATGCTTGCCTTTGACCCACTAGAAATTACCACCATGTTAATGCTACATGAATTTGTAAAGACTTCTTTTCAATGCCCTCCAACTTTTTCTGAAGGGCTGTCATTTTTTAATGGCTGAGATTCCTTGTCAAGTTACAAGGCCACTTTTATATTTAACTTGCTTCCTCAGGGTATATTATTCTATGTTTCTAAAAACTCAGTATGAATGTCAAAGATGTTCAGTGCACAGTGCCATGTATTATGTATGAGCATGCCCATTTACAACTGTTAGACCATGAAAGAAAGAGTCTAACCAGATATGGTTTGATGAAGTCACCAAATATGATTTGTTTGAGATGAAGTTTATATGATGAGCACAGAAGAGTTGTAGTTAGAAAGCAGAGGAATAATCACAGAAGAATACTAGAGAGATCACAACATGTATGAAACCTTATCCTAAATCTGAATTTCTATTTTTTTTTTCAGCACAATTTGTTCTCTAGTGTTTAGTAGTCACAGAGATGCACCTTCCTGCTTTATCAAATTATATACTGCTGCTCACTTTATATGTCATGTAGGGTTTTTAGATGTAGAAAGGTAAGCATGGTATTTTTATAATCTCATTGAGGTGGAGTTGGCTAGATTCTTAGTAAATTTATTCAGTAACTAAAACCTTTTATTGCTAACTTAAACCTATTGAATTACTGATCCTTTCATAACTTTAGTCCTGTATTTTGAAAACCCCTTTTTGCTTAGAGTTAGATTTAATGTTCATAGATTAACATTCAATTGTAAACTTTATTTTTAAAGCTCTCTATTGTATGTCACCTAACAATGTGTCAAAATATCAGAATACCCACGAGCAGTTTTCCATTACCCATTCCCTGGTATAGACTCTCATTCCTATTTATTTAGAATGTATTAATTTGTGGAGGACTAAGAATTATAGAGTAGGTATTTGAAAAGAAGAAATAGCCAATGTTGAGTTTTAGGAGTTCAAAGTAAGCTCTGGAAACACAGAATGAAGTGTTAGTGTGCTCCTGTGCCAGCTGGCCATGTCAATATATGACAAGCTGGGTGACTTAAACTTTTTTTTTTTTTCACAGTTTGAAAGCTGAAAGTTTGAGATTAAGTGCTGGCAGTTTTATGTATTCTCGAGGCCTCTCTGCTTGGCTTGTAGATGACCACATTCTTGCTATGTCCTTGCAAGGCCTTTTTTGTGCCAGAATCCCCGGTGGGTGTCTGCATGTACAAATGTCCTCCTTTTATAATACCTTTCAGATTGGATTAAAGTCACCCAGATGAGCTCATTTAACCTTAATTTCTTCTTTAAAGCCCCTGTCTCCGGATATAGTTGCATTCTTAAGTACCAGGGGTTAGGACTTCAGCATATGTTCCTGGTGAGAATGCAAGTTAGTCTACAAAAATTAGTGTTGAAGGAAAACTTTGTCAGGATCCTTGAGTACAGTACTAGTGATACCGTAATTTCAGGTTTTCAGGCCTAGTCTCCAGGCCAGAAACAGATTCCAGGCTGCAGTGCAGCACTGAGTCCCAGCCACTAGGCCACCAAGGACTGGTGTCTCACAAAGCCACTCAGAAACTTCTTTGATGCTCAGGCAAGCAAGCAGAGACAGATTTGTTTAGAAAATGAAAAAGTTTATCAAAGAAAAAAGGAACAAAATAAAGTGGGACTCCAGGCTGTTGGAATCAGGCTAGGGAGGGGCAATGGAGTTAAAGCTTGCTGCAGGGAATATAGACCTTATTTCCATAATTATTCTAAAGCTCCACCAGTCTCTTTGTGACTGGTTAGTTCTCAGTGGTCTCACTCAGGGCCAAAAAGTCTCAGGGCACAGAACTAAGTCTCTGTGTTCCAGCTCTTACATTAGCATATTTTACAGCACTTACTTTAGCATACTTTTCTTTATTATCCTGGTCTGGAATGTCTTGCTGCCTTTAGTCCTGGGGTGTTTAACTAGACCCCTTTGGAATTTTCTGGCCCTCCTTACTGCTCTGAGTCTTTTCCTATTCTAATCTGACCCTAAAGGGCTCACCATGTGCCCTACACATCACTAGAATAAACAGAAAAGCTGACAGTCTTCCATTTCTGAAATTCTGTAGTCTAAATTATGTGAGTTCCCTGGGTTGAAAGAGGGAGCCACTAGGATTTTGCTACAGAAATCAACGGCTTTTCTGGCTGACAAGGGCCTCTTCTGTTGTCCCCTAAGTCAATAGAGAATTGGGTTCACAATTCCCAATAAAGTGAGGCAAAACTTAAAATGGAGGCCCTGTTTCCCAGTTGGATATCCAGTGAATAATATCACCACTGATAAAAACATGGGCCAACCATTGTTCAGACACTCACATAACAATGACTATAATAGTTCTCTAGGCAAAAGGGCCTGGGTTGCCACACAGAAATGTCTGCTACGAAATCATTGTCAGTCATCTTTCTTTTGCTCTGAACTGGTAATGAAGGTGACCCATGGCATAAAAGAATGATCCAGTAGCAAGTAGGAAAGCTGGTTGTCTCGTAAGTACATGACTACTTTTTTTCTTGTGACAGTATACAAAGAACCAGACTCCTACAGATTCCAAAATATGTATGTTATGATTAAAAAATAGCCAGAGGTAAGATTTTTAAGGAGAAAGTTAGAAGCAATCAGTTAGGAACAGGGTGCTCCAACTTCGAAATCCAGTTATCAGCCTGAGTGAGAAACAACAGAAGACCAGGAGAGTGTCCCTCCAACCAATTTAATTTAAAATGGAATGCTGAGAACACCAACATAATAGCACAATAGTAATTGGCCAAAGTTGGTTCTGGAAAAGTAGACTGGGTAAAGGGGGAAAGCTCAGTTGGTCTTATTAGTCTAGGACAGAGACCCTACGAGCCCAGCGAATCAACAGAGACATAACAAAGACACTCGCCGAGCAAAACTCCACTCCTTGCCCACTGTGCCTAAATAAACACCTGCTTCTCATGAGGTACCCACCTGGGAACACTCTCACTCAGAGCACTTTCCTGTCCTTCCACCTATCCATTGATAAAACTCTTGCTTTTCTGTAACTTTGGCTTTAACACTGACTTCCTTCCTAGTTGAAAACAAGAACTAAAAGGGTCCTTAGACTCCAGACCTGCTCCCCCAAAACCCTAATTGAATTGTGTGTGTTGCAAGGTAGCAACAGAAGATGGTTGTGCATCAGGTGCTTTCCCAATAAGTAGTCCAAGAAAAGTTTCATACACCTGAAATGTCTGAAAAACTACTATACTTGACATCATTACTTTCAAGTCCAGAAATTGAGTGACTCACTGGGTAAAGTGATAGCTTCAAGAAGAGATTAATATTTTGAAAAGAGTATTTTTTTAACATGTATAAATTGACTATTAGTTTTTATCTGGAATACCTTTTAAAAAACATATTAAAGTTAGCATGTTTATGTGCTATTTAAGGTAGGAAATGCTTTTTATAGTACTTTTCTTTTATAGCAAAATAAACAAAAAAAGATACAATTGTAAATTTTAGACTGAGAGTTTTGAAGTTTCTACTTTTTACATAATCTAAATTCCTAGTGTTGCTAAAATAGACAATAGTGAAAGATGCAATTTTATGTCCAAATGGCAGGCAAATGTTTCATGTGTCACACTTTAACAGGAGGAGATCGGAGGATATATAATACATATTATATATATATATATATATATATATATATATATATATATATATATTCCTTTCAGTGAGTAGAAAATAATGCATATTTGATGGGTAAGTTTCAAGAAAGGAGAAGACCCAGATAACCTTGATCTCAGAAGAAAACCAAGTACATCCTGAACTTTCCCCCCTTTCTGTCTTGCTTAGGCACTTTCCTTCCAAATGGCACAGATCATAAAAACTGTCAGCAGCATGTACCTGAATAATGCATCAAGAGACTAGAAGTTACTAAAAGGAAAGATAAAAATCCCAAAGTGCTGATACAGCAATACCACCTACCATTACTGAAAGTGGCAGCTTATGATACAGTTTATTGGTAGTTTCTGTTACGTATGTGGAGCAGTTCATAATTCATGAGGAAAAATTCTTGCTTATTTATATCACACAATAAAATGAACTTAACCTGGACCACAAGGCTGGGAACCAATGGGGTCATTATTATATCAGCTTCATAATCTTCCACAAATTTAACATGTTTTAGCCTCAGTTTTCTCATCTATAAAATAAGGAAAATGCTATTTTTATAGTTAGGCTTTTGTTACTATTCAATTGTTCTCAATATCATCATTTTCTTATTAAAAGACCACATCTTCATGTATTTTGGAGCTGACAAAAGATTTTAATGTAACAGAAATTATGTTCAAAGGTAGGAAGTCATGTGACTGGAATAGCATATACCTTGGTAGCTTTAGGTACATTTCTATATTATTAACTAGGAACTGAAAAAATTATGGTGTGGGATGGGAAATTATGGAGTGTAAACTAAATATATAAATTCACATCAGTGTATTATTTTAATATATGTACTTGATTAGATGGGATACTCGATAATAACATTTGCTTATCAACCCCCAGGATGAATTCTTAGCTAAAAGGAAGAAGGGTAATTCTGGATAAACTCTTAGACTCACCTGAATAAAAACTAATGTTGCGATTTGAGAAAAAATGATTTGGGAACCACATAAGTTGTTTTCAACTCTTCTTTGAGGACTGCTGTATAAAATATTGAATCCAGTGTAACTTTAACATAACTGTGATTATTTTAATGAGCACCAGACCAGGAGAAAATATTTCCCAAATTTATGCAGTAGTATTGTATCTGAGTAGAATTTTAGTCCCGAGAAGTCAGGGACTTATGTCTAATAACAGATGTAAGTAGAATTTATTACTTGACCATCAAATCTCTGGAATATTCACATTTAAGTAAACATTTTTGATATGTGTTAACAATTAAATTAGAATGAAATCCAATTAAAGTTCAATTAGCAATTTAAAGATTCAGATTTGCAGAATGTACAGTGAATTTTAATCTTCTTTTAGTGACTGATGTGCATGTTCAGAATATTAAGCTTTTGCATGTTCCTAATAGCATTTTCATTTTCACATGCAGTGCACATGCTGGGTTAGTCAATGCCTTCTAATAAGTCTTATTCTAATAAAGCAACCTGGAGCTGATAATTGATGCTATTATCAACAAACAAAATAAATCAATCTAAGTGAATCTCACAATTCTCTCTTCTCTTCACTTAATATAATTATGATAAAATATTCTGATGTGCTCCACAAAGCATTTTCAGTCTGTGAGCTGCTTTCTCTCTGACTACAGTGAATATTAATAGAGTCTTTTGTAAAAATAACAAGTTTTTTTTTTTTACTTAGAAACATACTTTCTATAAGAAACAAAGGATTCAAACAATAAATAGATTTATTTGCAAGGAAACCTAAAAACCCAGTCTGTGTTTTTATGCCAAATAACATAAGCCTCATAGGATTAAAACTTTAAAATAAAATGTTCTCTAAGCAAAAATCTTCAATGACCAACTAATATTGGACTACATTAATATATTCCAACTATGTTTTCAAATAAGCAAAACAAATTAGCTGATGAATGGTCAGATATCTATAAAATATCTGAAATCATGGCTGCATAAAAATTCAGACAGTGGTTGTGGATTATTGTGCAGCATTTTGTGGCCCATGTGTGGAAGCAGAGTGGTTCATGGCATAGGTGAATTTTATGCTATGAAACCCAAAATGCCCATCATCACCTGGGCTATGATGATTCATTTAGCTTAGACACAGAAGTCAACTTGTGGTCTGTGGAATACTCCTAAGCAGTATCTGATATGAAGTCATAAGTAATCTTGCACTCAGGTGGTAAAACCTAAGAATGAGTGCTGCTCCAGGGAGCAGTGAGGTTCTCCGAACAGGAAAGAAGTCAGTGTGGGCTCAGGAATTCAATGAGAGTCAGGGAGAACTCCAGTGTAAGGAGAGGAAAGCATGATGTCAGTTTTAGGGAAGAGAGAAAGGAAAAAAAAACTGAGATTGAAGGACAAAGTGAAATGGGGGGGGCCCTCCCTGGTGGCACAGGGGGTTAAAGCACAGCACTAAGAAGCTAAAGTCACTTCAGCATGAGTTGGATCCCCACCCTGGGAGGTGACCACATGGCTCTGCAGACCTCTCATGACCCGCCTGCTGCTCCCCTCAGCAGTGTACTTCATCAATCTGCCTGTTCTGGTCCCACTCTGTCTCTGGTGAATCCTCTCATTGCCCCTGCACCTCTGGCCTGTACCCCAGTTCTGTATGCATAAGTAAATCTTTAAAAATAAAGTAACTGGTATAGGGACTTATATAGGTATTAATTTTATATAACTATTAATACTGAATTTGATGTTAATTAGTTCACTTGAAATGTTAAAGATAACCAAAAATGGAAGTATACATTTCTAAAAGTTAAAATATAAACTTTCAAATTTTAAAAAGCTGAACACCAATATCCCGGCACTTGGAATATTAAGACTTTTCCAAATTCACTTTATATCACAGAAGTTAAAACTACAGCTTTATGTGTTTAGAAAATGAGGAAATTTATCACTTTTTATAAGGCATACAGAATTTGGTTAATCCTAAATACATTGAAAATGAAACAAGAATATTTGAAATACATCTAATTAGAATTGAAATCAATATTTGATACCATCCCAAAGATATACAGATGGCAAATATGCTTATGAAAATATGTTCCACATCAATTGTCTCAGAGAAATGCAAATTAAAATGAGATAACTGCACAACTGTTAAAACAACCAATAGTCAGAACACTGTAAACATCATACTGGGAGGATATGGAACATGCACTCCCATTTATGGCTGACAGGATGCCACTTTGCAAGACAGGTGGTTTCTTAACAAAACTAAACATGCCCTTGTCGTAAGACCTGTAATAACTCTCTCTGGTATTTACCCAAAGGAGTTTAAAACGTATGTCCATGTGAAAGCCTATGCAAGAATATTTGTAGCAGATTTATTCATAATGACCAAAACTTGGAAGCAATCAAGATGTCCTTAGGTAGGTTAGTGAATTAATCAACTGCGATACACTCAGGCAATGGACTATGATTCAACACTACAAAGAGATGTGCTCACAAGTAATGAAAGACATGGAGAAAACTTAAGTGATTATCACTAAATGAAAGAAGCCAGTCTCAAAAGTCTACATACAGTATGATTCCAACTTTATAACTTTCTAAAAATGCAAAACTATGGAGACAGTAAAATTATCAGAGATTGTCAGAGACTGAGGAAGTAGGGGATAAATAAGCAGAACACAGGATTTCTAGGACAGTGAAAATACTCTGTGTGATGACAGAAAAACCCCATTATCTATTTGCCTAAACACAGAGAATGTACAATACAGAAGTGAACTTCAGCTTGGGTGATACTAATGTGTCACAATAGGTTCATCTTTGCTTCAAAATAGAGACGTATTGATCGTGCCTGGTGGTATAAGGGTTAAGTCTCAGCACTCACTGCTGAGAACCTAGTTCAATCTCCAGCCAGGGAGGTGACACACATGGCTCAGGGGACCTCTCCTGTCTTGCCCATTGCCCTGCTCAACAGTGTATTTTAGTAGATCTGTCTGTTCTGCTCCCCACTGTCTCTGGTCAATCCTCTTACTCCCTGCACCTCTGACCTACACCCTAGTTCTTCTATGTATAAGTAAGTGCATCTTTAAAAAACAGAAAAGTGCCATTGATGAATGATGTAGATAATGGAAGAGCTATTATGGGAGCAGAGGTTATAATTGAAATTATTCTACCTTCCTCTCAATTTTGTTGTAAAATTAAAACTTTGCTAAAAAAAAAATTTAAAGAATACAACACAAATTATGAAGCAAACTAAAGATATATTTTTCTCCCTGCATCTGGTTTTCTTTCCTTCTGTAATTCATTTTTCATTTATAGCTTAGTAGAACTCCCTGAATTTACTTTCTGGCTTCCATTTACTTTATGTTAAAAATAAAGCTTCAGAAAATATATAACATAAAATCACTTCCATACATATAAATATAAATATATCATATATACAAAATACTTTATATTAACATATATAGATGCAGTGATTATTATAGTAAATAATAAACTCATTACTGTTCTAATTGGAATACACTGTGTAAAATTGACTTGTAATTACTTGACTTGAGAATGTGTTAGTTTAGTTAAGTTTACAGCATGTCTAATTCCTATTGGAGGAAAAAACTGAGCTGATACACACTGATGAATTTCTCATTTGTATAATATTAGAAAATATTCAGTATGAAGCTAACTGCATGGGGAAAGGATTAATCATAAAATAGGTTTTGGCTTTATACTTTACAGCTGACTACACATAAACCACTGTAATATTTAAAGTTGTATCTTTTTTGTGCTATTATTGGTAGACTTTCAGACAGCTGTGATTGTGAATTGTTGGTTTAATAATGCAAATTTGATAGTAACAATAGACTGTGTCACTCTGTTAAAAAAGACTTTGTGGAAGTTAGAAGATAACAAAAAATTCTTAAATAATGCAGATTTTGCAAAATCTTGGGGAATAAATAATATTGCATTAGTCTTATACAGCACAGGTGTCTCAGGGCGAGGGTGTGGCTTGACATTCTGATCAACTACTTGTTATAGATGATGTTGTTTTCTTTAGAAGTTAATTATTGATGTCCTAAGGCTTTTTCCTAAAGAAAATCCTTTACTTTTCAAGGAGGAATGAAAGGATCTTTGTCATGAAAATAGCTCTCATTGGTGCTAGACATCATACTATATCCTATGTTCATTTAAAAAAAAAAGCAACTTCATAATTATATCCAATTATCAGGAAAGTTCTTGTCCAGTTTCTTGTTTGATGACAGACTCCTAAGATGATAAAAATTTAATATAGGGGCAGAATTTTTTTATTTTAAATATTTTAGCTCAATTAAGGAAATTTGATTCAAGAAATTATAGAAAATTAAAGATGAAAATCTGATTTTCTAGTATTTCCTGTGATAGAGAAAATGCATCTTCTCTTCAACATGCCCACAATAAGCAATCCCTAATTTTGAATAAAATATTCAGATGTTGGAGAAAGGACATCTAATAGAAAATGAATACAAGGAATATCCTGAATCTATAAATATAACTATGTATTGGAATTTTAACCTATATTTGATTTACAGTTGGGGAAGTAACACACATATGTTAAGAGTTAAATAGGTCAAACACTAAACAATGTGGAAAAACCCCACTCTGCCATACTCCTGTAGATTCTACCCAGTGGAGAAACACAGCCTCTTCTCATCTGAGATCCCTTTGCACATGTGATCTAAGCTGCTATTTCTCCAACACTGTGGGAATCAAAGGCCTTCGTTTTTTAGAGCTGTTCACACTTTTTAAAGTTTTCCAGCTCCATCAATCTTGGCTCAACAATCCTTTTGTTTTCATTATTTCTTTTTTTTAACTTGAGTTTGAAGAAGAGAGTCATCAATATATGGGTAACATCATTTTGTCAGGAAAACCAGGTATCTCACTTTCAACATATTACTTGGTATAGGTTACTGGTGTTTTTTTTTTTTGTTTTTTTTGTTTTTTTTTTTTTTAAGATTTATTTATTTGTGTATACAGAACTGGGGTACAGACCAGAGGCTTAGGGGCGGCGAGAGGCTTCACCAGAGACAGAGCGGGGAACAGAACAGGCGGATCGACGAAGTACACTGCTGAGGGGAGCAGCGGGCGGGTCAGGAGAGGTCTGCCACGCCATGTGGTCACCTCCGGGGCAGGCGGGGATTGAACTCATGCGGAAGCGGCTTTAGATTCTCAGTGCTGTGCTTTAACCCGCTGCGCCACCAGGGAGGGCCCGGTTACTGGTTTTAATAGCTTTCCTATATACCATATAAGTGAATATGATTTTACATTTATTCAAAATGAATTTCCCTCAGCAGACCTTTAAAGTGTTCTCTTCTCCAAATTGATTCACTGTTTTCATATGACTTTACTACAAGGTCTTTAGTATTTTGAAACTATTTTAATTGAACAATTTACCTCATTACATTCCTCAGATCATTTGTGTGTGTGTGTGTGTGTGTGTTTGGGTGTAATATATTTTTTCCATAGCAATTTCATAATGAAACTCTTATGAAAATTATTCCATTATTTAGGGAAATTGGTTTCATCTGCCGGTGATGATGTTAATTTTTCTTGATGTAAAAATGAAGACATAAACCTACTTTTTTGGAATAACTGATATAAACATTTAACATGAAAAAGGTTGACAACACCACTGAAACTTTGTTTCTATATTTTCTTCTCAGAGTAAGTTTATGTTTTTATTTACCAAATATCAACCCTATCTATTAGGTGTCAGACATGTTTGCAGTGTTGTTTACATAAATAATATAATAATAATATAATATAGTATAGTATAGTATAGTATAATATAATATAATATAATATA
>NW_004567110.1:37444490-37453953 GCF_000260355.1 Condylura cristata
TAATATAATATAATATAATATAATATAATATAATATAATATAATATAATATAATATAATATAATATAATATAATATAATATAATATAATATAATAATAATATATCTGATTGCCTATATCTTGTCTTTCAGTGCAAGAGGTTAATGATTAATGATCAGAGATTAAATACATAGTGAAAGGGAGAAATGCTAACTTTATTTATGGGTTTACTGGATGTGTTGGGGGAAGATAATCAAAAGACAAAAGAACATAATTACTTCACTGACCCTGAACTAGAACCTGGAGTAAATGGAGGCTTCTCTTCCTCCTCTGGAAATACACATTTCCAAAAGCTACACCAGAGAATATAAACTTGAAGATGTGCTATGTCTTGAAGCCTTCTAAGTTGCACTAAATATAGCTACAATCTCTAGAGGTCAAGGGTGCAGAAAAACATTCATCTTTCAGCCTCCGAAAAACAATGCGTTGTAAGTAAAATCCCTTGTTCCTTAACACCTACTATTCTGGAGTCCTCTGCCTCTTTCTTTGGTCTTTGTCTTCTGTGGATGGAGGTCAATTTCAAGTTATACCTGAGTTGTACCCTAGCAGACTGAAATGCAGCTTTATCTATTGTACTCAATCTATTTGATTCTCCTGAGAAGTTGACATTTGAGAAAAAGCCTAATGAAGATGAGGACATCTAGGAAAAGAGACTTCTAGATAGAAAAAATCAAAGCCCAGGAAATACAAATGCCTTAGGCAGGAGCACATCAGATTTGTTCAGAAAGTAGTTAAGTTCACTGTGACTGGCAAGAGGTATGCAGTGAGTAATGCATGATGATTGAGAGCCAAAACAAGAAAACAGATTTTTTTTATAAAGAATAAATATGGTCAATGGACACCTGTTTCAAATAACAGGCAACATGTATTGGCTTAAGAATATGATTAATTGGACATGGATACTTTATTTAGCAACAAGACTGAGGTTGTATCAACTAGAACCAATAGAATTAACATTCATAGTCCTTTCACTCTCTGTCCTTCTTGTATGCTTCACTCTGAATGTCAGCATCACTGTCACAGGCCAAATTCATTTACAGCTCTATCAGCAAAGAAGACTTACCCTCTTAATTTATTTCTGATATTTGAAACCACAAAGAAGTGTATGGATGGGTTTGTGTCACTTATGAATGAATTCAAAGAGACCTAGGTCAAAGTCAATTGATAATTAGTTTAAACAAAATATTGTTTTATTCCACAATTATCAAGTGTCTAGTATATGCAAATATCATCACTGTTTATGGTGATAGCACACGAGTGACTTGGTGATGGGAAACCCGCAGGGATTACAATTGAGATGGAAAAAAAAATGTACAAAATGATGCAAAAATAAACTGTTATAAAATAAAATTAAAAAAAAGACAGAAAAAAAATATCATCACTGTAGTCTGTTTAGAGGCTTTGTTTAGAGGGGGGAAGCCTTGAATAGTATATAGGTCTTACAGCACCAATGTTTAAAATAAAGCCTAAGAGCTAGGAACAAAAGGAAGGGGATCACTATGGACACTTTTTTTTTTTTAAATGGCTGAGATTTAGTTGAATCTTAGTGCAAAGTAAACACCGACTATCCATTTGCAGTGGATTCAAATCCTCATGAAAGCATCTCTGAGTACTCAAGTCATATAAGTAATTAGGTGAAACATTTAAAACATGCATATATTTTTAAAATACTAGAAATTTAAAAAATACAAAAAGATGATAAGGTATATCATACTACTATATTTCTTTGCACACTGGACAAAAGCTTCTTGGCAATACTGATGTCACTTAGGATGGCTTAGGCATCAACAACTTTATAATAGCTACATCAAAAATATATCACTAATCCAACCAAGGACACATTTCCTTTCTTCCTTGTCTGATGAATCTCAATTTTGTTCAGGTTTTAGGGATGAGCACATCCATGGATACATCTCTAGTCCTGAGAGGTGACTGAGAGTCCTTTAGGTTGATATAGATATAGGTTTATCAGTCTATCCTAGATAATGGTGTGTTAGTGGAAGTCACTGGAGAGCTGGAAAAATTGTTTGTTTTCTTCTCACTCTTAGGATGGGTACGAAAAGGCCAAGGATCTTTCTTTTCTGTTTGGGGATAGATATTCAAGTAAGAAGAGCTGCAACATTTTTAGGGTCATTATAGAAGATAAGAAAAATATCTTTAAGTAGAAGGACAGAAAAATGGAAAGTGATTAGGTATGTTATTATATAGAACTAACCATCCCTGACAAAGAATACTTCAGAATCTCTTACCATTTATAATTAACTAAAACAAACAAAAACTTCATTGCTTAAAATGTTTCTGATCAAGAATTAAAAAGTGACTTGCTGGCAAGGCAACCTCTCCTGTCTAGCCCACTACTCCCCTCAGCAGTGTATTTCAATAGATCCACCTGTTTTGCTCTCTACTCTGTCTCTGGTGAATCTCCTCACCACATGCACCTCTAACCTATATGCCAGTTCTGCATAAATAAATAAATAAATCTTTTTTTTTTTTTTAAGAAGCAACCTACTAGAGAAGAACATGACTGATACAATCATTGTATTTTTTTTTAAAGATTTATTTATTTGTACATACAGAACTGGGGTACAAGCCAGAAGCTCAGGGGTGGTGAGAGGCTTCACCAGAAGACAGAGTGGGGAGCAGAACAGGCAGATCGACGAAGTACACTGTTGAGGGGAGCAGCAGGAGGGTCAGGAGAGGTCTGCCACGCCATGTGGTCACCTCCGGGGCAGGCGGGAATCGAATTCATGGGGAAGTGGCTTTAGCTTCTCAGTGCTGTGCTTTAACCCGCTGCACCACCAGGGAGGGCCCAATCACTGTATTTTTTAAGAAACGTCTAAAAGCCAGATTGAATGCTAATAATTATCACCACATTTTATATATGCAGACATGGAAATTTATAGAGGAGAAAAAAAAAACTGCCCATTATCACACACCAAGTAAGCAATATGGTTTTCAAATATAAATAAAGCTACTGTAATGCCAAAGCAACCCTGGATCTGACTCAAGTACCTATTCTTGTTTCCCAAAGTTCTTTTCCTTTCATATGCAGCATACTAAATTTACATTATAAAGTTCTTTGGTTCCTTTGCTTACACATCAAGTGTAAAACATAAAATCTGTTGTTGTACTTAAGCTAAATTTGGCTAAATAATAAATGAAACTCCACAGATAGGTCCTAGATCTTTATAAACTTAAAAAAAACAAAAACACACAAACAAAAAAAAAAGCCTGCTTAAGGGCCTCTATTGGTTAAAGGGGTTAAGTTCAGCACTATGAACCCACTGGCAGCTACTGCAGCACTAGTTCAACCCCCAGTCAGGGAGGTGACCCAAAGGGTGCACAGACCTCTCCTGACAACCCGCTGTCCCCCTCAGCAGTGTACTTTGTCAACCTTCATGTTCTGTTCCCCACTTTGTCTCTGGTGAATCCTCTTATCACTACCCCCACACCTATGGCTTGTACCCTAGGTCTATTATGCATAAGTAAATAAAATAAATCTTCTAAAAAATGCTTAAGATTTTGTTTAAACACTATATTTTTTAAATATATTTGCCTTATCTATGTTGTATATTCCTCAACTTTGTTATTTATCTTGTTATTCCAGGCTGTTGTCCTTACTGCTTCTGGAGTTATCTTCTGGAACATATTCTACTCAAATCATTTTAATCATTAAAATGTTTAAATATTTGCTCATAAAACCTTCAGTATTTCACCACATGATTTAAGAGGATCATATAACACAACTTCAGCTGGCCTTACAATCTCTATTTTCCTCTTTCTGTATATTATAGATATATAGGTATAACTTTGGATGACAGATACATAGATATAAATATGATGTAATATATAATATAAATACATATTAAGATATATATGTAAGATATGACATAAATAGATACAGATATTACATGATAGATATATAGGTAGAACTTTAGATGATAGATATATAGATATAAATATAATGTGATATATAAATACATATTTATATATGTAAGATATGATATAAATATATACAAATAAAAGTCAAATGATACTTGGATTTGTTTGAATCATCAGTACTTAGGCAATATCAGTCATATATTATTTAGTAAGTTTTGTTGAATGAATCAAATATAAAAGTCATATTAACCTTATTTAGAGAATGTTATTGGTTCACAATCACATCTTAAGCATCCGTAGTATCAATTGCTGCACTGCTAAAGCCAGTTAAAATCCAATACTTCCTTAGAACATTTAGAGCTCATAATTAGGGCAATGTAAGAGAATTTCTATGCAAAGTATAAGTGAGTTTTTTTTTCCCTGTGTGATCTGTGAAACTTGACTTTATATAGTGCACTGTGAAAACTAAAAGTTACTACTTGCAATACGATTGACCAATTATCATCTCAGCAAAATGTAAGGATGAAAATCCCCTTTACAAAAGGTACCTAGGTTAACCTCACTAATGATTTGCAGAATCTCTGTGCTAGTTTCCAGGAATGACTATAGCAATACTGGACTCTGGACATGACAGGATAGGAGAATATAAGCTAGTGAGTCATAATATTCTGTCTAAACTATGAAACTTGCTAGGGAAGTGAGTTTTACCCAGTTATTAACATGGTTTATTAAAGTTGATTCGTTTTGGTTATTATTTCTGGTCATATAGTCTGCTTCTTCAGTATAGATGGCCTCTCAGTTTGGGACTTTGGCTCATGGGGGCCTTAGCTCATATAGCATGAACTTGGCTCATAAAGCATGTAATTATTTGAGTGACCTATAATCTGGTAACAGAAAAACAACCAGTTTGACCAAGAATCTCAGAAATATACCACGATAATCCAAAATTTACTAGTGCCTGTCTTATGCTTTGTTACTCTTTGCAAACCCTATATAAATATATGCATTTACACTTCATATATATGCATGTGTAGGTTTTATTTGTCTATATATACACACATATAACATGTGTGTACAAATGAGAGGTCTTACCTTTGCCTTAATACTACAAGCTTTGGTTTCCTGAGCATCCTTACTTGACACCTGCTAATTTAGTAAGAACTGAGAAGTCTGTGTACCTGTTGCTTAAATAACCATGTCTTTAGCCATTCAGTGATGTTGGTTATCATTTAGTCCATCAAAAGAATATTATTATTATTTTTCAGCAAGTACTCAGATCACCCATTATCTGGAGTTACAAAGGAGATTAACCTGGTTTTACAAACCATTACTCTTATATGAGAACTAAATAACTGTGAAATTACCATATTTTATTCACAGAATGCATTTCTATTTGTGAAAGTACTCATGCAGGCAGATTTTAGTTTCAGACCATACTTTTTTTAAATTCCATGTAAAATTAAACAAAAGGGAACATGAAGGATTCAATTGTCTGAGAGTATGGTCACACTACAAATGAGTCAGGGTGTAATTTATATTCAACATTATACATCAAAACTGTCTGCATGTCTTCTACATTGCTTATGCATTTTCAAAAAGCATAGAAAATCATGAATTTTTAAGGAAGGTATTCAATAATAACTCTTAGAAAAAACAAGACCAAACTGTGAAAGGGATGAGGTGATTGTACAGTTGAAGGTCAAAATAAACCATCCCAACAAAATTGAAATTTGAACAAGAATTCAAGAAACTTGGTTTTCCAAGTTAAAATTATGCTATCAGATGATTATTCATATTGCTTTTATTGTCTTTGTCAGCTACATAAAATTCTGGTTCTATAACAAACAAAAACTTGAAACTATTTTGCAAAATTATATTAATGGTTGGAAAAAGTGAGAGGATCTGAAAATAGTTAGACATGGTTACAATAAAAGGTACAGAACAAACTCTTAATTGCAGAGAGTAGCTAGGTGACTATCAGTGGGGAAAGGACTTTAGAGATGGGTGAAATCTTCAGAGAGGGTCTATTCTGTGGTAGTGGAGGAAAACGTCTCATTTGTACACATATACAATATACATACATTATATGTGTGTGTTCATAGCATACAAATAAAAGTACATATGCATATATATGAAATGTAAATACATATATTTAAATAGGCTTTAAAGCATAAGATCTAACTTTCAGTTGTTGATGATGATGAAGTATATAGTTATCAAACTATCACACTGTACACCTGAAACTTTATATAAATTATATATGTTATATATGTTACTGCATAAAATTAAAAAAAAACAATAAATTGCTTAGCAAGAGATTTGTCACATAATGTTAAATTACCTTAATATGAGGTATTTTCAGGACATGTAGAAATTAATTTTTTGTCTTGGGTGTCAGAACATTTTGTCTTATCATGCTTATTTCCTCATTTTAAAAAACATGGGATACTCAACAAATTCCAAAGCATTAAATGCCAACCAAGAATACTCTATCTTGCAAAGCTCTCCTTCCTCTATGAAGAAAGTATAAGGGAATTTTAGACAAACAGAAATTCTACAATTTTGTCATGACTAAACCCCCACTCCAAAAAATATTACAAGAAGTCTTCAAACCAAATCCAACAGAAGAGTGAAAAAGAACAGTTCAAAACAAGGAATAAAACCACAAAAGGACAAAAAAAAAAAAAAAGGTCAAATATAGGTGCCAGTATATCAATATTATCTCTAAATGTAAATGGCTTGTACTCACCAATAAAAAGACCCAGAGTTGCAGGACAGATTAAAAAACAGAGCCCAATGTTCTGCTGTCTACAGGAAACACATCTAACTACATAAGATAAAAGCAGACTGAAAATAAAAGGTGGAAAACAATCCTACCAGAAAGTGAACCAAAAAAGAAGGCATGAACAGCTATACTTTTATCAGACAAAATAGACTTCAAATTAAAAAAAAACATGGAAAATTATTTGAAAGAAGTTTTAAGAGGGAGAAATATTTAGAAATATTTAGATATGAAGAAAATGTTTGTTTTCATTGTAATATTGTTGACATAGCATTGTATAAGTTGTATACAATGTGTTGATTTGATACATTATAATAATCACCACCATAGTATTACCTACCACCTCTGTCTTGGTATATAATTATTATTTATTTTTATTTCTGAAAAATTGATATATAGCCACCCTCTCAGCAACTCTGAATTTTATAATACAGCACTTTGTCTTTGTGATCTAAATCTTATATGCAGGACAAATCTGTTACTTACAAGTTTATATCCTTAAACAATAATCCCAATTCCCCAGCCCCTAACCTCTGATAATAATTTCACCTTCTATTTTTATGAATTTGGCATTTCTACATTTTATATACTGTGATTCCCTACCATATCAATCTTTCTCTCTCTTTATGTATAATATCCAGTATTTTTTCCTAACAGCTGAATAATACTGTGTGTCAGTCACATTATCTTCCTGCCTTGACAGTCACTTAAAATGTGCATGGGATATGGATGGATGGAGGTACATCTATTTCTTCAGTATCCTGTTTTCATTTTTATTGGCTATACGCTAGAAGTTCAGTTGCTAGATGACATACTAGTTCTACTTTTTAATTTTTTTTAAAGAAACTCTATGCCATTTTCCATGGTGACTATATCGATTTACACTTCCACGAAGGATTATTTTCCCTGTACATCCTCTCCAACATGTATTATCTTACATCTTCTTGGTAATAGTCACTAACAGGTGTGGGGGTGTGACAATTCTTTGACATTTTTGATTTGCAGTTCTCTGATGATAGTGACAACGAGTTATCTTTTCATGCTCCTTTTGGACACTTATGTTTCCTTTGAAAATAAACTGTATTTTGTTTCTCAGTCTGTATAGGAAAAATTTCTTTATTGCAGTTTCTACACACACACACACACACACACACACACAAACATATACCCACTTACAAAAACACAATGCACTGCTTTTTTATTTGATGTTCACTTCAGAAATCAGTTTGTATTGCAGTATTTTGTAGAGTTAAAACCTTTTTATATATTTCCTGTTAGGATGCAACTTTGGAACATGATAGATCATCTCATATCCAACACAGCATGAATTTTTTTTTCCAATATAAAAAGGGAGCATTATTTTTCAACCTCTGCATGTGATAAAATAGGTAGGATGTATACATATCACCAATTTTTCAATATTAAGGTCACATATAAGTTACTAAAATATTTCAGTGCAATGACAGGCACGATTCATTCAGTGCACATATTCATTATTACTGAATCAACTTATAAGTAGATTTGACTTCACTGTACACATTACCTATTTTTGGCTTTGTTATGATTTTGCTTCCCTTTTTTTCCATATAACCTTGAGTTATCTTTTTCATATAGCAATTTCTTGCCAGGGAAAGGTATGAGAAATTTTTAATAAATTGCCTTTTGTATTATTAAATGATATTGCATTGGCATTTAAAAATTATCTTGTTAGAAATTAAATGGTTTTAACATTTTAGATTTTGAAAAGGTGTTGATAAATACTATGCAGCGCCTATATTTCTGAATCATAGTGTTTTAAACCAATGTACATAAATATATACATACATATATACTCACATATTTATATACAAAATATTATTCTACATAATCTATAACTTTCTTGGAATTTCATTACTATTTCCCTCTTATTCTTAGTTTTTCAATTAATAGTAAATGTTTTAGCTAAAAAATAAGACTTGAGACATAAATTACCGTTTATTTGATATGGTTACATTTTATTATTTTAAGTTGAATATATTAGTATACCTAACAGAGCACAAAATAATGACATGTTGAGAGAATAAGGACATTAAATTCAATATAAGTTGAGTGTATGAAAAAACTAAATGACAATGAATAAACTACTGAAATTACCTTGTAATAGTCTACCCATACAAATAGCTCCAAAGAGGGTAATAATAGACATAGTTTTCAAAATATAGGGGTAAGTATAGAATCTAGAAAAATCACTAGTAGATGAAGAAAAACAAACAGTAAAATTTGACTGGGAACATAGACATGAAGACTCAGAGTGGCAATTTTTTGTCACTTAATTTGAAGTGAAAAACCAACAGTTCTAAGGAGAACTATAAAGAAGACAATCAGACAGAAACTCTCCATAGCAACAAGAAATACATGTGCGGGGACAATATAGTGAGAGGTTGTATTCTTAGTGCTAATATTTAGTGGTGATGGGTGTATAATGTGGCTACTGGTATAGAATATACCACTCATTAAGCCTAGCAGTTTAAGACAAGTTTTTCAGTGCTCACATATTCGGGTATTGATAGGGCATCTCTATTGATTTGAGCCTCTCCAATGATTTGAGCAAAACTCTCTCCTGCTCCTGCAGTCATCTTGGAGACAAATGGGGAACTAGCTGGTTTGGAATGGTTACACCTACGGCAATTTGACTTTTTTTTTTTTTTTTGCCACAAGGGGGACATTTTAGCTTTCTCATACATCTTGTATCAGGGGAGAAGATGAATAGCAATACTACATT
>NW_004567110.1:37454053-37463407 GCF_000260355.1 Condylura cristata
TAATGTGGCTACTGGTATAGAATATACCACTCATTAAGCCTAGCAGTTTAAGACAAGTTTTTCAGTGCTCACATATTCAGGTATTGATAGGGCATCTCTATTGATTTGAGCCTCTCCAATGATTTGAGCAAAACTCTCTCTTGCTCCTGCAGTCATCTTGGAGACAAATGGGGAACTAGCTGGTTTTGGAATGGTTACACTTACGGCAATTTGACTTTTTTTTTTTTTTGCCACAAGGGGTCTCTCTTGGGATCACCACATTATGTGATGCTTATTCTTGTGTGGAGTGCTATAGAATAACTGAAGTACCTAAGTACCAGACACTTCAGAGATGAGTTTGAACAAACCTGTGATGGTGCTAAAGCAAGTGAATGGAGAGGAAACCTTTAGGACATTGGCCATAAATGTTTCTCTGAAACAAATAAATAGCAAACATATATCATTTAGACATTTGTTTATATCATTTGTTTGCTATTTACAAAATATGACATTTTTGGTAAATACGCTTAGCACACAACTACTTCAAGGCCTCCTATATGAGTACACAGGAGAAAACTTTTAGTCTTCCCATTTGCTCATATGGGTTGATGGGGTATAAACAAAGGTGGTAATTTTTACTGCAGCTTTAATTGCCAAACAAGATTATTTCATCTGTTTTTGCAAAAATCAAAATTGATTCATGATGGATGATAGAACCACTGAATCAAGGGAGTCAGGGTTCCTGCATAGCAAACAGTTCCAACAGAGAATATTTTACAATTACAGTACATTTTCCTTGAATATAAATTAGTGTCTTTGGTGTTAGGCCACTGAAATTTCTGAAGTTCTTAAATTAGCAAAGGTAGCTTGTAATGGCTAATATAGCAGAACAATTGGTTAGGTGAATTGTCTTAAAGCTAATTAATACAGTGTCAGGTGTATTATACAATGTCAGGTGCATTTCTAGTTGTATCATATCAGAGGGTACACAATATCACAAGGTATCTAAAATCACTAATGATGTTAACCTTCATCATTTGTTTAGTGTAGTGTTTACCAAGTTTCTTACTGTCAGGTGCCAGGTTTTTCTTTCCCTACTCTATTCATTGATAGTGAATCACAAAATAAAGTAACCTTCAAGCAAGGGAGTGGATAAAACAAAATCATGGAATATATCTGTGTGTGTATGTGTATATAATCTTATAATTGAAAATTCTAGTACTTAAAGAATTTCAGTATTAATATTCATAAATGATACATGTTTGTAGTTTTTTTTTAGGTACCTTTTCCTAGTTTGGGTATCAGAGTAGTAATAGACTCATAATAAGGTGTTGCTATGAACTAAATATTTGTGTCCACCACACTCAAATGTTAGAAACTAACCCTCAATGTGAAGGCTTTTGAAAGTGGGAACTTTTGAGAGATGACTATGAATGAAGGTAGAGCTGTCTTAAATGGGTTTAGTGGCCTTAAAAAATATATTCTGAAAGCTCTCTGGTCCATGTGATGACACAGTGAGAAGAAAGTGTACTCTTATCAGGCACAAAATGACTAGTGCTTTGGTCTTGGACTTCTAAGTCTCAAGATGTGTGAGAAATACAGTGAAATAAGTCAGCAGTGAAAGAAAAAGATCGGATGGTTTCACTTAGAGGAAGAATATAGATAAACCGAACAAAGCACAAAGCATTAGACAAAAGATAAAATGTGCAGGCTGTAGATCTGAGACATACAGCAGGGAAGGGGTGGGGGGGAGGGGAAGTGTTCAGAACAGGAGAGGGAAGAGCACAGCAACATCACAGGTGAAATAGAGGTGGACATTTATGGGCACTACACCTGAGGGGAGAAATCAAATGTTGTACAAAAAATGAACAACAATATGAGAAAATAAAAAAGTTTAAAAATAAAGAAAAATGTTAGAAGTAAATGTTTGTTGTTTGAGCCATCTAGTCTGTTGAATTCTTTTACAGCAATCTGGACTAAAACAGAGAATGTTTACTGCTTCTATATCTTCTGAATGAATTTGTATACAATTTACAATCTTTTTTTTTTTTTCATTAAAATTACAGTGAGGCCACCTGGGCTAGACTGCTTTTGTTGGAAGATTTAACTAATTCAATACCATTAATTTTTATGCAATTCCAATTTCTATTTATTTGTAATAATCTGTGTCTTTCCAGGTATTGCTTTACTTTGGTTACTTGCCTATTAGAGTAAATTTATTCATAATACTTTATCATAGTAATTTTAATCATAAATTGTTATAACTTTACAGTATCTCTATAAGTGTATGTAGTGTTGGTTATAATTACTATAAGCTATGAAAAATTAGAGATGTTTGATCATTCTTCATTTTGTTAATATGCCATCCCCTTTTTCTTTCCTTTTTTTTTTGACATTTATGTTTAACATTTTATTTTTATTTTTGTTACTTTAAAAAGTGTTAATTTTTACTGAGCTAATACTGGCTTACAACAATGTATGGGGTCATGGTTCATGTCTCTTCAGATGTGTGCTTCCACTCTGTGCCCACTACCGACACACCCATAACCCTCCTCATTTCATTCAGCTCCTTCCCAATGTTGTTTCCAACCCTTACTCTCTTCCTTTGGTAGTTCAGTGTTAATTAAGTAAAGTATGTTATAAGGAGATAGAAAAATACTAGATTTCACTCGTTTGTGGAACATAACACAAACAAACAATAGAACAGACAAAACTAATCTAAGACAAATTCTAGAAATCTGACTGCAGAATTGAGACCATCCTTTTTTTTTCTTGATAATTCTAGACAAAAGAAATACTGAATTGTAGATTATTTCCAAGAAATAATAACAAGTTTTGTTGCATTATTTCTGTAACATTTTTCTGATTTCTGTTTCATTTATCTAATCCACATTATTTCTCCTGTCTGCTTGCTTTGCTTTTACTTCACCTTTTTTCTCAGATTTCTTTTTTTTTTTTAAAGATTTATTTATTTGTGCATACAGAACTGGGGTACAGGCCAGAGACTCAGGGGTGGTTAGAGGCTTCACCAGAGACAGAGAGGGGAGCAGAACAGGCAGATCGACAAAGTATACACTGCTGAGGGGAGCAGCAGGAGGGTCATGAGAGGTCTGACACGCCATGTGGTCACCTCCCGGGCAGGCGGGAATCGAACCCTTGAGGAAGTGACTTTAGCTTCTTAGTGCTGTGCCTTAACCTGCTGCACCACCAGGGAGGGGCCTTCTCAGATTTCTTAAGGTGAATATTTAATTATTGATTTCAGATCTTTCTTTTCTAATGAATTTGTTCAGAGCTTTTGAAATTCTTTTAAGTACTTCTTTAGCTGCATCTCATAATTTAGGATATATTTTATTTTCCTTCAATTTATAATATTTTCTACTTCATAACTGTGACTTCTTTTTTGACCTTTGAATTACCTAGAAGTGTGGCAAGGTTGCTCTTTTTTTTTAAATGTCTAATCTATTGTTAATCTTCTCCAGTGTGTACTTTGTCACACACATTATAATTTTCATTTGTACAGTTTGACTTAGACCTTTATGAACTTTTCCATGTCTCTCTACTGAATATTTGAACTTATACAATTCAGTTATAATATTATTTTTCTGCATTTTGAAAGGACAGGCTTATTAGAAAAAGGAAAGAAAAAGATGCTTACTTAGATACACAGCGGTAGAAAGAGCAGCTACTGCTGCTTTGCAAAGAGAAAGTTCTGTGAAAAGAATCACCTGCAGGTGGGCAGTATAGTCAGTTATAGTGATTATTTAATGCCCTTATCTGTTGTCTAAATTTTGAGTCAATTTTTGGTTGCTTTATATTGACTGAAGTTTTTAATCATGTGTTTTCATTTTATGCCATTTTTTTTTATTAGATTGCAAACTTTGGGAATTTCACATCTCATGGTATTTTTTAAATCCCTTCAAATAGTCTTAACTTTGTTGGATGACTTTTACACTTCTTTGGATAGTGGTCAATTTCTCCCCTCAGGTGTAGTCCCCACAATTCCCCACCACCATAGCAACTGAGATCCATCACCACAGTCCCTCTGTTAATCCCTCCTTGTGTGATGTGTCTCCCTCCCCTCTCTGCTAAATGCTTCACATCCATGGTCAGCTTACAATTCTGTCTTTTCCCTAACATTTTCACTATATTCTGCATATATCTGAAACCATCCAATATTTATCCTTCTGACTTAACATTACCCCTTTCAGTTCCATCATTCATGTTGTTCACAAAAGGAAAGAGTTTATCCTTTTTTTTTTTTTTAACAGCTGAGTTGTATCCCATTGTGTATATAAACAACATCTTGATTTAGTCGCCTGTTTTGGGACATTTGAGTTGTTTCCATATCTTGGCTTTTGTAAATAGTGCTGCTATAAACATAGGAGTGCAGGTTTCCTTTCAAATTAGAGTTTTTATGTGCTTTGGGTAGCTTCCTATGCATGGAATCACTGAGTCATTTGGTAGATCCATTTTTATTGTTTTGAGGAAACTCCACACAGATTTTCATAGTAGCTGGGCCAGTTTACATTCCTACCAGCAGTATAACAGGGCTCTTCTTCCACCACATCCTTGCCAAGATTTGTTGTTTCTATTTTTTTTTTTTTAATATGGGCCATTCTCACAGATGTGAAGCAGAGTTTCATTGTGATTTTTGACTTGTATTTCCCTAGTAATAAGTAATGTTGAACATTTCCATATGCTTGTTGGCCAATTGTATTTCTTCTTTACAGTGCCTATTTAGCTCTCCTGCCCATTTTTCCAGAGAGTTGTTCTGGGATGAATTTAAGCTCATTGAAAACCTCTTCATCATTTTGTGCATTTCCTTAAAGTTTTGTTGGGTGGGTGAATTAGGACCAGTGTAGAGCTTGGCCTGGGTTTCACTATTTTCTTTCTGCATACTCAAATTAATCTCCTGTGAAAGAGAATTTCCAGTCTTGTTGGTGGGAATATGCATTTTTTTCTTACCCTGTGTGCCTGTGTGTATGACAAAAATCCTCTCAGATAGGTACTTCCAACCTTTTGTAATTTCCTCGTATGGTCATTAATTATCTAAGTAACTGGAGGGAAAAAAGTGTCTTAGTAAATTTCAGGGTTCTTTATTTGCTCACTTCTTTCCAAACTCACAATATATACTGTAAACTCTGGACAATTCAGTCTCCCCAAACTTACTATTCTGACTTACCCTTCTTTCACCAAGACCAGCAAACTCTCAAAATGCAGTCAGTGTTGGCAATCATATTAACTACCTCATTTGTTTACTAATTATCAGGAACCATTATTTCATTGACTTAATTCCATGTCTTGAAAAACATGTTTATTTCATATTTTGGCTGCTTAAGACAGGAGATATATTCACCCTTTATTAATCCATTTTGGTCATAGAAATAGTCTATTACCCCTCTGATGAAACTAGTGGTGATATTCATTGCAATTTTGACATTTTTTCTTCCAAATTTCAGTATAGTAGATTGAAGGCATTGATTAGTCAAATGTACTTGTATAGTTTAATGTTGTCACATATATTTGAATTATTCTGTGCAATTTTTACATGAGATGGGTACTAAATACTAGCAATACTTGGTGAATATATGGATATTTATTGTAAAGTTCAATTCCTTGTTCTCATAAACATTTCTTCAAAACAGAAATAATTATAGTGTTTACATTTATGCTTGACTATATAAGAACACAGAATTGCCACTTAACAACTCAAAGTTGAAATCCTAAAAATTGCACAAGTTATTTTCTATAAATTATCTCATTTAATTATTTCAACAATGTGTGAGGCAAGTTGGACTGCCCTCTCTACAAATAAAATACTTAATGGTTAGAGTGGCCATATCATATAGAGAATGCATGTAGGACCTCATTTCAAAGTTAGCTCTAGACAAATTCAGATTCCCTCTAATTACCGCAAGGTCCTCCCATTGACAGATGGAAAATGCACATAAAATTTCATTTATTTTTATTTGCATTCTTAAATAAAGTCATCTGTCACAGAAACATTCATACTTGAGATACAAGGTGGATAAACCATAGGAGTTCCACAAAGTGCCGAGATTTTTATAGGAAAAAAACACCTTCAAACCAACAAAAAGACCTTGTATTAGACATGTATCTGTTTCTTAGTGGATATAGTTTAATAAGATGGCAACTTCAAAGGCAAAAAAAAAAAAATCATCCAGATCAAAATATGCTTGCAGTATGCATTATTTCTTTCATCTTTTTTGGAGTGGACAACATTTAACTAATCCAGTAGTCTATTCTTTAAACTATATCAGTTTTAGGAAACAGATAATACAAAGCCTAATAAAGATTAGAATTATCAATAATACTAATTTAACACTTTGTGCATAACATTTAAATTAAATTTCATGATTCAGCAATCTTAAAAAATTTACAAGTTATGGCCCTCCCTGGTGGCGCAGCGGGTTAAAGTGCAGCACTGAGAATCTGAAGCCACTTCCGTATGAGTTCGATTCCCGCCTGCCGCCTGCCCTGGAGGAGACCACATGGCGAGCCAGACCTCTCCTGACCCGCCTGCTGCTCCCCTCAGCAGTGTACTTCCTCCATCTGCCTGTTCTGCTACCCACTCTGTCTCTGGTGAAGCCTCTCACCGCCCCTGAGCCTCTGGCCTGTACCCCAGTTCTGTATGAATAAATAAATAAATCTTTTAAAAAAAAATTTACAAGTTATGAAATGTAATGTTGATTTGACTACTATAAAAATAACATAATTCACTTGGGATTTAATCTTTTAAACTAATACATTTAGAGAGGATTAAAGGACAAATACATTACTGGCAGAAATTATGCTGGATCCTCCTATTTCACTTCCCTTCCTTCCCTTGAAACAGCATAAGATACTACAATATTTAACTGGAAATATTTACATTGGTTATAATTCATACATATTATTCCATCGCCCTTTTTGTTAGATGTTGACACACAGAGTTATGGAAATAGAAGTGGGACTGATTTTGCTTAAAACATAGAGGCAATTATCCTTCTCCATCACCCATTTTTCTATCTGGCATGTAGACAGGATGGTAAAGTTCAGCAGACATCAGGAAAATGTTGAAGGCTAAACCAATATTAAGTACTAATGTGCTTAACACAAATCCCCAAATAGGAAAAGTTTAAACAGAGTATTTTTTCATGTGAGATTCTCTGTGGTAGAATTCCAGGGAGCTAAGAGGAATGCTTTGTAATATAGGTAATGCTAGAAATCAATTCATTCTCTGTAAACTGTTGTTTACGTAGAACATTGAAAAGAAGAAGTAAATTCATAGTGTAAAATTATAGAGAGAAATTAGGAAAGAAAGATGAGAATATTTAGGAGAGAACTAGCAGACCCAAAAGATATTACATATTAAAAATAATGCCTGAAAAATAACAAAATGATAGATGTAAGATATTGAGTCAATAAATTGTTGGTGAAGAATTCTGTGGGCTGAAAAAAAGTCTTAACTGTTTGGAAGTACTCAAACTGTTTCAGGTATGATGGCTTGTGTTAAAAAATTTCATCTGAAAAAATAATTTCATCTAAAAAATATCCTGATTAAGTTTCCAAGTATCAAATAAAATATAACAAAAATACTTCCAATGAAAAACATTGTTATGCTTACCATTATCTGCTTCTCTTCTTCTGTGCCCATGGAAGACTGAAATTCTCTGCTCAAAATTTAAGTGAGGCTGCATGTTTTCTTCATGCTGAAATATAAGTAGATATAATGTATAATTTATATATTATAATAGAATAATTTAATTTCAAGTTCTCTGTTGTCTACCAATCCTTCTGAATCCACAGTGATTATGTAAGTAGATGTTAATCTATTGGTGCCTGAAGATCAAGGTGCCTGGGATACAGAGGCAGCACTCATAAGACAAGGCTCTGGAAAATGACAGTGATGTGTGGGTCAAATTAGGAAGAAGTGTACCACTGATGCAAAATCCACAGGGATTTGAGAACTGTTGATCCATACTGCGTTACTGTTCTAAATATGAACTCTATACAGTTCATATTACAAGCTACTGACTTAGCACTGGGTTCCCTGTGCACATTATTATCTCTTTGAGATTCAGTTTTCATCTTGAAATAAGTCCTATAGAATTTTTTGGGTATTTTTCTGTTACTGTCTGTATTTTCTCCTACTCCATGCAAAGAAAAACTGGTATGTATAATTAGTCTTTTTCCAAAAATGCCTTCCCTATTTCCCACATTTAAATGATCATTTACATAATTTAATAACACCCGAGTATCAAATATCTCTAGCCTCTTCCTAGTATTTACATATATACTGCTGTTCTTTTGAAGTCATCTTTATATCTTCTCTAGTAGAAACAGATAAGCATCAGCATTGCCTTACTGTGAAAATAAGTTCCCTCTAAAAAATCCAACTTATAATGGGCTACCTTCACAGACACAAATTCCACTTGCTATTGATGGAGAAAAAGCAATGCACTTTTACACCAACTCAGCAACATATTTGAATCATTTGCTCTTTCTTCTTTTTGATTTTCTGTACTTTCATTGAACTGTATCCATGTGTGGTTCTCCTTATTTGCAGCCTTCAAGATTTGTGCATCATGAGTCTAATTCATGCTTTAATTAATACCAAGTATTCTCCTATCTATTAATTGTTGCTCATTTCTCACTTTTTTCATATTGCCTATATTTTGAAATACTGTTATTCATACTCGCCTCATTTTATCTATTCTTATTTGTTTCTCTTATGTTGAATGCTGCATAGCTTCATTAGTTCTGTCATGTAGAAAATATCCAATCTCTTAAAAAATTTTATTGCTAGAAATTTATTTATAGCAATTCTATTTATAGAAATTTTCCTGTGAAAGTCAACACACAGGTACCAGACCTTCAATTGTAATATTATATATTTATTCCAGAAAATTGGAGACTTAGGCTCATTAAAATATCTTTCACAAATGGTTGTTTTCTACATAATTCCAGGGGAAAAAAAAACTAAGCTGCTATTCTTTACCAGAATAATGTTTATTTAAACTCTGATACACCATTCCATAGAACCTGATAAAAGGAATGAAAAATTGATATATGCGACAATGAGGATAAATCTCCAAAGAATTATGGCAAATGAAAAAGTCAATCCTGAGGATTCCCTGGAGACATAGGTGTTAAGTCTCAGCACTATCACCACTAAGACCCGAGTCCGATTCCCAGTCAGAGACCAAACTCACATGGTGCAGACGACCTCTCCTGTCTTGCCTGCTGCTCCCCTCAGCAGTATATTACAGTAGATCGACCTGTTCTGCTCCCCATTCTGTCTCTGGTGAATACTCTCACACTCCTCACTTCTGGCTTTCACTCCAGTTTTTTTTTTTTTTTAAAGATTTATTT
>NW_004567110.1:37463682-37521400 GCF_000260355.1 Condylura cristata
AAAAAAAAAAAAAGCAAATCCTACTACTACACAGAATGATTCCACTTGTGTAAGATTCTCAGAATGATATAAACTATAGAAATAGGTGATGTATAAATTACAGAACTATAAAGATTACAAGAACTTGAGCAGAGTGTGGTAGCAGTATGGAAATGGATGTTTTAGATAAAATGAGTTAACCTATGATAATGAAAATATTCTACAGCTTAACTATATCAGTGCAATGTGATATGCATGTGAATCTATAATGATTTGAATTAAAAAAAAACCTATCTCCTATACTCATATTGTTATGAAAATATACAATGGATATACATATAGTTTTCCCTTCCTCCCAAACCATATCCAATTCAGCTACAGGTTCAAACAAAAAACCAGTTTGTCTAGTTGTCAGATCTTCTTCCTGAGACATGAGGCTTTATCTTTTATGTTCCTAGTTCAGCTATGCATTTAAAATACATTTTGTTCTATTTCATGCAGCATGTCTAGGTGTCTGTAATGAGATTTTTTTCTGCATTATCTTAGCCCCGTAGATGGTTGAATCTGGACAACTATGAATAATTTTTAGTTGAATTATTTCTACAGGATTAAATTTAAAGCAAAATAAACTTCCAAGGACATGACTATTTGTCAGGGAGGTTAGGGTGCTATATTTTTCTCATATTTACTTGGGAATGATATTTATTATTTTTATACATTTATGATAGGATTGGATCATAAAAGTTTTTCTATTCTCTATTCAAATTTTCTAAAAACATGTCAAATGCATGACAAATACTCCCTTCAAAAAGGTTAACAATATTCACTTGTGAATTTTAGGAACTATTCTTCTCCCATGAGTATATGTCAGAAAAAGGAAAAGGGGGGTGAGCTTGGTGAACTAAATTACCTGGTTTTTCAAAACAAATATAAATAGGGAAAAAGTAATTCAATGTACTGAACTGGAAATATATGGACTTCATATAAGAATATGTAATTTTAATTTTTTAATGTAATTTATAAATAATATAATTATACTTTGGAACATATAGAAATATGAACTTCCTAATTATACTAATCTAACAATGTTTCTTTTTTTAAGATTTATTTATTTATCCATACAGAACTGGAGTACTGGCCAGAGGTGCAGAGGCCGTGCGAGGATTCACCAGAGACAGAGTGGGGAACAGAACAGGCAGATGGAGGAAGTACACTGCTGAGGGGAGCACTGGGTGGGTCAGGATAGGTCTGCCACGCCATGTGGTCACCTCCAGGGCAGGCGGGAATCAAACTCATGTGGAAGTGGCAAATGTTTTTTTTAAAAAACATTTTAAAAATTTAGGTTTTCATTGAGTAATAGAATAGTGGATGGATAAACATAATTTTTAAAATTAACCCTATCCTGGAAGATTTGAAGGTGTCAAATTAATCAATGGGCCTGCCTTAAAGAGCTCAATGATCTAGCAATAACAAATGTTGGCAAGGATGTGGAGAGAAAGGAACTCTCCTACACTGCTGGTAGGAATGCAAACTGGTACAATCACTATGGAAAGCTGTTTGGAAGTTTTTCAAACTGCTAAAAGTGGAGCTTCCTTATGACCCAGCAATCCCACTCCTAGTTATCTATCCAAAGGACACAACAACATCCGTTCAAAAGGACAACTGCATCCCCATATTTATCACTGCACTATTTTCAATAGGGAAGATGTGGATAAAACCCAAATACCCAAAAATAGATGACTGCATTAAAAAGATGTTGTACATATACACAGCAGAATATTACTTAGCGATCAAAAAGATAAACTCATGCCTTTTGTAGCAACATGGATGGAGCCGGAAGGGATCATGCTTAGTGTAATAAGCCACAAAGAAAAATAAAAATACTAGATGTCTTCACTCATAGCAGGAGTGTAAGGGATCAGGAAAAAGTAAAAAAGAGAAGAGAGAGAAGCAAAGGTAATAAAGTAAAAATGAGAACAATGAACAAATATAAACCAGAGACATGGTTGGGATGAGAAGGGAATGGGATAAAAACTGGAATGGGAAGAGGTCACAGGACTATGGTGATGGCACATGGGTGAATTGGTGGTGGGAAGTCCACGGGGACTACAACTGATATGGAAATATATACAAAATGAAGATTGATGTAAAAATAATAACAAAAAAACTATGTTAAATACAAATGACATTAATTTTACAATATATCTAGTAAGTAAATGAGATTTATGCTATAATTTTTAATTTTAATGTTGGTAGACTTAAAATTCATTATTTGAAATCTAGACATGTATATTGGATAAATATGTATTGTGTATTGTTTACTTAATGATTATAATGATGTCACCATCTTCATGGATTACTTTTAAGAGTTTTACTCTCTATCATTTAAATTGTAAATGCCCCAATTAAATCAAAAACAAATTCCTACTATCATTGTGGCTTTGAATATATATTGATTTTTTCTAACCTAACAGATACTGTACTACAGATTTCAAAGACAAATATATATACTTTCTGTCCTTAAGAAGCATATAGCCTCTTAAAATATCTAAAATATTTTTTCTTTATTCTATTGTGTATTACTGAAGGTCCTGCCTTATGAATATTCAAAATGGTTCTTCTCCAAATAATGTTTAATAAAAAGATTATCTGCACAAGTGGAGGGTAAGGGAGTGGACCATAAATACTGAGGTAGAAACTGGATGTGATAAACCATCTGAGATTCAAACTAGTATAAAGAGAGAAAGCAGTGACTATGAGATTTATAAATATAAAAATTGCTATGTCATTTAAACATTTCCAGAAATACATAGAATTTCATTTTATTTTTTCTCAAATGCTTTTGAGTATTTTATGATTTCAATTATTGCTGATATGTTACATTCCAAAAGGCATCTTTCAAAACTTTTCTGTAATACTGTATTATTCCTTAGGCTTTTTCATCATTTTATTAGTCATTTTTATTCCCCAAGTAGCTGACACCTATAGTGCTATAACTGTAATTTAAAGGAACATATTTGTGTCAATAATAATAAATTCTTGTTTTTGAACAGGATTTGATACCTTTAAGAGCATTTTCCTCATATAATTTTTTTCTTTCTTCCAATTTATTTTAATAAACCTAGGAATTTCCAATGTCACTTCTTTCAATATTTTATTTTTTTCCCTTTCTAAAATTTATTTTCATCCACAGACCACTTTTCTGGTCTATTCTGAAACATATGTAGGCTCTTCCATGTTTCTACCTTCCCAGGAAGACACTGTACTTAAAAATATCTTTCTTCTATTTTTCTTTGATATTGTGTTTTAATTTATAAGAGTAATATAGAGAAGGACAGGCACAAGATATTGCATAAAGAGAATTTGTATTTGTCCTCTTCCATGTTCACAACAAATCTTCAACTAAATGTGAACTAATATACACAGAAACAGACGTGAAACCCAGACAAAAAGAGCTTTCTCTACGAAGGGTAGATAAAACGGTAGCAACCAGACAGAGAGGTGCTCTTGCTTCTAACACTGAAATCACATTATGGGCAGTGAAGCACAATTTGGAAGAGAGCTCTAAGATACACAACTTTCCTCTGGGGAGCTGTGGTAGAGTGGCAGACCCTGGCATTTTAACCTATGATCCAGCAGAACACAGCCAAGCACCTGGATCTCCTACCTGGAAAGGGAATTAAGCACAGGAGAGTTGAGGGAAAAATAGAGACAAATAACCAGCCCTTAATAAGTCCAATAACAGGCCCTTTTTCTCTGGGACCCAAAGTAATAACATTGATCTGAATGGGGTTTGACCCAAACAAAGAATCTAAGATGTCATAAGTACAGAGCCCACCTGGGAATCAAGGAAACTAGCCAATAATCCAAGGTCAGAGTCATCTGAAGACACCATCTTGGAATCTAATAACCGTGCAAGTGGGTGCTATCTTGGAATTAAACTTTTTACAGAAGATAGACACTGAAGGTAAACTATAGGAAGACATTAAAGATAAAATTCTGAGGATAGCTCCACCCACCAACAGGAAAAAGCCTAATCGCTTGGGGTTAGAGCCTCTGGCAAACAAATAGGCCTGGCCCCACCAGACAATACCTGTCTTAACATGCAAGAATTCCCCCCACGTGGTTACTAATAGTGAGCATCCTGAAAACCTCCCAGTGCATAATCAGCCTGGAAGGTGACCTTCCTCAGCAAGATTATCATATTTAAATGAGAACTTAACAGCCTTATGATTAAGAGTTTTATAGAAAAGTAAAAGCTAGGCGAAAGGAGATCCTAGTAACCAAAGCAGCATTCCAAAATATGCTAAAGGGACTCATCTAAACCAAGAAGGCACTAACTAGAGGCAAGTAAACATATGAAAGAGAAAAAATCTCACTGAAAACGTATAATCCAAGTGAAAGAATGTATGGAGCAACTTTGCTTTACTACAGATTTTCACATATGGAGCTTCCCAGATTTGTCTGCTGTGTAGTTTGTTAAAGGAATCCTGGCCCCACTGGTTTGCATGCATTATTTATTGAGTAATTCAAATTTTATTGGGATACTTATTTTCCCATCTATAAAAAGAAATAGTGCTTGAAATTTCTTAATCTTTGCAAGTACTTTGTGGAATTGAACAATGAGGGATCATTTATTAGGGTTTTATTGTGACACTTGGGTATACATCTGCTTCTCTTCTATGTTATGCATTTATATATGTATTATTTATATCATCCTTCTTTTCTCAATTTTTGTCCAATGGCAAATTCATTACTTAACACGTAAGTTTGAATTGTTCTAAAGCACACATTAGCATGAACAGATAAGATTATTATTTTTTTTAAATGTCAAATAGTATAAGTTGTTTATATTTGGAACTTCAATATCCTTCAAATCATAATACTATTAGGGCACAAAGGATAGCATCATTTCCCCCTCTGGGTTTTCCTAGGTGAGAAGCATCAGACTGATGAGATAAATGCCAAAAATATATCATTAATAATAACATACATGCCTCCTGTATACATGAGAGATGTATGCAGGATGTAGATAGCCTACAAGAGTACAACCTGCTGACAGTAACTGAGTAGCTCACCATATAGTTTCAGATGTCACTTAAAAGAGATTAGCTAAGAGAGGAAATGTTGGAGGGAAGAAAAGGGAAGGTCATGTTAGCAGTTTACCAGGAAGTCACTGTAAATTAAGATAGGTATATATAAGTTCTTTTTACTCCATTAAAAAAGACAAGGAAATTAGGACTTCCCAGTATAGTGAGAGAGAACATTACAGTTAGAAATCCTTTTCAAGGCTTCATTGGTGGCACAAGGTGTTAAGTCTCAGCAGTATGAGGCTGTCCACAGCCACTGCGGCAAGTTTGATCCCTGGCCAGGGAGCTAACACGCTTGGTGAACGAGGCCTCTCCTGTTTAACCTGTTGCTCCCCTCAACAGTGTGTTTCAGTAGATTTGCCTTTTCTGCTCCCCACTCTGTCTCTGGTAAATCCTCTCTCCCCTTTTCCACAATTCTGGCCTACAGCCCAGCTCTGTGCAAGTAAATAAATAAATCCTTTTTTATAAAGTCCTTTCAGAAACAATCTTTACTTTCAGAGACCCTTTTGTGTGATTAACCATTTTTGAAAAAGACATAAGTCGGGGTGGCAAGTTTTTGCTCCCCTGCAATATTAAAATTGCTATGCACTATTTACTACCATGTTTTGGTAAATTTTTGTCTATTCTTTCTTCATGTTAACATTTTGTGCTCCTATTGTTACTGATTAGTTAGCAATAACAATAATAATGTTGAAAAAATTATGAGGGAGTGAGATTTCACTCATGGGAATATTTCATATGGTAATTTGGAGAAGGATTTTTCTTTTTGAGGAAAAACATAATCTATCTTCATAGATAGAGTGACAAAGCAATTAATTTTTAGAATAATCCTGGCTAGTATAATGCAACATTTCTTCCAAAATACTTCTGATGACATCTCTGGCTAGATGAGTGCCTTATGGATTGAATTATTCAATGTGAAATAGAAAAATATCGTATTGTTTCTGAGTATATGTAGAGGGGAAGAATGCCTTGGGGTAGGTTTTCTTTAGTGTGGTAAATATTATTTAAATGTTGTTTTTAATTAGACAAAAGTGAAATAAGAGAATGCATACCTATGACATTCAAAGGTTGAAAGAAACTCTTTTGTAATGTGATTAAGGTTGACATTCTCCATGACCCTTTGGAATATAGAAAAAAAAGATCAATTTGAATAAGGAAAGCAATGACCTTTCCAGAGAGAAATGGCTGATAACATAACCCTTGCTTTCTAGTATTTTAAGATTTAAAAAATCTGTCAGAATAAACCTGAGGGCTTATGATTAAATTCTAAAATGAATAAAAACCAAGAATTCTACAGTATCACTGATCAGGAGAAAAAAAAGATGTATTCTGACTCAATGCCAGTGGGCTCATAATGCATTGAGGGTCTGATTTACACATTAGATAGCATATTCCTTTCAGGGAGTATTACATCTGTTTTTTTGATAACAGAAAATTAAGTGAATCTATAGAACTGTCATGTACTAAAGTTTAACTAAGGTCAGTATTCATTAAGGTTAATTACAGAATTTTAATTGCTTACCAAGTTTTATAACTACATAGGTAATAGTGGTTGACGCTGTTTACCATTACCACTTAAAGTACAAGAACAGATAAAGGCTCTATATCACCTCATAGCGTAATGATTTCCTCAGCAAACAAATAAACAAAGTAGATGGAAAGATACACCTTTCTTACTAGCTCACGTATTTCTCATATTTCATTGTCCAAAGCAAGTCATATAACTATGCAGAAAAACTCAACCCGATATTGTGACTTGAAGTAAGAAAACCGGAAAGGTCAATGAGCAAACTGCTCACTTCTTCGGTATTACATAGATAGACATGTAGCTCCTACTTTAAAGTATGCCATCGTTAGTCAAAGACATCATCTGAGTTCTAGACAATGAGATGATTCAGTCCAATGGGGGAGAGTGATCTAATTTGAAAGGTTAATTTCTTTTTTATGAGTACTTAATTTCCCCCAGCCTCCCATTTAGCACAAAAATTTATTTTCTGTACACTTACCCTCAACACATTAAAAAATATATATATATATTACACACACACATATATTAAGGCATCAGTGTCTTTTTATAATGCCATTAAAATAAACAAGTTAATTTAAAACAGAGTAAACGTATAAAGTCAGCTTGGGAAAAATAATGATTGACATTGGAAGCCTCTTCTTTCATTGGCAATCCAAATGTAGATGTATAAATCTGTAATAAATACATGCAGGAGTGACAGACTTAATAGGATACAAAAATAATTATGTAGAGGATCAATACTGGATCAAAATGATCACTGTTGTGTCGCTATTAAAAGACATTTAATTATCAGTACTACCCGGGTTTTAATCTGCCCTATGCCCTAGAGGACTTTAATGATCCCTTTCAGATTGACTAAACTTTATAGTTTTCTTCCTGATTTTAGAGTCTTGACTTCCTTCCTTCCACACCCCCTTCCCATTTTTTAGAGATTTACCTTAGAAAGTTTGCAAATTCTTTTGCTACACTATGAAATGTAAATCTTTTAAAACACAAGAATATCTTTCAAGGACCTGGAAGTCAGATCTTTGAAATGCAACCACCAAAGAATATATCTTTTTCATTTCCCAATCTGTGACAGGATTCTAGCATTCATAACTTTAGCTACTGTGGTAGGAAATACTTATAAGGTAAAATGTACCCAAAGTTATATGGACATATAAATGACTGACAATTTAAACAAAGACCGTAATAACCCCTAATTTCCAAAGGTTCACAAATATATAATGACATCAATGAGAATATTGTTCCTACTATGAAGCACATGGCCTATCAAGGAATACATAATTTATTCATATTAAAATATTTGACTATATTTTATAAAATAATAGTGTGATTGTCTATATTACATTGTAATACAAACCATTGCATAGTTGAATAGTAGTTTGAGAATCAGGGTTTAATAGCTATTTGTAACAGTGGGATTTCTAAGAATAACAGCAAAAAATTCGATCTAATTTTTGTTAGTATATTCATCAAATGTGACAAAGGAGTTTTGCTTTTAATGATCTTTATTTCTGAAAAATCTCCACAGTCATGGTTGAAGAACAACTACATAAATTATGCCTTACTTATTTATCCCATCATTTATTTATCTATTAAATACCCAAGCTGGAGGTTACTGTGCTATATCTAAATGAGAGAGATGTATATAGAATAATTAACAAGACTAAATAGACTTCAAATAAAAGCTATATATCAAAATACTTTTTCTGTAACAGTTACTTGTGATGATTTAACCATTTTTTAAAACAAATCCCAATCCCCAACATGCTATTACATATTTTTAATTTTTGTTTGAACATCATTTTAAAATAACGTTGTTTTAAAACACTGCATGTATTTCAGAGGTATACCTTTTCAGATGTACACACCTAAACCCACTACCCAGGTAACCAGAAAATAGATGTTCTGCTTCAAAACATATAACTGAAGATATAAATTTTTAGATACATACTTTTTAAAAGCAGTGTTATAGCAAATTAAATAAAATAAAAAAATACTGATTATATGGAGGACTACTCTATATCAAGGATGCATTGATATTGTAAATAGGAAATTACTTTCCTACTTCTATAAAACCCAGAAAATTACAGATCCATTTTTCTGATGAACATAGGTTCAAAATATTTATCAAAATAATAGCAAATTGGGGCCCTCTCTGGTGGCGCAGTGAGTTGAAGCACAGCACTGAGAAGCTAAAGCCACTTCTGCATGAGTTCGATTCCCACCCGCCCCGGAGGTGACCACATGGCATGGCAGACCTCTCCTGACCCACCCGCTGCTCCCCTCAGCAGTGTACTTTGTTGATCTGCCTGTTCTGCTCCACTCTGTCTCTGGCAAAGCCTCTTGCCTGCTGCCCCTGAACCTCTGGCCTGTACCCCAGTTCTGTATGCACAAATAAATAAATCTTTAAAAAAAAAAATAGCAAATTGAATTCACCAATGTATTAAAAGGATCATACACCGTGACAAAGTGAGATTTATTTCACAAGATGGTTCAACATCTGAAAATCAATCAGTGTAATTCACTACATCAAGAAAAGGACAGATAAATATTATCATCATATCATAGATACTAAGAAAGCATTTGATCAAATTCAACAGCCAATTATGATAAAGATCTTTAAAAAACTGGCACTCGATGGAATATAGATCAACATAATGAAGACCTATGTGAAAAATCCAAAACTAATACAAAAAATATAGCCAAAACAATCAAAATATAGGCTTCAAGACATCTCTGTAGACTCATTCACAACAGCATGAAAAACAAAAGAGAATATAAAAAATTGGGCCTATATCAAACTTAAAAATTTTATGCATAGTGAAAGATACTATTACCAAACAAAAAGAAAAGGCATTAGTGTTCAGGATAAGTAAAAAAAGAAACTCTTGCACACTATTGATAGAAGTGAAGATTGCTCTAGATCCATGGGAGACAGTGTGGATGTTCCTCAAAATATTAAAAGTAGATCTCCTATATGGTCCAGCAGTCCCACTCTTAGATATCTACCCAAAGAATTAAAATATATTCATACAAATGGATATATGTGCTCTTTCCTTCTTTGAATAGTATGTACACCAGCCACACTATGGAAACAATCTAAGGGCCAAAGAAATAAGTGCACTTGGAATATGTGCACTTATTCAATTACAATTGAATTATTCTCAGTTATAAAAAAGATAAACTCTTGCCATTTTCTACAACATGAATAGCACTGGAGGGGTTCATGTTTAACAAAATAATTTAGAAGGAAAAAGACATATACCAGATGGGTCACTTATTTGTGGAATATAGAGAAAAGGTTGGATAAAATCAACCCAACAACAAAGCCTTGAAATCTGAATATAGAATTGAGGCTACAAAAGGAGGGAGGAGGGGAGAGCAAAGTGTGGGGGCACAGGGATCATGGTGGAGGCCTTTCAGTACCTCAGTGGTAGGTGTGGTGGCTACTAACGCTTGAAGGGTATGATCCTATGCCTGTAAGTCAGATACAATGTTACCTCAATTAAAAGAAAAAAAACCTCTAATGATTTAAAAATTTTTCTTTAATCAAATGCAAATACAAAGAGATTTCACTTTTAAAATAATAAATATTAAGGTAGTCTCTAAAAATTACACAAGATGAAATAAGGTGTAGTTATAATTATACAGTACAATGTGAAACTTCTGTTAACTATTTTAATACTTAAATATTAATTCAGGATATATATATTGTGATAATCTTATTGAAATGTATAAATCCTCAAATTTAGAATTATATAACCTAAACACCAGAAAGGATTTGGACCCATAAATTTCTTCTACCACATTAATGGCCATAAATCCTCTTAATCTCTCCCTCAGGGATTTTTGTCAACAAGATAATCCGTTCTACAGTGTCATTTATAATTAAGACAAAGTTCATTAATATACATAACTTTCTCTTTCATTGTGTTATAGTACTTATCAAAGTCAATTGATCCAATATAGTCATCTTTACCAAAAACAAAAACCAGAATGTTTACCAACTATGGCACTTTCTTATCAATAGTTTCTACAATCTTCACAATTTGAGGTGACTGTGTGACTTCTCTGGCTAATATGATATGACCAAATGTGAAATATGTCACTAAATAGCCATGATATAGAACTAGTGATGTTTCACCAACTCCCTCTTCCTCTCCTCTGGGTAACAAAAATCACATACTTCAGAGTATCCATAAGCAGGAATCTGAATGACCACATTCAGATTCAGCCCTTAAAAACATTGTACCGACAAGTATGTGCAATAAATAAATTTTGATAGAGTTAAATTAATAAGACTTTTAGGCTTTTTTTTTTCCTTTCCTGTAGCATAGTTTAGCCTACAATGTACAATCCCTACTTATAGTATTTGCTGGAACCTCAGAAAGGCAGTCTAATAATTTTTCCTTGAGCCACCCATTCATATAACTGGGGGTAATGATGACTTACATATCTTACTTTAGTTAAATGAATTTAAAATATTAGTTATATTTCACTAGGTTATTTTCCATAAGAAACAACTCCTCAATCCCAGTGTTCATAATTACAAGGATGAATTTCCCTTATACATCATCTGTTAGCTTGGCTGTAGGTTAGCAGTAGCTTTAATACGTAGGTCTTCTTCATTGAATAAACAGATTCTTTAGGAACGATATGGCCAAAATAAAAAAAAAAAATTGAAATCACACACAGATTTTAAAGTTTCTGTTGAAAGTAGGACTTTTAATTTAAACAAATCCATTCCAGAATCAAATGGCCAATCCTTGAGTGAAAAACATAAGAAGTAAAATCCTTTCACAAGGAAAGGTAAAACACTTAGGAACAATAACAAAATATGCAGTTTTCTTTTAATTGTTTTCTTCCATGGCATATTGCCTATAGTACCATTGAAACGGTGGTAAATACATTGAGTCAATGGTTTTTATCTCTTAACATTCTACTTACTTACAGTATTATTGCTTCAAACTGTGTCTCTTATAAACAAATGTAATTTTTTTTCAGCCATTCTCTTTAGAATATATTCTACACGAATACATTCACGTAGAATATTTTCTATTTAAAAATCCCATCTTTATGGGCTATACATTTTATTTTAATGTTACTTGATATTGTTAACTTATTAAGCAACTAAATAATATGTTATGACTTACATAAAATTATGAATCCAGAAAGACTTAATAGTTTATACTTTACTCACACTGGTTTTCTGCTTTTAAATTTTTAGCCTTAAGAACATAATGTAACATTTGTTATATTAAATTTTATCTAGATTAACCAGATTAGTCAGATTGTTTAACATTGTGCTTATGTAACACATCTTCCTTAAATCTGATCCATAGATTATCCATTTTGATGAACCCCAAGATTGGTATGAATACAATTTTGATGTTTCTACAAATAATCCAATCACAGGAAATATCTAAAAGATTGTTAGTCAAATGTCTTTTAGACATGACTCTCCAAATATAGCTATTTTTCAACATATGGAATGTAATGATAATATGAATGAATTAATAATTCACAGTAGATATCCCACCCATAGCACATTTTTGTCTTCATGATGAATTTTAGATATGACTCTGGTCTCTTAGAAATTTGCTGGAGAGTGGGTAGAATGCAGGTAGGCATTATGAGTTAAGTGATACATATGCTGCATTTAGTGATTTTTATGGAGTGAGGTAAAAAGCTAATATGTGAATACAGCCAATTTTTGAGGTGGCAACAGTATATTAATCCATAATTTCCACAATGGTCATATGTTATCTTTTTCATCACACTGTTTAAATAGAAAGTAACACATATTCATAGGTTCCAAGGGTCAATATGTGGACATCGTGCATAAGGGGATATTATTCTGTCAACTGCATTTTAATAAACCTATTCAATTATATTCAATTGCCTTATGAAGTTGCTTTTCATATTATTCAGGAGGACATAAGTAAAGGAATATAGAATTGTATTATCTTTTGTAATTATCTACATAATTATGTTTACTGACATTGTGTGTATATTTATTCAAATACTGTCTATTGCCAATTGTTTTCCGTCTAATGAATTTCCTTTTATATTTCTTGTAAAGCAAGTCTGCTAGTAATGAATGCTCATAGCTTTTGCTTATCTAGGAAAGTTCTCTGTCTTCATTGTGTATCTCTCTGAACTTCTCTTCCTTGGGTTTGATTTCTAGAGAAGTATTTTTCCAATGGATTTGGGTAATTTTTAACAGATATGCTTTTAAATAATTTTTCTTCTCCTTTCTCTCTTTCCTCTCTGACACTACCATTACTGCAGTATGTATTTTCATGTACATAATGTTGGGTGTTCCAAAGATCCCTGAGAGTCTTCATATCTATTAATGTTTTACTTCTTTCTGGACTTATCTTGAGGTTTATTTATTCTTTCTTCTGTCACTTCAAGTCTATATCTGAACACCCCTTGTGTGTGTGTGTGTTTTTTTCAAAACTTTCATTAATATGTATTCAACTCCAGAATTCCCTTTGCTCTTTTTTATAAATTAATCTATTTAATTCTCTACTCCCTGTTTGATGGAACACTGTCATTTTGCTTTGTATCTCAGTAATCCTTGTTTCCTTTAGTTTTATGAATACATGTATATTGATCAATGATTTTTTTTTGATCTGGGCATCTGATCAATCTTCTTGGAATTGTCTGTTACCACTCTTTTCCCTGAAGTATAAATTATATATTCTTGTGTTTTTGCATGAAATATTTTCTGTTAAACATTTGACATTTTAGGTAGTATGTCTTAGTCTTGAATTGTCTGCCTTTCCTCTCAGATATGCTACTGTCATTTTTTCTTTACATTTTAATGACTTAGTGGATTATTTTACTGAAGTCTATTTTCCTTCATTAGAGTTAAATCTCATGTTGCTCCTTAGCAAGTCATAGCTTTTAGTATACCTATAGTAACCCTGAGAGTAGTGCATTTTCTACTTTGAAAATTATGCCTGGTGACCCCTGAAATGTTGTCATGCCATGGGGCACAGAATGCTCTTCTAACCCAATTAAATAGTAGTTCCTTTGATAGAGCAGTTTCTGTGCTCAGTGTTTGCTATTTGTTCTGATCCCAATAGGGTTCCACCCAGTTATCTTATTCCTAGGAACACTCCTACATACTAAATATCTGATATTTCAATCTTTATCTTGAATCTTCTATCAACTGCATTTCACCAATAGGTGAAATTTAGGTGCAGTTAGGCTCCAACTTCCTCAAACTTTGGCATAAATGAAAGTAGCTCCTTTAAGAAGAGATCACAATCTGCATATTTCATTATGCGATTTCTCCCCCTTCTCCTATCCTCCTCCAAGAGTGAAGTTTGGGATGGAGACATTCATTAAGTTTTTCACTAAGTCCACACTTTAGGATCTGATATTCAATAGAGGGAGGGCAACCTCACAGCTTGCCTCTGTTGGCACAGAATCAGGTTTTGATCAGCCAGGTCAGAATGTTCAAGGCCCCAGCATTCTTGGTGATGAAATGCCTAAGAGAAAGCCTTCATCCTATGAGTAGGGGCTAGACAGAACATAGCCCCACTTCTCACCTGCAATCATTTGGACTTAACATTGACAACAGGCAGGACAACTGAGAAGTAAGGAGATAGGGAATGCTGTATTCTAGACATCAACAGTCTGTAATGGATTCTTTACCTCCCTGAACTTTGAGGTGGGAGGAAAGGAATTGTCTGTGTTCAAAATCAATAGACCATCTTTCTTACCAAATTTTCATAATTTATCTTGATGCATCCTCATTTTCTATTAGTCGTTAGAACCATTTAAGAAATTTGTATTATTGTTTTTCTACAGGTTATACCCATTTCATTAGGGAGTTGGGCATCAGAACCTTCATGTTCTCATTCTAGAAGTTGATCAGTAAACTGATTCTCAGTTCACCCTCTCTTTCTCCATCTGTCTCTAGTTCACAGCCCTGCTACCACTGCCCCCTGTATCTTTCTTTCCTCATCCTTTCCCCTCTTTCACTACTTCATTTTGCTTCTCTTAAATTCACTTAAGAGGAAGTTTTATTAACTTATGTTCTGTCCTTCCACAAGACACAGTCCTCCAATAGATATTACACAGGTAGATCTTTTATTAGTACCTTGTTAATCTACCTCATGAAAATCTTACTCAGGAGAAGAAATGAGAGGAAGAAGAGGGCAAGGAAGTGAGGGGAGGAGGGAAGAAAAGAAAGAAAGGAGGGAGGGAGGGAGGGAGGAGGGGAAAGAAAGAGAGGAAAGAAGGGAGAGAGGGCAAATGCCAACTGGAACTTGAGTCATGTTTTCATCAGAAGAATGTGCCAACTTATCCTTGTCATCTCAGTTAGGACCTTTGAGTCAGAGGTCACCATCAGTGTTTAATTCAGCCTCATTTTTAGGGCTGTGGGAGACACATTTTATGCTCTAGTTCTCAAGAAATTATCAATTTTGTGTAGAGGATTTAATTAATTTATCCTATACTCTGAAATCATCTAAATAGCTGTTATATTCAGGGCTCATGCCCAGCCCTGTGAGCCCAATTATATAAGTCCAATATCAAGTTAAATTATGCATCTTTCCATTGGAGTTGCTTATTGACTTTCAGCAGACTTGTATGTTTTTAATATGTCCATTTAAGACATATTTTCCACATACTATATGTGGATGAGGTGAGAGAAATCTCACAATTGCAATTTTTTTTTGGTCTGAAGTTACAAATCCACCTTTCCTTCAAACTTAGTATGTGTAATCTAATGATTAAAATCAAAGAAAATCAAGATTTCTTCTTAATATAAAAATCTAATTTTGAAAATTATAAAAATTTTGGTGTAGTTTACTGATAGAATATAATGTTCCTGATTTCTCTGTACTCTGATTTCACATCACTCATGTTGGTTTTTTTTTTTTTTTGGAGGTCTTTTTGACAATTTTTCTTTCTTCCCCTTAACTCACTGATAAATTTTCTATCTTAATACTCAGTTACTTCTTCAATCTTTCTCAAATCCAAAGATCTGTATCTCATTGTTTGTTGTTTACCCTCCTCACTTTACTCCACCACCATCATTAAAATGTTCATACATTTCTATAATGAAAACCCTCTTATTCACCTTTTTAATCAACCTATCCACCCCTTTCAAACACGTCTCTACCCTAAGTATCTATTCATTGGTTTTTGTATGGGTTGTTGTACTCAGTAAATTTTATAATTCCACTTTCTCTAAACCAATAGACACACAAAAGTAATTAACAACTCTATTCTTATTTGGAAGTGCCTGTTATATCTACTATGTCTATTATATTTCCAACTACACTTTTTTTAAATAGAAATATATTCCTTCTCACTTTCTCTTATTGAATAATCAAGACTTTTTGCCTCAAACTATTTCTTCTGTCAAAATATTCTCTGTAGTTTTGATAAAGTGGTCTAAGATATAGTTATACAAATCCTAACACTATTAACTGAAATTAAATTTAAATACAACTATTATCATTCTACCTCCTCCCTGAAACTCCATGAGGCATCTGACATTACTAAACCCTTGTTCAAACGAAGAAATTAATACTTATTAAGAAAACTTGTTAAAGCCAGCGAGGTTAAGTTGATTGTCAGTGTCTTTGAGAATTCTCATTCCAGATCCCCCATCAACTACAATGTTTCTCAGTCACTGGTAAACATTAACTGGTGTGCTTTGTATTATTTTATTTTTATTTACTATAGCCTTGATTTTTTGACTATATATTGATACTTTTTAAAATTAAATACATATATTAAGAAAACAGCTTCATTCCTTCCTTGGTTACACACATATTTATATATTATGGTAAAATTACATGTGAACAAACACCATTATTTTAGAATATCCATTTGATAAGGGTATCAAGAATGTCTTTTTAATCTTAGTCTATCACTACTGTCTACAAAAATGAATTCATGTAACTAGAGTCAAACAATAAGTTTTATATGAGTCTTTAGCACTACGAATTTTATGACTGTCACTAACAACTCAACTATTTTACAATTTCTCTGTAGTTGCCTACCTTATGGCTTCAATTGGGTACATTATCTCAACATTTTGCCCTCTTTCTGCTTTGTATGATTATGAACTCCCTGCCCAACCTAATCTGAAGTTTTGGTTGGTTAAATAGAGTTTTTAGCTTTTCCTAAAGGCATGTAACCATCTTTGAAGTAACCACTATTCAATGATGGATAAAGTGATACCCAAGACTTATAACTTTATTGTAGCATTATATGTATTTTAAAATATGTATACTTAGGAAATGATCTAACTAAATTATATATATTCAACTTCTCTACTAAGTTTTTATCTACCTAAAAAATTATTTATACACATGCTGGCTAAATGATTTATATATCAATTGTCTATCTTCTATCTTTTAAGATACAGATGTAAGTGTATTCAATTATGAAAATAAAATATAAATAAGGCTGTTATTATTTATTTAACTCCATTCATATGGAGTCTAGAATTTGATTAGAGTGCTCTCTCATTTCAGTTAATCACCATTGATATGCTAACCATATAAATCTAAATTATCCTAAAATATAAAAACCCTTATAATTTGTGTTTATAAGGACTGTGTTTTTTACTGATAAGGATAGTGCCCGGGGATATAGGTTCAAATTTCCCTAGGTGAAACTAAAATGAATTAGGCTAAGTGAATATGTCAGATAAGTATAAGGAGAGGTGGTATATATGTACAATTAAATACTAATCACCTATAAAAATATTAACTGTTGCCATCTGTGACATCATGACTGGTACTGGAGGAGGTGTTGAGTGAGATAAATCAGAATGACAAATACTTAAGTTTCACTGTTAGATTTATACTTATATGTGGAATATAAAGAAACAAAAAAAAGGATCAGACTAAATCAAACCAATAACAAGCCTTAGGTGTCTGGCTATGGAATTAAGGGGGAGAGAGAAGAATGTGAAAGGGCTATCATGGCCAATGGTTCAGGACTCTTGGGTACATGGGTAGTAGATATGTTGGGTTAGCATATCTGAAGAGGTATGAGCCAATGCCTCTAAATCATACAGTTTTGTAAATCAACGTTACCTCAATGAAAAAGAACTAAAATAAAAAATTGAAAACAATTCTAAGTGAATAAATAAAAGTTGTCAATGTACTTTAAAATATTAAGTATGTAAAATATTTTCTGTTTTAAATGAGAATATGTTTTAAAACCAAGAAATGAGAAGATTATTATATCTCTTTGGCATGCTTTTGCAAAAGTAGAGAAAGCTTTCAACCTAAAGGTATTATAAGTTTTCAAAGGGTGAACATATATGGATAATAATCACATAAAGAATTCATTCTAGGATATCAGAACACATTGATTTCTTTTCCACCAGGGATGACCATTGTCCTGAATTCTCTTACCATAAATTAATTTTACATAGTTTTGAAGTTATCTTTGTAATGTGTATATGAACATACACTGCATGAGTCTTACTTTTTTAACATTACATTATTGCCCATATATGTATTTAATTCATGTCCTTACTGTTTGTTAATTAGTTGTAGGAACATACCAATTTCTTATCCATGTTACTACTTTGTGCATATTTTCAAAACTTTATAATAGGCAATGATTCTTAAAATGATGTGTTAAAAGTGTTTTCCACAGAGAAAAAAATGATCAATTAAGCTACATTAAAATTAAAAGCTTCTGCTTATCAAACCAAACCATTAAGAGTTTAAAAATAATCTAGAGTGGGAGAAATAATTGCCATACATGACAAAAAACATATTCAGAAAATATAATGAACTATTAATAATAAATAAAAAGCACAGAAACTTACAGAACATTGACTATTATGTACTTTATACTTGTAAAGCTAGTTTAGTGGTTTTAGAAAGTAACTGCTTGAATTCTCACTAATTTGTAATATATTCAGGTAGTTATATTAAGGCTCTATCAAAACTATATATAACTATGTAAAATAAATTTTGGAGGAAGGTGGATTATCTAAACATTATTATTATTGTCTTTACTAAAATTATGTATTTAATTTACATAAGTCACCCAGTGTATCATGGGTTGATTAGATTCATAATGTGACACTCATATAGTTCAAATCAGAATGATATAGCCTATAACAACTGAGTTTATAAATATTATCAATAATGAATTTGAAGCTTTTGCTGTCTATCAGAAAGCTGAGGGACAGCCTTTTGAGTGTTTTATAGCTAGTCTATTAGAACTGGTGTCATTGTCACTGACTTTCTGTTCAATTCAGTTTAGTCAAGGTAAGTGCAGAGCTCTGTTCTTGACCATGAATTTTTAGAACCTATTAAAATGGTAGGAATTTTCTTATCCTATTTTTCACAAAATTTAGTAGTATGGAGGTACTTTCCCTTTACCAATATTTTGTCCCTTTCAAAGTAGTCATTATTGTCACTTCCATTATTCCATAAATAATACATTCATATAGCAGCCAAATAATTAAATATATCCCATCAGGATGAACAGATCAGAATATTTTCATATTATTCTGGATTGATAAGATGCAAAAGAAATAATGCTGTGGAGTCATTCTATATTGAACTATATTTGCCCTAATATTTTCTACCACTTAATTATCTTAAATATATTTTATGATTGTTCAGGAGACATTCATTACCAAACACATCAAATTCTAGGTGAAAAATAGAATTATCTTAGAAATTTTTAAGTATTTTTAGTCTATCCATGAGTTTCTGTGATACTAATTTGCAGTTTTAAAAAGTATTTGGAGATATCATCAAATGTTGAGTAAAGTTAAGTAAATTAAAATTAGCATACAATTCTGATACACTGTCAGAACATTATCTTCCTACAATATAACAAAATGCTATAACAAACACAAAAAACTATATTGTACAAAGAGTAGAGTAATCAAATATTTCCACTATCATCTCTAGCAATACTTAATAATACTGTCAGTGAATATTGAGTTTCAAGTTATATTTAACTTTAGCATATATGTTATGAAACATCTGGTTGTAATATACTTTTTAGTTCAATGTTAAATAAATGATTGAGTAGTGGATATAGGGTTTGCCAAAATATCATGTTAAATGCTAATATTAATCATTTCCTTTCATTCTTTAAATGACAGTTAATTTACTTAATTTTCCCCAACATTTGTTACCTTCAAATAATTTTAAAAATTATTTGAAATTATTGGAAATTAGTATACCAAAAGCTCATGGATATATTAGAAATACTTAGATATTTCTAAGTTATTCTATTTTTCACAAATAGACCATCAGGATTGCTATTCCTACTGTATAAATGCAGTAAATAAAATAGAGAAAGCATAGAAACTTGCCCTATATTGAGTGGTTAATAGCCACAAAGTTGATACTTATATACAGCTAAGAACTTTTTTTTTCTCTTGGAATCAACATTGATCTTATGTATTTATTTATTTTAATTATATTTTATTAAGGTATCTTTGTTTTGCAACATTCTAAAAAAATGGGGAAAATACAAGACATATACTTGACAAAATAAATAGTTTCTAGGATGTGTGTGTATTTAAAATCCACAAATTAATAATAAAATGGAAATCAAACCCAACAGGCAATAAATGTGAACTGTAGCAGGCACTTCACTATAAGATGATTCCGAGTTGACTATATTTATAAGAGAAAGTGCTGAACATGATTAGTCATTTAGGGAAATGTCAGTTGGAATTATAGTAAGATATATTTCCAGGAATAAAAGAAAGTGAGACGATATCAAGATTCAGAAAGGATGTGGAGAACCTGGAGGGAAGGAGAGAGCTTACTTGGTAATTCCGTGCTATTTAGAAAATCTAAAGGAACTATTTAGAACTTCTGCAAGTATGAGGTAAAAGCAATCCATAAAGCAAAGCATGAACATAAACTAATAGTCAAAGATACTGGCTTGTTCTAATGCTTTTAATAATGAAAGTAAAAAATAGATGCTGGTATTCAGCTAAAAACAACTTGAATGGCTATTTCTAAATCTGAAGGATTGTGGAATTATAAATGAGATAATTCAGCGAGATTAACTGAAATTTGAGAATCCAAATAGTTAATTACTAGAAGAAGTAAGGTAAGACTCAAGTCTCCAAATTTGACAAGTGCACCTTGGATTATTCAATTTGAAAGCTCAATTCAGTGATATTAATAATGAGGAAAAGTCATCCAAGAAAAGAAAATATATCTGGGAAAACTATTTGCTTTGTTTAGACCTGAAGAGAAAATATCATCTATGAACTATTATTAGGTAAGAGCTACAAGCACAATATTCTAGAATTAAATTTTTGTGTGATTTTATTATCCATATATGTTCACCCTTTGAAAGCTTTTATAATACATTTAGATTGAAAGCATTCTCTTAACAAAAGCATGCCAAAAAAATACAGATAATCTGTTCATTCTTGATTTTAAAACATATCTTCATTTAAAATAGAAAGTACATACTTAACTTTTTAAAACATTGACAACTTTTATTTATTCATTTAGAATCTGTTTTTTTTTTATTTTGTTTTTTTTCTTTATTGAGGTAACATTGATTTACAAAACTTTACAAAACTAAAGCAACTGAGGTTGCTTTAGGCCTCTAAGGCAAAAAAGTTTTCTGTCATAAAAATACCAGCTTCTCTTGGCCCAAGGTTGTCCACTTATGTCTATGCAGGGGTCTCTTTAATGAGCCTGTACCTTTTGGAGGCTGCTCTCCTGCCCACCTGTGACTATGTAGGTGCCTCTTTTTCTTTTTCCTTTTCCTAATAAACCTGTACTTTTGGATATAAATATATACATCCTTATGCATGGAAAATATGACTGAAGTCTCTTGAATGTGTTCAGTTCTAATGCATTTCTATTATAACCATGTATTTAGAAAACATTTTAATGAAATGAAAGTTATTAACCATGCAGCTGATAACTAACGTTACAAAAGTTAAAATTAAAGTCAGTTTCCCTGGCCACAAGGCAAAATGAAATGCTCTCATAACCTCATGTCATAGGTGAGTCTATTAAACTACACTGAACTAGTTTGCAAGTTTTAGCAAGTCAGGAACTGGTACCATCATGAGTTTATAGCCAGCTTATAGGCTATTTATAGTCACGTACATAGCCCTTGAATTCTGATTTTTAAGCTTTTGAAATTTCAGCTTCAAAGCTGGATTTTCAGCTCTTATTATATACTTCCTTTCTATTTGCTATATTATCCACTCATACACGTGCGATAGCTCATGCTTCCAGTCTACTCAGAATGTCTCTCTGAGGACAATTTTAAAGCACATAGTAATTTAATGGAAAAGTTCAAAATATTTTGAAAGGTAATCCCTCCCTAGGTGTTCTATACAGATTTTTAAACAACCATCTATAAAATGGTTATAAAAACATATTCCTGATAAACCAGCAGGGAACATATGTATATATTTTTGAGTCATAATACAGTAAGAAGTAAAATGGAAGGATTTAATAGTTTTTTCAAAATGTTTCACGGGCATGTTGCCAAAATACTTAAGCAAATGGCTTTTTGTATCCCTTTCTACTGAGTCAATATTAGCAATTTTCATAAAAGCATCTTACACAGTCAAGATAGTCACAAAGGTATTTTTGCCATGAACAGAATGAGTTTATGTGGAATATTGATTCTTCACGTCAAACACAGCTGGAGAGTTTCACCAGTAATTCCAGAACTGGCATGCAAAGTATCCTCACTTTTTACCTACTAAGTTTGATTAACAGGTAGCTTTAAAAGGTGCTACTCTTCAGATAATGTAGAGCATTGCAAACCAATGTTACCTCAAGAAAATAATACTATTTATTAAAAAAAAATTGTTACTAGAAGGCTGGATAATGCAGCACCAACAGAGATGGAGAGGATGTTATCAGTTATCTACTGAAACAGCCTGCAGAGGACAAATCAAAGTGGCCTCCCTTTCCTAATGCTTTACTGGGAACAATAAACAACGTCTAAAGAGCCAGGTCACTGTTTCTTTGCCTGGGTCTCACTGTCCAGGACTGCAGAGCGCAGCACTCTCTGTGATGGGATTAGGCATCTGTTACAAACAGATGGGTTCCCCCAAGTAACACATAACAGGTAGTAGCAAAGCAGCATGGATATTCCCCAATTCTCAGAGTTGATTTAGTTGGATGCTCCTCCTATGAATATGTTGCTTAATTTTGCAGGAGTTTACTGCATTTGTGAGAATTGTCATGCTTCTCAATACAATTTAATTGTGCTTAATGTTTTGAGGTATATCAGAATTTCTCGATTTCTGGTTTATATTTTGTCTCCAGGTGTCCTTATTGCCTACCTATATCATAATAATTAAGTCAGTCACATATTGCAGTTTTGTTTTCATGAGGCATTTATCTGCTTTTTCAGATTTCCAAAGCTTATTTTTTTTCTTTTGACTGACTTTTCTGGCATTATCTGGACCTAACTTGTGCATCCATGTAATTGCTTCTTGTATAATTAAAGTACCAACATTACATATTCCATTGAAAACTATTAAATGATTGCCAAATTATCTGTATGAATATGCTAACTAACCTGTTAGCTGGTTAATTTGTTAGGATATTCCTATATATCAGGAATTGTAGACTCAAAATGACATTGCAAATTAATATTTACTTCTGTGTTAATAAAATGCAGAACTGAGTTCTGCCATAAACACAGAAATATGTGAGTAGCCTTCTTAATGTTATATACAAAAGCACTTCTAAAGATTTTAAAGCATATGAACTTTAATAACATAGGTGCACTTTTCTCTGGCCTTCAATGTTTTGAGTCATCTATCATCACTGATGAAATATAGCATCAAGACTGACTATGAATTATCCCAATTCCTTTGACATTATCATGTTTCCTTTTTATGGGTATATTTACTACCATTTAGTCATGTAAAGTTTAAATTTCAGTGTGGGAAGTAAAAGAGCATATCTATTAGGCAGCATTTTCTATTGTTCCCAAATCTAAATTCCCAATAGCAATTCACTCTTTGAATAAGCAGTAGCAGAATAGTCACACTCATGTTACTTATGACAAACTGTCACTTCATGAGAAATAGAAGGTATTATTTTGAATGCACAATTCCATAGATATTTCATGTATTGACCTTAGAAAAGCATTTCTATGACATTGTAGAAACAAATCTACATCCATTTTGAATATATTTAGGCGCAGGGATTTTGCTTCATGAAAAATGAGAGAAGAAAAGAATTGTGACATGTAGCTATAGTGAAGTGCATGTATTATTTTTATTGACTTTAAGCATTTAACACGGGATATACTATGTCTTAAGTAATGCATATAGAAATAATTCAACAAAGAATTTATGATAACCATATTTTTGGAATTAATGCATTACTAAGTAATTTGAAATAGTATAAATTATTTCAAGTTCCATTGTTTTGAGTAAAACAATGTTTACTCTTTGGAAAGCAATAAAGAATTATGTTATTCATAGTAAATGCTTAAAGAATAGGAAACACTATTACATTTATTATATGGTAGACACTGTTCTATGCAACTTTATATACATTAATTTTTTTCTTCACAGTCCTATGAGATAGGTGGTAATGTTATTATTTCTATTGTTACACAGATGAGGAAAGGAGGCAAAAGAGTCATTAAATGACTTTCCCAAGTTATCATAGCCATTAAGTGTCAAAGTATAGGTATTTATTAAGGTAGCAAGGTTCCAAAACCTGTTCTGTGTTACTGTATCATTGATTCTAAATATTCTCTGTAACAACATGTATTATTTCTGAGTAATTTTTGAAAGAGTGGTATAGGTTGCACTGTGTCCCTCTTCCCCCACAAGGTTAGGACTGTAACAGGCATAATTACTATATGGTCACACTGGTGTAGAGTGAAGTCTTAACACACTATTAGTGTGCTTCTTATAAAACAAACAGACACAGAAATACCTAGCAGAGAAAATAGTTGTAAGACTAGGGAAGCAGAAATTGCCCTGAAACATCTACAAACCATAGGAAACTAAGGATTACTGTAAAATACTGAACTAGGAAGAAAAATTCTCCCCCATACTTTTAAGAAGTATATGGACCTGTTGACAGCTGTGGACTTCACAACTGCAGAGAGAGAGACAATAATTTTCTCCTCTGTTAATCTTCCCAGTATGTACTATTTCATTTCATCAGTGACAGGACATGAATATCGACTATGTCCATATAAAAGATCAGCTAGGAAAAAATGGTAGGAAATTATAACATACAGAAAGGTGGTCCTTAAATATGTGCAAAGTCTAGCAAAAGGAATTGAAACTTGAAGGCATCTAAATTTCTGCTCTAATACTGTCTAGGTATTAAAACATTTTTTTGGGGGGGGATAAGCTTAAATTCTGGCTATTTCTTGGTGACCCATTTTAGAAATACAACTCATTTCCACATATGTATACAACTTAAACTGAAATATTAAGAATGGGTATTATATGCTTTTTTTTATTAGTATATACTGAATGCTTTTCAGAGTCTCTACCAAGATATGAATTCATTATAATAATGTTATTATTACTGATGCTGCTATTAATACAGTTCAGTTTTAATCTAGGTTTCTAAGTTTCTCCCATCTCCGAGAGAACTTTGGCAGGGAGAGAGATATCTCGCCAGAATTGTTATGGATGATAGAACTGTCCTAGAATTTCTCCTTTTGAGTCAAGATTGAATTTGCACCCTTATTAATACATCTCTTTATTTTATAGTATAACATTGAAGAGTTTTCTTCTAAGATATGGAATAAGATAAACATGTTAAATCTCACTACACTGAGCAAGTGCAAAAAGAAAAATAATTGTCAATATATATTAATAAAGAATGTCCATGAATGGATAGATGTAGAATGACTGTGGATTGGAAGACATTATCATTACATACTTTCTCATAAACTGATTAAGCGCAATCTGATTTAAAATGCAAATGCAAATGTCCTAAAGTAACCAAAATAATTTTAAAATTAAATAAAGTTGAGACTTATTCTTGTTGGCTGCCATAGTTAGTAAAAAACTAGAGTAGTGGAGATATTATGACTATGAATCAGAAAATGAAATATAGAAATAAACTCAAATATATACATGGTATTTGTGAGAGTGGTTAAGAATTTGATGTTAAAAGGAACATCTTTTCAAGAAATAAGTCTGAAACACCTGGATGTCTGTATGGAAAGGGGGAAAATATCACACTCTTACTTTAAAGGATAAAAATTAATTCTTTGTGAACCACGGGTCTAAGATAATATGGTCAAACATATTTGTGATAGTGAGGTAGTTTTTACTTAGCCACATAAAAGCACTAACAAAAAAGAAAAATTGAAAACTGAAAAGCATCAAAATTAAAATATCTGCTTTGTCACTTTGGCCAATGAATACAATGAATAAGCTACTCATTGAAAGAGATAAAATGTTTGCATTGCATATTCAACTGAGATTGAGACCCTGCATACATAAAGAATTTCATACCAACAATGAAAAAAAATCAATAACTGAAGATAAAACTTCATCAGATTCTACCTGTCAGACTGTGCGTCAGTGGTCCGGCAACTCTGGCTTTTCTTTTGGTCTCCTGAAGCTGGACCAACATGCCCAAGGTGCCCAAAGGGGAATGACACAGGTAACAGTACTGCTTGGGAAACTGGCATAGACTGACAGTTATGCACCTTTTGAGTTTAGGAAGAAAAATCTGTCTTTATCAAAATGCTTACATCATATATTCACTAAGCTATCCATTGATCAGAGGAGTACATATGATTTTTTAACTAAGAAATTATAGGAAATGAAGTTATTAAAAATTATAAACCTAGTCAAAAATTCTGAATCTGTGAACCTGAGTGGAACTAAAAGTCCATTTATTAATAGTGTATTAAAAATCATTCATAGAGCCCTCCCTGGTGGTGCAGTGGGTTAAAACACAGCACTAAGAAGCTAAAGCCACTTCCGCATGAGTTCGATTCCCACCTGACCTGGAGGAGATCCACATGGCAAGGCAGACCTCTCCTGACCTGCCCGCTGCTCCCCTCAGCAGTGTACTTCGTCAATCTGCCTGTTCTGCTCCCCTCTGTCTCTGGTGAATCCTCTCACCCTCCACATCTCTGGCCTGTACTCCAGATCTGTATGAATAAATAAATAAATCTTTTTAAAAAATCATTCGTAAATGTAAACTTACAATTGTACTTGTCTGCAGAATAAAGCAAGTTGGATACCCCTGTCTGCTGCCCTTGGAATGAGTAGGTTCAGTCTGCTCTATTTTGTCTAATGTCCCAGCAAACAACATGGGACTGTTTCACAAGACTACTATCTCATGATGGTATCCCAACAGATTTTACAACAAATGGTTAGTAGCAATTAAGCTTATAATACACCTCATGGATAGAAACCAGACACTGATGATAGAACTTTGCCATGACAAATACAGGCAGCATATGGTTGAGGTAGAAGTAGCAGATGTCATTCAACAACTCACTATTTAGAAGGGCATAGTCAAAGCAAAGATCACACTAACAAAAAGACCATGTTTTATACAACTTGATCCAAGACATTCCAATAAAATTATCCCTGAACTTACAATCTTCACCAACTTCTGAGTACATATAACAAAGTATAAGTGATGACTATGCATTATTAGAAACTAAATGAAAAAATTTAATAACTAAAATTGTATAGACCTCTTTTATCTATATTTGAATCATCCCAGGGTTAGACTTTTGTATTTCAGGAAAACAGTTGTTTTTTTGTTTTGTTTTGTTTTTTTAAGTACTAATACTTCTTTACTGATACATACCTTTCTAAACACATTTGGCTTAATTAATTAAATACAAGAGAAACATAATTGGATTAAACAGATGCACAATTTGGAAGGCAGAAGCAGACTCAGTCAGAATCTGCCTTTAACTTTCTGTGATCAGCAAAAAGCCTAAACTCATAGGAAATGTCTTCTATTGAATATAAAGGTATGTTTACAGCACAGGGTCAGCAAGGGGTGCAGAAAAGCAATTTTTACTATGACTGGTTAATTATGCCTCCAAGACCACTGTCTGATTGCTTTGTACTATTCAGTTGTGTATAGTTCATATGGCCTAATTTCTCTGCACTTTTAACTAAAACACATTAATTTGATACTTTAAATCATTCTCACAACATGCCCTGGCAGTCTATAAAGATTAAAATAGAACTTCTGACACAGCAACAAAATAAAATTAAAGGTAACTGAACAAAACATTTTATTCTCACCAAGATTTTAATAAAATTTCAGGATATTTCCACTTTGGGATTCTAAATAGTTTATAAAGAATTACCCTTCCAATAGTGCTTATCTCTCTATTTTTAAGTTATCAATAAATATCAATTTATCCACTTTTTAAAAATATGCATGAATGTGCACATTTGATTAAAGATATTTTTGTATTTGAAATCACTTATTTCCTATTAAACTTTTATTCTAAGGATTAAAAACACTTCACCATATATTCATGAAAGTGGATACAGAAATGATGAGCCAGCACCTGAAATATGTCCCATACCAAAAGTCTTCTCTGAAATGAGAAGAAAGCATAGAGTGAATTACTAGTTCACGAAATCTAGAATGGATAAAATGAAAAGTTCTGACACTACCAAATGCTGACAAGGATTGAAGCAGCTTGATATTTCTATATTGCTGATAAGAACGTAAGTAATAATGCCAATTTATAGAAAAATTTGATAATTTTCTCAAAAAAACTAACTAAAAAGCTAACTTTGGTCAATCAATCCACAACTGCACTTTAAATATGTTCCCAGAGGGAAAAAATTATGGCAGAAAAAACATTTAAAAATAGCTATTTATAGTAGCTTCATCCATACTAATAGAAAAAGAAAATAAATCCATCAGCAGTATATTAAATATATATTTTGGTACATTCATATAATAACTTGAGAGAATAAACTACTGGCAAAGGGCAACAATATGTATTAATCTCAAAATTACCTCATAACGTAAAGAAGTCAGGGAGAAAATAATACCTCTTATCCAATACCAGTTTTGAATGTTAAGAACCCCAGCAACAAAAATGATTAAACTATTTGGCAGAAATCATAAAATGATTATCATTACCTCTTGGGTTAAAGTGAGAATGATCTGGGCTGGAGTACAAAGAACCTCTCTGGATATGGAAATTACATATATTGTGTATTAAGTAGTATTTACATGGATTTATTTATAGAATTTTCAAAACTAATCAAGTCCAACATCTGAGATGTTTGTATTATGTTGTATAAAAATTTCATTGTTTTGGGCCCTCCCTGGTGGCGCAGCGGGTTAAACCACAGCACTAAGAAGCTAACGCTTCAGCATGAGTTCAATCCCACCCCAGGGAGGTGATCCACATGGCTTGGCAGACCTCTCCTGACCTACCTGCTGCTTCCCTCAGCAGTGTACTTGGTCAGTCGGCCTGTTCTGCTCCTCACTCTGTCTCTGGTGAATCCTCTCACCAACCCTACAACTCTGGCCTGTATCCCAGCTCTGTATGTATAAATAAATAAATCTTTAAAATAATTTTTTTTCATTCTTTTAAAAAATCAAGTACTACTATAAACTTCTTCCATGTTTTCATTTTAATGCTACATTAGAGCCCAATGCTAGAAAGAGGGGTAAAAAAACAAGTAATTTCATGGATCCTTAGCTACAAAGAGGTAATTTTATTAAAACAGATAATGCATGATAGATGCCAGTGTTATGCACTTATCCAGATGAACATCATCCACTTCAAGTGTTTGGGATGTTCCACTATTACCCTAGAGACTGTGCTTGTCAATTTTTCAGTCATCAGACCGATCTAGAGCTCAAGTACTCTTAACCCAGTTAATATGTGCCTTATGACTTGCCATAATCTTACCATTCAGAGTTTTATTAATTTTCTAAGTATGCCCAAAATAAATTAACAAAAACAATAATAAAAAATGCTGTAGGTAAATGAAATGTTGTTCCATCTGTTCATCACTTTAAATTAAAACACGAAGAAAACAAGAGCTTAGCTTAATTTTGGAAGTGTCCACAGAATCATCAAGGAATGTATGCAATTTTTCTGGCACGAGTACATTATTTTCCAGGCAGGCAAAGACCTCAGTGCAGCCAGAAACAGCTCCCAAATGTGACCAGTGAGGCACGTTATATCTTAAATAACAATCGTGCCCTGCTGCGGGAAAGCCTCCCAAATGTGACCAGCGGGGAACATTAGATCTTAAATAACAACTATGCCTCTCTATTTAGAGAATAAATCAGTGTTTAAAAGAAACCTGTCCATGCAAGTACACTGTGATTAAAATTAAGTGAAATTAAGTGTAGTGTGATTGGATGGATTTTATATTTTGGCAGTTTGTACAAAATAGCAGTTGCTGGCATAACCAGGCTAAATGTACTTTCTTGAGACTTCTCCATGCATGCAAGAAATGTTCTGGCCACTAGCTACCCTAAGGGTTTTTAATTCTACAGTACTTGCTGATTTGTACTGAAAATGCTATGCAGGTTGGTTATATTGAATAAGAGACTCATTTGCATATAATTATTGATTGTTTGTTGCTCAATCTAAGTTAAACACAGAGATTTTCCAGGACTTCACTCTAAATCTGTGCCCTTATATAGAGAGAGCATATAATGTTTACAAAAATACCTTCGATTTATATGGATCATTTCTTCTTGAGGAGTTTAAACATACTAATATATGATTGGCAATATTTCCCTTTTCAAAGGGACAGTGATCTATAATATGACTGGCTGAAAAGCAAATTTAAATAATTCCAAATCAATGTGAGTTTAATAAGGACACTTTTGCAAATAAATAGTGTAGGATACAGCAATGCTTAAGTACAGGATATTGTTCAGGAAGTTTGTTCAGTTCATGTAAAGTTGCCATTCTATGCATGGCATATCCAAGAGCCTCAGGGGGTAGTTGTGCTAAAGTTCCTATCAAGTAGCTATATATCTGTGGACTTCAAAGCATGATGGACTCCACTCACTTAAAACATTATCAAGGTCAACTATCAAAGAAAGAAGTATACAGGAGCTGGGAATTATGGATACTGCGTTTTTGCATGTCTTGATGTTTTCCAGGTGTTGTCTGCCTGAGAATAGAGCAGAACTATGTTACAATTGCTCCTGCTCAATTGTTCTAGACATGTTATCTATTATCTTTATGCTCAAATATATAAATTAGGAGCTTAATCTAACCTTCATTTGATAGGATGTGACATCTCTTCTAGCCATTTATATGTGTATGTATATTTTTTTTTTCAGAAAAAATGGTACATGATATTGTCAACCATCGACCTAAAACAAGTTCTGAGGAGACCCACAATTACAACTACAGATGATTAATCTTGCTATAAGATATCCCATATATTCCCATGAGCCTGCCTCTTTCATGCTTTTTCCCCTTTTTTTGTTTAAGTATTTAGATTTTGGTTTTGATTAACAAAATATTGGCTGAAATGGCTCTGGAGGAGATGAAACCACTTAGAAGTAACTTTGAGCTGGCACTGAACTCCATGTGATGCCCAGGTGGTAGTCATGCCTGAAGGTTTTTAACATAAACTTGGCACCAGAAGCCCACCTAAGTGAGTTTAATCATCATCAGACACTTTCTAAGTGAGGAAGTCTTCCAATTCCATTTAAAAAGAAAGGACTAAAGTGGAAACTCTCCTCCTGGAAAAGTAGCAACATAGGGTATTAGATAATTTTGAAATATGGGCACCCTCTGTAGCTATGTGAGATTATAACCGCACATTTGTGACTCACTACCAAATAAAAACATGGTAGCAACAACTAAATGTAGATGACTGGATTAAAAAATGTGGTGCATATACACAATGGAATATTACTCAGCAATCAAAAAATAAATTCATGCCTTTTGCAGCAACATGGATGGAGCTGGAGAAGATCATGCTTAGTGAAATAAGCCAGAAAGAAAAATGAAAATACTGATGGTTTCACTCATAGCAGGAGTATAAAGGACCAGGTGAGAAAATAATAATAATAATGGACAAAAATGAAAATATACCAGAGATGTTTTATGGGGGTGGAATGGCGAATGGGATCAAGAACTATGAGGGGGAAGGAAGTGCACGAGGCTATGGTAGTGGCACTGGGGTGATTTGGTGATGGGAAACCCACAGGGATTACAACTGAGATGGAAAAAGAAACAAAATGATGTAAAAATAAACTATTGTATTATTAAAAAACAAACAAAGTATCAACCATGAACACAGGTTGTTTGATTGTGTCAGTGGTGTTCCCCAATTGCCCACAACCAGAATATAAGAGCAATGAAGATGGTTAATTTTGGACTTCAGAGTCACTGATCTCTTTCAATTTTAGAAGAAATATTAATTTCTAAGTTCTGAAATTTTAAAACATGATAGTTAAATTAACATGTCTTAAAAACAATGGTTATTTTCATAATCTTTCATGCACAATACCCCTCCCCTAATCATATTCACTTACATCCTGCCATGTGATATTTCTTCTTCTTTTATTGATAAAATTTGGCTGTACTATTTGTTTCTCAGCCAGTGATATCTACCAGGGAAGGGACACATTTATTCTTAAAAGTAATAATGAAAGAGCCATTTAACATCTGAAAGTATGACTTAAAAAACCCAAAGTAATATGCAAGATAACTTTAAAACAGTTAAATAAAATTTGCCTTACTGAGTGAAAATTAGGGACACAATATTATGCTTTTCATGAAAATTACCTCTCCACACTACTCTATGATTTTTGGAGAGTGGCACATGGCACCATAGAAGACATTACTTATAGTGAGGTTATGTAAATAAATTTTTGCTACATGTGGATGCTTACAAGGACAAATAATTTTATGTTTCTATACCTTAGTTTCCTGTAGCATTTTTTTTCCAGTGCAAGTTCTACATTGATCTCTGTTGATAATTAAGAAAATGCATTGTTACAAAGTAATAAATATGAAATAAAAAAAATAAAATATTGAAGTCTGAGATAATCACGTTAATTCCACAAGTAACATGATGAATGAACAATATCTGACTTATACAAACATTTCCATGTTTTTCTTTCCGTATTGTCATTGCCTAATCATTTGCAGCAGAGTAAATGAAATAGATGCACATATAAAGTGACTATCAAAACTCTATTTAAAATAGGATTAAACTAATAGATCAAAAGTTACTGGAAGTAAAAATGCATTCTGATTTTCTTGTTCTAAATTTTTCAGCTTTTGCTTGTATATTTCCCCATCTCTAAAGTATTTTACTCATCCCTCTCATCTCCTCAACACACATTTTGATGGTAATGTCACTAAGAAATGAGAATGGAACCTGTAACTCTAGGACTAAATATTGTAATATCATTACTCAAAAAAATATCCTATCGAATAAAGAAATTAAACTAATATTGATAATCTCTTGTGTTCAATCACATGATCTAATATGAGAAAGTGCTAAGACCATTTCCATAAGTTTAAAATAAATTTAACTTTTAAAACACTTGTTACTGTTGTCTATTGTTACCAAATGTGAAACAGGAACTGCAAGATATTTAGAAAAATGACACATAATTCATCAAAATATTTGCTTTAACAATAAAATCACTTTTGTAAAAATGTTAGTTGTACACTTACTGCAAACAGGTTTACCCAAGCATTGCCTTAGCAACTCTTTCTAGTACTTTGTTTATGGGTATTTGTGTGTTTTATTAAATGATATAATATAGATCAGTAATTTTGCTTATACTCAGAAGAGAAGTTATTCTTGTTTGTTTTATCCTTAGTCTTTTGACGAATAATATTAAAATATTAAAGTTTCCAGTGTTATAAGTGATGTCTTCAGAGCCAAAGGTGGATTATGAGGAATTCTGACACCACGGAAAATGAAACAAAGATGTTGTTAGCACCCTATCAATGTAAATGCAGGCTTCTATGTTTTCCTTCCCACCAGACTATGATGCCTGCATGGTGAATTTTTATATTTCATAATCCTCACTCAGCAACAAATAAATATCCCAGTTTAATTAACACATTGTTTCCTTTAGAAATCATCTCAGCATGTTCCCCTTTGGTCTTTATATGGTCAAGTTTTCTTTCTGCTGGAATATTCTTAGGGATATGAAAGAGTGAAGTTATTGCTGTAGGACTTAAAACTAAAAGCTCTTCATTTGTCCCACTTACTTATCTCTGCAGAAAAAAACTCTCTCCATAAAGCTCTCTTTATGCCCTTTGCTCACATTTCATCTGGACTGATGGCAGTCAGCATTTGAGGTTTATCTTCTACTCCTTCCTACCAGCCCAGCAATGGCACGATATGGTGATCTCCATTACACTATGCAAAATATTGGTATTTTGGCAATAAGAAACTATTGATGATAAAAATGCAGAAATATTTAATTATATTTGTTTTCACTTTAGTAATTTAGCATGTTTAAACTTTTTGATAACTGTAGTTGTGTTCCACACAAAAAGGAACTTGTTCTGCCATTATAAAATTCATGAAAAGCAATAGTGTTTCCATGCTTCATCCCTGTGCTTTAAATGATATCCAAATTGACTACTCAGTATCTTATTTACAGAAGAAAATAAACCTGACTTTGATTTTATAGCTATTTCATGTAAGTCTGAGGACAGTATATTTAAATGAAAATTCAAATAAGTTAATTATTTGAACCTACATACAACACAAGTTAGGCTTAATACACACATTTAATGAGTATTATATTGACAGGTAGATTAACTCAAACAGTGCTACAAATGCATGCCACTCCTCACCTTTATATATTTATTTTTTGCACTTTATCATTTAACAAAAAGGTGCTATTATTAAGGGTAAAGGATAAGAATTATATTAAAACTTAAAAATTTGAAAGTCACTAAAAAATTGCCCTGTGAAAATATTACATCCATTTATGATATTACAAACTGTATATGAGTGAGTTTCCCCAATACAATCAATGTACTGACTAAAACATTTCATAATATTTTTGCCAGTGTGGATATTAAAAAAAAATTATTTTAGTAATTTACATTTCATTGGTCACTAAAAAATATTTTCTTCAGTCACTTTCATGTCGTACTTGCTAGGAGATATAAACTTTATAGAAATTAGTTTATTCTCTTCACACCCAGTGAGGTGTTGCTATTTTTAACCTCTGTCTGTCTTACTAAAACTCTAATAGATTAAATATTTGAAGGTTATACATTTGAAGTTTTGCAGTCTACATGCACTTTACCACGGCTCCCTAAATCCCTCTACTTTTAAGGTCCATTTCCTACTTTCGTATTTGATTGTTTAGGGTTTTCCAATTGACATATATAAATAAAAATGTCTGTAAAAAAAACAAAGAATATTTTAAAACATCTTGGGAGAAAAGTATCTTATATGTGTAATTATAGTATCTGATTATTTTTCTTCACTCAAGAGAAACCAAGAGTTCTAGAGAAGTTTCCAAATTCTTTACAAAAATTATTTTATTGCTTTTTTTTAGTGCCACTTATTTAGAACTTGAACTCTGCAATCCACAAGATTCTGAAGACTATTCAGAACTTTGTATAATAAATAAGTTATTTCTAAAAAGTAAAGCTCATATTTAAGTCCTGAGGCTCTAAGTAAATAGAACCATATTCGTTGGCTTTAAAATCGTGATCATTGTCACAAAAATATACGGAGAACTGATGAAACTCAACAAAAATAAAATAAACAACCCCATCAAAAAATGGGCAGTAGAGCTAAAAAGACACTTCTCCAAAGAGGAAATGCAGATGGCCAACAGGCATATGAAAAAATGTTCAACATCACTCGTAATAAGGGAGATGCAAATTAAAACCACAATGAGATACCACCTCACCCCAGTGAGAATGGCACATCTTCAAACAACTAGCAACAACAAATGTTGGCGAGGATGTGGAGAAAAAGGAACTCTCCTGCACTGCTGGTGGGAATGCAAACTAGTACAACTATGGAAAACTGTTTGGAGGTTTCTCAAACTGCTAAACATGGAGCTTCCCTACGACCCAGCAATCCCACTCCTAGGTTATCTACCCAAAAGACACAAAAACACTGATTGAAAAAGATACTTGTACCCCCATGTTTATTGCTGCTTTATTTACAATTGGAAAAACATGGAAGCAGCCCAATGCCCAAAAGTAGATGACTGGATAAAAAAAGATGTGGTACATATATACAATGGAATATTACTCAGCAACCAAAAAAGAGAAACACATGTCTTTTGCAGCAACTTGGATGGAGCTGGAAAAGATCATGCTTAGTGAGATAAGCCAGAAAGAGAAAGAAAAATACCGGATGGTTTCACTCATAGCAGGAGTATAATGGACCAGGCGAGAAAATAACAAAAATAATGAACAACCATATACCAGAGACATTCTGTGGGGGTGGAGTGGGGAATGGGATCAAAAACGGGGGGGGGGAAGGGAGGGAAATGCACGGGACTATGGTGGTGGCACAGGGGTGATTTGGTGATGGGAAGCCCGCGGGGATTACAATCGAGATGGAAAAAAAAATGTGCAAAATGATGTAAAAATAAATTTGTAATAAAAAAAAATTGTGATCATTGATGTTCCTGCTATCTTAAAGGTGAAAACAAAGACAATAATTCACTCTAGAGAAAACTTAAATGTAATAATCTTTAACTATCTTGAACATTATAATGAAAGACCAGGTTGGGATACATCAAATTACCATACTGAGTGATTCCCCATTGCTGTGTTAAATCTGGCGCTTAACCAGCTATCTGCATACTTAATACTTAAAGGCAAAGCAGATGTAAGAGCTTAGGAAACCTGAAGATCGTATATGTAATTTCAGAAGTCCTTTTTAATACAAGGAAAAGCCATAAATACAAAAGTAGATACTCAAGTAAATGTGTTTAAGTAGGAAGTAATAAGTCACATCAACTTAGTGGAGACTTAGAGATAGATTTTTTTTTCTTTTAAGATCTTTTGAAAAAATTTTGCAAAATAAGAGAAACGTTTGCCTTGACCTGTACAGAATAAAACTTGATTTTCCCAACCCCAGCAATAGTGCTAATATGGGGCCTCCCTGGTGGCCAAGGGGTTAAGTCTCAGCACTATGAAGCTATCAGCAGCCTGCAGCCTGCAAGAATTCAATCCCCAGCCAGGAAGTTAACCCACAAGGCAATGCAGACCTCTCCTGTCTTGCCAGCTGCTCTCCTCAGCAGTGTATTTTAGTCAATCTGCCTGCTCTCTACTCTGTCTCTGGTGAATGCTCTCATCATCATCCCACCCCACTTCTGGCCAAACCCCACCTGTATTCATGAAAAATTAAATCTTTAAATAAAAAAAAGTGTTATTACGGTGGTTCTGGAAGTGAGCAACAAAGAACCAAATCTTTATCAGTTTTATATTTACTTCTGTATAAGGCTAATATTAAAATTAATTACTTGAATTATTCAAATATGCCTTAGAATCTTAATTCCAGATTGTCCAATTTACATTCCCTGTACATGTCATCCCCCCATATCATCTTCTTTTTCAACTTATCAAGCCGAAACAGGGCTATCGGGATGCTATAGCAGGTCAAAGGACTTTGGCCAGATAGAAGACCAGTCATGGTCTATGATTTTCACCCACTCACATAATAGCAAGACCACTTGGTCTCAGAGAACAATTATGGGACTTATTTAACAAAGCAGGGAAACAGTTTCTAAGCCCACAAATGGCTAATCTCACCTCAGATAGTGTCCAGAAGTCCCAAAGAAGATGGCGCCATCCCACCAACGAGGGCCTGGAGCTTGAGGCTCACAGGTAAGCAGCAGGCCAGGATTCAACTCGTCACAGCTGGAGGTGCTCACGACTGAAGCTGCTGAGATGGAGCCACAGCAGCCCATAGCATCAGTCTGAAAGTCGGGATGGGTAGTACCAGATGCTGGACCAGACAGTAGTGCCAAGAAGCCAGGAGGTAGTGCCAGGTATCAGAAACATTGTATTAATAGCTCTCAAAAGTGCTGTCACCCAGTGTTGCAGCTCTACATGCGTCATTGGCCCACACCAATAATATAGCTTCTTTGAGACACCAGACCTGAAGCATTTGGTGCTCCTTTCGGACAGTGATCAGTGTGGCTGTCCATTCACTGGGAAGCTCTCTGGCCTTGGAAGCATCCTGGCCTCTCTTACAGATCTGACGCTTCTTTAATTCTCAATATCTACCTTTCTGAAATAAAGCAGTCTCTGTCCTTTAGGGCCAAGGACTACAGTGGCTCCTCAGGCTGGTGCTTGCCTGGCCTTATATCCTCATTCAGCGTTGCCAGCCTTGGTTGATAGCTCCTGATTGGAACATTTCAGACCAATCAGGTCATCTGGCACAGAATCTTTGATGTGTTGATGAACATGATTGGTTCACTCAACTCACACCTCCCTGGTCCATTCTAGACCCAGGTGTCAAATATAAAAAGTCCGCCACCTGCCGATCATCAAGCCCCGCATCCCTGGCCCTCTGTGTAGCCATCCAGAAGCCTTCTGCTCCAGGTAATACTGTGTGCAGCCAGTGGGAAATGCCTGCTTGAGCTCAACACTCAAAACCCGGCTGCTGCCTGGAAGGAGGGGTGCCCAAGGCAGCAACATTTAGCACTGGCAGGGAAAACTGCCTGCCTAAGATCCTCACCACCATTTAACTAATACCCAGAGAGAGTCAATCTTGTATCATAGCTCAAGCTGTGGACACTCAGGTTCAAAATAACCTGATCACAAGTGAAAGCTCAAATAATTAGATCTTCTCTGATCTCTCTTCACTTCACAATTAGTGTATTTTTATAACTCTACACATCTGCCTTTCTGGAATAATATATCAAAAAATCATGGTTAAGTAATTAATGATTTATTTTTTGATATGGGTATTTCCTATCACATACTGAACTCATCAAAGAATCCCTGTGTTATCCTGCACATAATAGGAAGTCAGAATCAGTGTTTGGAATTAGTCTAACAACAAACAGAATAAGTAGATGGCTCTTAGTAGGTCCTCAATATATTGATCAATTCAAAATCTTTTATCTAGCTTCACTTAGGACCTTTAACTTGTATTCTACACAGAAAAAAAAAGACTAATTTTTTTATTTATAGATTTATTTTATATCTTTCTTCATTTAGTAAACAATTAAGAAAATGAAAGACTTTTTATAGATACATCATTTAAAAAAAACTATATACTTTTGGAAACAGCTTCAAACTTCAACATACCCACATGCTTCACTTGCCTTCACTAAAGCCCCAGTACCTCTGCCTGTCACATCATCTTTCCTCCCTCTTTATCTTTCCTTGTGGTAACCACTTTATTTTTTCAGAGCATAGCAATTATTTTTGTTTTTCCAGTTTATTTTCTTTAGCTATTCTTGTTCCTCAAGTGGAGGAAACCACTTAGGAAGTGTCTTTCACTTTCTAACTTACTTCACTTAGCATAATCTCTTCTAATTCCTATCATAATTTTTCAAAAAACAGAATTTTATCAGTTTTAATAGTTGAGTAGTATTCCATTGAGCATATACACCACAATTTCATTACCTAATCATCTGTCAATGGGTATTTAGATTGAAATAATTGCTTGGCTATTATGAATAATGCTGCTATGAACACAAGTATACATAATACTTTTCTTATTAGTGAATTCATTTTCAGTAACATGTTCACTAATAAATACCTGTAAGTGGGATTTGTTTTTAGCTTCTACTGTAAAATCTGATAAAAGTCTTATCAAGGTAACTGCATGTTACATGAATCACCTACTGAGCTGCTAGTTATCCTCTTGTTTCCTCATTTAATGGAGCCTGATATTGCATATAGAGTTTCTAGATCTTATTTCCTCAATAGTATTTCTCTCTCTTTCACTTGAGTTATTTCTACATTTTTTATCTTCCACTTACCTGATTTTTTCCCCTACAAAATTAATTCTACTTTCTATGTTTAATAGATTGTGTTCAATTCTTTCATTTTTTTCTCACAGCCAAATTTGTACTTACAGGTGTCTACACATACACATATATTCATACACACATTTATGCACATAATTACACACACACACACATATATACATACACATTTCTATAAACAACATATTTCTTCAATTCTTCAATTCTTTGGTAAAAAATTTTTTCTGCTTCTGAATGGCTCACTTTTAGCTTGGACCTGCCTTTATATGAACGAGAATCTTACATGCCAGTGAGCTTCATGCTTGTTCTTCAAAGCTCTGTCTAGAAGCTTCTTCAATTTTGTGTCATAAAGTTTGGCTTCAGCTGCTTTCTCTTTCTCTTTCAGTAACTTCATCCACATTCTCTGGATTGACATTTTTCTTTGCATGTGTTTTGCCTTCTTATCTCCACAGTAGGTGTCACTGTTTAGTTTTTGGATCCTTCTTGTTTATGTGATAGCAGTGTAGCTAAGTGGGAGTTCAAACATGTCAATCAGACACAGTGGACAGTTTTGCAGTGGGGCAGTCAGGGTAAGACTGGGAAACCTATGCCTCACTCCTGTCTCTGTGACCATGCCAACGTCTAATGTGCACCCCAAGCTGTCTTCTGTCTAAGTCTCTTCCCCAGTATCACGGGACTCTGGTTTTCACAGTGGATTTCTAAGTCCTCATAGGGGTTGGGCAGAGGTTATTCCACAGCTACTCCTGCTAGCACAAGTCTTACACTCTGGGACTGATCATTCTGTCCAAGGGCCACTTGGAAAAATTGATATTTCATGGCAATGGTGGAGGCCACCAGTGTCAGCTTTATTCTCCAGCTTTATGCTCTCCATTTTATTCTCTGCCAGGAACGTGTACTTCCATGGCCACTGAGCCCCTCCTTATTCCATCACATTAGGTAAAAATGCTTGGTTTAGCACTGATTGAAAAAGATACCTGTACCCCCATGTTTACTACTGCTTTATTTACAATTGGAAAAACATGGAAGCAGCCCAAATGCCCAAAAGTAGATGACTGGATTAGAAAGATGTGGTACATATATACAATGGAATATTACTCAGCAACCGAAAAAGAGAAACACATGTCTTTTGCAGCAACTTGGATGGAGCTGGAAAAGATCATGCTTAGTGAGATAAGCCAGAAAGAGAAAGAAAAATACCGATGGTTTCACTCATAGCAGGAGTATAATGGACCAGGCGAGAAAATAACAAAAATAATGAACAACCATATACCAGAGACATTTTGCGGGGGTGGAGTGGGGAATGGGATCAAAAATGGGGGTAGGGAGGGAAATGCACAGGATTATGGTGATGGCACACGGGTGACTTGGTGATGGGAAACCCATGGGGATTACAATTGAGATGGAAAAAAAATGTACAAAATGATGTAAAAATAAACTTTTGTAAAATAAAAAAAAAAAATGCATGGTTTAGGCTCTCCCTGGTGGCACAATGGGTTCAAGTACCGCATTATGAAGCTCAGAAGTCCAAGTTCGATCCCCGGCCAGGGAGCTGACCCACATAGTGTGGTAGCCCTCCTCTGACCCACCCACTGCTCCCCTCAGCAGTATAATTTGTCAATCTGTATGTTCTGTTTCCCACTCTATCTCTGGTGAATCCTCTTACCCACCACACCTCTGGCGTGAACCCCAGTTCTGTAAGCATAGATAAATATTTTTTTTTAAATGTATGGTTTAATCTAGTTATGGTGAGATTTCATGTGGGTAATAAATGATTTCTGATTATGCCTGATGTGAGGACTGCCTGTGGTGCAGGCACTCTTCCTTCATAAAAGGATTCTTCCTCTATAAAAGACTCTTCTTCCATAAAAGATGTTTTGTAAAACAACACTGTTTTCTCTGTCAATTATTCAAGGAAACACAAGTCATTTAGGAAGTAAGCTCAATGGAGTTTAGATACTTCCTTGCTTATGTCAGCACCATTATTTTAATCTGAAAGGTATGATGTTCATCATTAATAGTGAAAAAAGAATAAGGAGGGAAGTTTAGCAGAAACAAATATGTTTTGGAGAGAGGAATGGAAGTGGTTGGGATGGATATTTCAGTTCAATTTCATTGCTTGATTTAAATTTTGCTTATTCTCTGAGCATATGACACAGGTGTCCTCTAAGTGTATATTTTCATCTATTTTGCATTATACACACTGCTGCTCCTCTCATTACCATAGATAATTGAGAACTGACATACATATTTAAAGGTTTTTCCTAAAGTACTCTGAAGTCTAATGATGAGATTAAACTATCTAGAAAATGTATTTACCTAATAACTCATTAAAAGTAGTCCTACCATGACCTTTGTGTCTCAGCCTTTGTGTCATCAAACAAGAAATAGCATATCACAAGGCTGTCTGGTTACCAGAGAAATGCTAATCCACAGGAGAACAAAGTTGGAATTTACAGGGAATTAGAAATCTTTTGTTGTGCTAAATGGAGTGCATCATTAATTGCAATGAACCTTAAAAGGAAATGAAGCTGAATCAAGATTGAGTAATGAAGAAACTAGAAGTGTATGTCTTCTATCCTGAATAATTAATCAGCAAAGAACTCATGACAGATTTTAAAACTACATTGTATAAAATACATATTTGTAATGTTTTAGTTTTTTAAAATATTTATTTATTTATGCATACAGAACTGGGGTATAGGTCAGAGGTGCAGGAGCTGTGAGAGGATTGACCAGAAACAGAGTGGTGAGCAGAACAGGCGGACTGACAAAGTACACTGCTGAGGGGAGCAGCGGGCAGGCCAGGAGGGGTCTGCTGTGCCATGTGGGTCACCTCTGGGGCAGGGATCGAACTCATGCTGAAGTGGCTTTAGTTTCTTAGTGCTGTGCTTTAACCTGCTGTGCCACCAGGGAGGGCCTGATGTTTTAGTTTTTTCACATATGTGTATTCACATATGTGGTTTTTTGTTTAAGCAAATATATACATATATGTTAATTGCATTCAGGGCCAAGACCTATTCAAAATCTATAATTAAATTTCCTTAATAGTTTTATTTTCAGTGTTTCAATACTTTTCCACAATGCACCTATGGATGGACAAAACAATTTTAGAATAGGTAATGTTTCTAACAAAACAAAAACAATTCTATGGCCAGTAATTACAAGGTAAAATTATAAAGGTCATAAAGTAATAATTAGCTTTTAGAAATATTTGAGAAATAGGGAATAAAAGTAAAATTTTTCACTTTATCCTGGTGGAAGAATATTTTCTAGCATCAAGTAGATGCTCAATACACAAATGGTGAATGAATGATTTATGGAAATAGAAATTAAGTAGAATAGTCCTATAAAATGCAAAGTAATAGGAAACTGAATCAAATGTAATTTTTTTTTTGCAGAATCAACACTGATTACTAAAATCTCAAGGTCAAAATTTACCTTGCATTGTTATAAGTTCAGAAATGGAAAGTGTAGTGCATTAAAGTATATTATCTGATTCAAATTCAGATCCTGATCTCTTAATTTGTTTATTCTGCATGAAGTACTTAGGGAAATAGAGTGTTTTTGTAAGGGCAGGCAGATTTCATTTTAAACCCTATTTCCAGTTCTTCTGTTTGTGAATGTAGTCATATCTTCTAATCATTCTAAATCTCAAGCTCAATATCTCTCTAATGAGTATAGTACTTTTTCATAATCAACACTTATAATAAAAAGAACATGGTCTTAGATATAGATCCAAATTACAGATATTATTTTTTACTAACTCTGACCTTATGTATTTTTTAATGGCAGCTTTGCCAAGATATAAAATTCACTCTTTAACAGTCCACAATTCAGTAGCTCTTAATATATTCATAGAATTGTGCAACCATCAACACTATCTAATTTTCAGAACACTTTCATCAACCCCCAAAGATTCCGGTACTAATTAGCAGACACTCCCATTTTCTCCCTCCTGCCAATCCCTAGAAATCACTAATAAGATTTCTAGCTCTAGGAAATTACCACTTCGGTCCATTTTTTCAATAAATATCTTAGAGTTTTCTAAGTGCAAAATCATGACATTTGCAAATGGTATGTTCAATAGAGGTGAGGAGGGCAGATATTCTTGACTTGTTCCTAATCTAAGGAAAAGAGCATTCACTTTTCTGCCACTAAGTATTACACTAGCTCTGTTCTTTCGTAGGTATTTTGTATCATGCTGAAGTTCTCTGTCTGTAGTTTGTTGAGCATAATTATCATGAAAATGTGTTCAATTTGGTGAGATGCTTTCTGTTTTTATTAAATTGGTCTTTCCAAATAGTTAGATTTAAATTCAAATATTGGTCCCTACTATTTATTTCTACTTCATATATTTCCTCTCTAAACTTTGCAAATGCCTTTTTTTTTTTTTTTTTATGTCTTGGGTTTAGCTTGGTATTTTTCCTAGTTTCTAACAATGGAAAATGTATTTTTAGGTGTTTAAAGTAAAGCTTCCACCTTTTTTCTTTAAACAGTTGTGAACAATTAAATTTCACCAACCCCTTCAGCTTTGGGCCTCCTTTTTTTGTCAGTTCTTTTTGTCTCGTCGTCACTTTTCCCATGTAACTTCATAGTTTCCATAGTTTTGATAACTTCTAGTCCCTCTATTCCTACAATATGATCAGTCTCAACTTCTTTTATAAAGGCCCCATCTAGGCTTGAAAATGCATGCTAAGATATCTACAGGGTGATTTCTCTAGAATAGAGTTTCCTCTACTCTGAGTGATTTTATCTTAGTTTTACTTACTGATATATAGGTACACATTACGATCCTCATTGATGATTTTTTTTTTTTAAAGATTCATTTATTTGTTCAGACAGAGCCTGGGTACAGGCTCAGGGGCGGCGAGAGGTTTCACTATAGACAGAGTGGGGCGCAGAACAGGCAGATCTACGAAGTACACTGCTGAGGGGGCAGCGGGCGCGTCAGGAGAGGTCTGCCGCGCCATGCGGTCCCCTCCGGGGCAGGCGGGAATTGAACTCAGGCGGAAGTGGCTTAAGCTTCTTAGTGCTGTGCTTTAACCCGCTGTGCCACCAGGGAGGGCCCTCATTGATGATTTTTTTAATCTTTTGTTCAAAGCCATTTTCTTCTATTCTATGGCATATTTTATAATATATTTATAATCTATTTTATAATAGACTAATTATTTACAGATTTCCCCCACACACACACTTATCAAAAAGAATGTAAACTCTCTGAAGTCAAGAATTACGTCTTCTTGGGTAAAATTAGACACCACCACAGTGGCTAACAAAAATAGTCCCTTGGTAAGTATTATCTACTCAGTGAAAGAACGCTGCAGTTATGACCTGGAGCCCTTAGATTTCTCAGGCCCTCCTAGTTACACATCATATCCATCACTGTTAACATTATATTTGTCCTGAGGTATCAGAACTCTACATATTATCATCATCAAATGGATCATTTTAATTCCCCTCTGCTAACCACTAACTGGTCTTATATTCTAAAATTTGTTTTGGAAAGGGGAAGAGAAATGATGATATCAGATGAAAAGGATCAGTTACATGGTAAAGGATATACCTGGACTTATAGTGATGAATTTAATGTAACATGAAACATGTTAATTTTTAATAATGTACACTTGAAGTCTATATAATATTACAATGCAATGCCTGTTCAATACATATGTTAGATCATAAATAAAGTGGAAAACAATTAGAAATACGTCTAGCAATGTTTTCGATGGAGAAATACAGACTTCGAAATATTAAACTGATATCCACGGCTTCCCCAATCTTATCCCTATATAATTATATTCACCTGAACTCTTGGCCTCATTGCAAGTCTTCCTGACATCTTTTCTGCCCATCTTTATGTGGACAGTGTGCACTGTACCCATTTTTTCCCCATTATTAATTATGTGTCCAGTTTGAGGACTTTATCACTTGCTTTCCAGACAAGTTCCATTCCATTCCATTATCTACTCATTTAATTGACATTTGCATCATTCCCAGTGGTATTTTTTTAAAAGAGAAAAATATCAAGAGAAGCCAGTTTTAGCTCTGCTATTTTGTTATTAGTTGCCTTCAGATTAAAATTGAAACTTCTTTTATGGCTATTTGCAGGTCACCATAACATTTTTCCAAACTACTTTTTCAGTTTTATCTCCCACAAAATTAGTTCATATATTAAACACAATTTCAGCACAGGTACTTGGAAATCCATTTTTATCAAAATGTATTCTTATATTTGGACTTATACTATAATCTAGCATGAAATTACTTTTTTCTTTGTTTTTAATCAAAAACATTTCTAACTTTTAAAAATTCACATAATTGCTTTGTATTCTATTATTTGCAATAAAATACAGTAACTTCCAATAAATTATTGCTAGCATTATCTCATTTTACCTCACCAGAGATGTATTCCTGTGGCTATTACAATTCAAAGTGTAGAGAAATGCTGGAATATTCTACTTCTAACTACTCAGCTTTGGCTCATTGTTACTTTCTTTTGTGGGTGCACTTTCTTTTGTGGGTGCACTCCACAGTCTTGTGTACATGATAAACACTGAATAAGAGTGTATTAAATCAATTTTTTAAAGAAGATGGCAAGTCTGCTATGCAAAATAGATTAACTAGTAGAGAGCTTTGGGAATGTCTGTTATTAGGTAAGTAAACAGTCACACAACAATGCAAATACTTCTGTATACCTAAGGTGAAGGAAGTTTGAAAATAAATTTTAGAGTCATAGAAATTCTGATTCCTTTCCTGGTCAGCTAGGACTGAAGAGATCTTTCACACTTACCACACAGTTCCTGAATATTTATGTATATTTCATTGTTCACAGAATACATTCCATGTTGAATGTCTCTTTACATTTCCTAGGACAGTGAAAACAATATAAATTTGGGATTTAAACAAAATACGTTCAAGTCACAATTCTCTCCTCCCTCAACTGGATAATACTACAAGACAGATAGAGAAGCAACCCAAAATCTTTCCATTTGGTAGGAAATACATCAAGGTTCTACAAGTCTTGCCGTGCTATAGTATTTTTAAGGGTCAAAGTCAAAATTTATATCCAAGTTTCCCTTACTGGCAAAGTTTTACACTTAATATGAATGCCATTCTTCCTGTTCAGAAAGAATTAGAAATAACTTTTCAAATCTATAATATCTTTATAAAGGAAGCATGTTGTGAGAATTAAGTTATTTTTAAAAATCCATAGACAAGCTTTCAATGTCACTTCTTAGAGGTATCTATTACATAAAAGTGAATCATTACTCTTATTACCCAATTGAATCTTACTAGAATAATTGTATTTCTATGGAGTTCAGCATGATTTCTTACTAGCTAATTTTCACAGTTCTGACATTCTTTTGGAGACTAAGTGATTATTTCCTAATTGATCATAAATTTACTGCTGGAGGTATAAATCTTTACTACTGACATAATAGGTAACTGAGCTTTTTAAATTCATAATAGTTACTCCTTGCTACTCCTTCGAGGGCCAAAATACAAAAGAAAAGATCACAGAACTGACATGATCACAGTGCATAGTATTTTTCCTGATGGTGAGTAAAGTGTGACTTTTAAGTGAAAGTTCAGAGGCTGAAGCAGGTAATCTCTATGGTTTTTCTATTCCCGTTTATTTTATCTCTGCATACAAAGATATTCAATAAAAATGTACCTCCTAAGAAGGTGTACAATTTCTAGTCACAGTACATATTCATTGCTGACCTATAATTATGTTATAGATTATTTTCTTTATTGTGCCAAGTGAATATTTGTGCTTCTATGTTGCATTTTTCTCACAAAATATAATCAATGTTCTTCATGCATACAAAATTTTCAGAAATAAAGTTTTAAACTGAACAATGAGTATTCTAGATTTTGAAAGGAAATATTTTAATTCTAATATTTATCCGATTTAATAGTAAAAGCTTGATTTTTTAAAAAAAAACTATCATTTAGTATGATAATTACTCAGAAAATATTGAAATAATTATGTTGGGAGGAAAATGAATAGTGAGATGTGACATAACTGAACAAATTATTGTATATTATTGTAATAGGATAACTTACACAGCTGGTAAATAAAAATTATCCTTTGAAACCATTTATCCATCCATATTATACATGGAAGTAAAATCTTAAAAAAACTGTGTGGAGGTAGCCTTTAGGTAGAATAAGATGGTTGAAGGAATTCATTTTGCATTTTTTGTTGTTGTTGTTTAAAGATTTATTTATTTATACAGAACCGGGGTACAGGCCAGAGATGCGGAGGGTGAGAGGATTCACCAGGGACAGAGTGGGGAGCAGAACAGGCAGATCGACGAAGTACACTGCTGAGGGGAGCAGCGGGCGGGTCAGGAGAGGTCTGCCACGCTATGTGGATCTCCTCCGGGGCAGGCGGGGATCGAACTCATGCGGAAGTGGCCTAAGCTTCTTAGTGCAGTGCTTTAACCTGCTGTACCACCAGGGAAGGCCCTCGTTTTGCATTTTAAATCTATTTTGTCTTTTGATCTTCAACACATTTCCATTTATATAATTTAAAATAAGTTACATAAAGACAATGTGTTTAAAATTAATTTTCCTAGAAGAGTTGACAATTACATTTAATGGTAGTATTTGCTAATGTTCTAATAAAGCACTGATTTTTGAAGCTACAAAGGTTGCTGGGATCTTGTCCAAAATATTCTATAGCCAAGTTGAAAGGTCACCCAGTGGTCCTTAAAAACGATGAAAACTGGCCATCCCTGGTGGCGCAATGGGTTAGGACGCAGCACTTCAAGCGAGCCACAGTCGCTGAGTGCAAGTTCGATCCCCAGCCCCAAGGTGGTCCACATGGTGTGGCAGACCTCTCCTGGCCGGCCCGCTGCTCCCCTCAGCAGTGTACTTCGTTGATCTGACTGTTCTGCATCCCGCTCTGTCTTTGGTGAAGCCTCTCCCAGTCCCAGCACCTCTGGCCTGCACCCCAGTTCTGTATGAATAATATAAATAAATCTTAAAAAAAAAAAAAGGAAAACTACAAACATATGTCAATTAATAAGTAAACAGCAAGTATCACAGCAATCTATTGGTCACTTTTGTGCAATGCTATAGGACCACCTCATTAACTGAATTTATTGTGGTAATCATTTTTCAAAATATAACTTCATTAAATCATTACACTGTACATCTTAAACTAATACAATATTGTTTGTCAATTATACCTCAGTAATAAAAAAAACATTGTCATCTGATAGTGAGAAATGGGACTTCTGAAATGTCATGAGTGATTATTATACTAAATGTAAGTGTATTTCTTATGGATTTCAGCAGGATTTTTTACTAGCTAATTTTCACAGTTCTGTGTGCTGCCTCCACACAGCTTTTTTTCTTTTTTTTAATGACAGTTTATTTTTACAGCATTTTGCACATTTTTTTTTCCCATCTCAATTGTAATACCCACAGGTTTCCCATCACCAAGTCACCCACCACACAGTTTTTTTAAGATTTTACTTCCATGTATAATATGGGTGGATAAATGGTTTCAAAGGATAATTTTTATTTATCAGCTGTGTAAGTTATCCTATTATAATGATATACAGTAATTTGTTCAATTATGTCACATATCCCTATTCATTTTCTTCCCAAAATAATTATTTTAATATTTTCTGTCTTTATACTGATAATCTTACACTCTGATATTGAAGATTTCTTCTCTTAATGAATATATACACTCATAATAGATTTTTAATTTATTAAAAAATATCTTACACATCTTTCTTTTTATTTGCAAAATTAAGTGCAGCTAAACTAAGTAACAGTTTAGCTGTTAACCTATGAAAACTTGATTTGTGTTTAGATAATTAATAATATAATATTTGAAACTTGGCTGACTATTTCTGATGTACTTTGTGATTTAGGAAAAAGGTCTGTCATAATTGGTAATAAATTTGCTATTAAATATTTCTTATAATTAATTTTATTTTTTCCTATATTTACTTTAGTTATTCTGTTTCCTGAAACATTTTATTTTCTATTTTTTGTTTGTATTAATGCCCTTAGTGTACCCAGCTAAAGTACAACAATAAATGTATGCAAAGACAAAGAAAATAGTGAATAAAGCAATAGGGGGAAATGTTTACTCTGAAAGAAGGCACTAAGTCATTTCTACTTTTATAGATGAGGAAATACACCTTCACCATTATTATTTCAGAAAAATAATGGACCAAGGCAATATAATTTCTGTAAGTATAAATAAAAATTGCATTTTTCTATAGTTTGCATGACAATACTTAAGATCAGCCATATGGTAAAATATACTTAAAAATTTTAAATGAAAAGCTACTATTTCAACCTATTTTTCTTTCATCTAGTGTCTGATTTTTTTTTATTCACCAAGAGATGATTACCTTTTTAGTGACTAATACTATATAAAACTGTATTTTTAATTTAAAATATGCCATGTTGTATGTAATGTTTAATGTACTTGGAAGGCATATTATTTTCTACTGCAAGAATAAGTTTAGAGTTCTCTGTGAACTTTTTATGGTAACTAACAATCTAGTTCTGTGAAAGTTAAGATTATAACCTTAAAATTTCTCTGCTTTAAGCCAATAGAAATAATTTCGATATACAGTAAAAGAACATCAGTCCAATATAGTTTAATCTTCTTCTTTCTTATCCTAAAATTCTAATAATTTGTTAAACAGGAAATCAGTTCTTTGTTGCTTGTTTTTCTCCCAAAGCAAATTTCCCATCTCATCCATGAATAATGAAAAAGCAAAACAAATAATTCAAACATATTTGAAGATTTTCAAATGGATTATGATGGATCTCAAGCACATGGGGTATTAGGATTTTAATATGTGAATACTCAATTCAGAGAAAAAAAAATGAAAACTTAGTAGATTTAAGCCAGAACATACTTTATAGGAACTTTGAGGGAATACATGAGCATTAACAAGTAGGCATATAATGCAATTATTTAACTTGCTTTTAAAACTATGTTCTTGCCTGTGCCATGGAGTTACAAACTAATAAATCAATATAAACATTCCTCTTCCTTTGTCCCTTTTTTTTTGAAATGCTGCAAAAACCTAATATGATTTGGGGGAAGTCTTTAAGTCGTATATATATATATATATTTTTTTTTTTTGGCTAAATTACTTGCTTGGGCTGTGAGTCTGTAATCTCTGAATGGTCAGGCAGGATGCTCTGTAAGGAACAGGAGCCTAATCATGATGGGGTCGAAAGTTTCCTTTCTGCCACAGGTTCTGAAATTCAAATTAGACTGAATATGAAATTTAAAAAGCCCCCAATACTATTTAACTAATACTTGACCTAGTAAATTGGCAATTTCTTAGTAAGGCTACTGTCTTATAAACACCTATTTTTGAGACATGACTGGCACAATCAAAAAATAAAATATTTACAAGACAAATAATGGATAAAAGAAATCAGAGATTGGTAGTGGGGGTCAGAATTGTGTGGATATATGTGAGAATATTAGTCTTGAACAAGTACTTTGAAGGGAAGTTAGAATGAATGAGATAGTTAACGATTCAATAGTATTAGGAAAGAGGTAGTTCATTCTCACAGTTGTGAATGTTATCTTATTGTAATTTCATGTATTTCCCCAATAAGTGATAATGAGGATTTTTTAATGTGGCAATGACAGTCCGTATGTCCAATTAATAGATGGATTATTTCTTGGCTTTGTTTCCATTTTTGTTTATTCTCTTGTTTTCCCCATCTCTTCTTCTACCTCCAAATTCTATACCAGTGTCTTTAATGATAAACTTCTCTGAATGCCATATTCAGAGTTCTCTTTGTAAGAAACAATGTATTTAGAACTGCATGTACAGTTCTAACAATTTTAAATGATACCCATACTAACCATACACAAATACTTGCCTTATTTCATAGTTACCAACAAGCCCATTTTATGTCTCCATTTAGTAATAAACTTCCTAAAAAGGATTTCATCCTATCTTCCAAAGGTATGAAGCATGTTTGACACCCAGAAAGTACTGATTGTTTTACAAAGGAATTAAATATCTGAACTGCTGAAGGAAGAATGATAGAGATGCAGATTTAATGTACTGATAGAGAAAAAAGTGAGCCTCAATCAGCCAGGAGTAATTCTATAGTCTATTTGTTTCAAAATCCAGTTTGCAAGAAGTAAGCAGAGATACAGAGGTACAAACTACTGTAAACCTCTGGCGGTTTTATTTCTTTTGTTTGGTTTCAGGCACCTTTGTTCTTTTGGTAAAGTCATGTTTAACCATAAACTTTCCTTTTTCCCTATATCCAACTCAGTTCTTGTTAACTTCAATGAAAGACCTCTGAATAATAGATAATGTCTCAATTTTAAAGGGGCACAGGTATTAAAATACATGTTAGAAAGTGATGAATTCCACAAAACAATTATGGTCAAGAATTTTGTATTTGCAATATGCAGAGAGAAATCACCTTTTTTTATATATGGTTCCATAAATATTTATTCTAGTCTCAACATGAACATGTTACACTAGTTGCATTTTATATCTATATAAAATAGTTTTCTGAAAACCCATGAAATAAACTTAGACAAAAGAAAATTAGTTATAAGATAAAATATTTGTACAGTGGACAATAATATATACATTATTTGAAATATAAAAAACATCCACAGGCCTATTTCAGAATCTTAGAAATAAGTAAACAGTTCTTTGATGTATCCATTGTGCTTTTCTATAATCAATTTCTTCTAACTAATACTCTTACCCTTAAGGTGAATACTATCTTAAATTTTTGGTGAATCATTTACCTTTTATTAAAATTTACCATATATGAGGCAAAATGTACATATTGTTAAATTTCACCTTCTTATGATCTTACAAGTTTATTCCTAAAGTGGAATCATATTCAGTTACACAGAAGAAGAAAATGTTCCCATTTGAAACAACATGTAAGGACCTTGAGGGCATTATGCTAAGTGAAAATAAGTCAGAGAAGGAAAAATACTATATAATCTCACTTATACATGGAACCTAAATAAAAAATAGCAAATTCGTAAAGAGAACAGATTGGTGGTTGCCAGAGGTGTGTGTGGGGGGGGGGGGAGGGAGGGTTCAAATATAAAATAAATGTCATAGAGTGAACATCATGGTGACTATAGTTAGTGATACTGTATTGTATATTTGAAAGCTGCTAAAAACGTTGATCTGAAATATTCTCATCACAAGAAAAGTAAATTTACAACTATGTTTGATGATGGGTATTAACTAGCTTTATTGTTAAGTATTTTACAGTGCATACAGAGTCATTACGTCATACACCTGAAACAAATGCTACATGCCAATTATATTTAAATTAAAAAGTTATTATAAACTTAAAACAAAAAAAAATTTCTCTACTTTTGGCCAAAAAAATGCACATTAGCAAATACAATGTAATAAAAACCTCAAATACATATACTGTGATTTTTTAAAAAACTGCAATATTGAAGAGTTTCATTAGAGATTAGCGGGTAAAGGAAGGACTCTTCAAAATTTGATAGTAGACAGTGGCTTACCTATCTGGAAAAAGATCTGACATCTTTTTTTTAACTCCAATAAAATGCATAAAAAATATATTTTGGAGAAGTTAATAAATGTAAAAGTAAAACATTAAGATATGAAAACCTTAAGAAAGCCAAATATGAAAATATCCAAAGGAGTTATGTTATAGCAGTAGAAAGGAAAACATTAACAAATATGTATAAATTTATAAACTATGCTCAGTCCTATGATGCCTTATAAAAAATGAAATAAGCTGCATTCTTAGAAAATATATTCACAGCACATATAATCATACTGTGTTAATATTTGCATTACATACAGAAATTTGAAATCCCTAAGAAACAGGCAATCTAACAGGCATTTTACAGAAAAGGAAAAATAAATTTTCCATAAAGATAAGAAAATACATGCTACTCCCACAGATTGACAAAAATTAAAAGACAAGTGATAGGCAAGGAAATGGAGCAGAGGGATTTTTATAGTGTGCAGGTGGTTAGCACAAACTAGTGGAACCTCACTGGAAAATAATTTGGCTCTGAGTAATCATCAACATGTACACACACTATGCCCAGCAATTCTGTAAATAGGTAAACACATCCAACACACTGTACATTTCAGCGAGCTTGCTGAGGTATATTCACAACACTGTTGTTCCTAGAATCAAGAAACTTGAATGAATCCAAAAGCTTCAGCTATGAAATATATTAATAATTTTATATTCAGAAAGCAGGATACTAAAAATAGTGAACTATTGATACATGAGTGAATCTTAAAAACAAGCCAAAAAAGGATTTATGTGCTATGGTTCCATTTTATCTTTTTCTGTGCCATGCTGTATATTTTCCAGTGTGGCGTGATGTATTTTCATTTTGTTGATGGTTTTTCTTTGTTGTACCAAAACTTTTAATATGATCTGGTGCCAACAGTTTAATTATAATTTTCATTGCTTTTGCCTTGGAGTTAATTACAATCACAATCAAATCTATATACTTAGTTTCATCTTCCTGGAGTATGTCTTGATATGTTGTGGTGTTCTTAATTTTTATATGAAATCTGTAATCAATTATTCATATTACTAAGCACACCCAATGAAAAATGTTTTCCAATCTTCACTGGAATTGCATTTATTTAAATATGAATTTATTCATCACTGACATTAAGTATAATCCTATAATGAACATGATCTATTTTTCTATTAATATTTTAAATTTTGATTAATATTTTATCAATTCCTATTAAGATTTTTCACATTTTAGTTTTATTTATCCCTGTGTCTTATTTTTTAGTTGTCATTTTAAATTTAAAGTTTATATTTGGATTGGTATTTTATAGTGTGTGCCTCCCCAACATTTTTAATTGCTTCTGCATCCATAGCAAAAACCCAACCTAACTAGAAGACTGAAAAACAATGTATATTAATGAGGCATCTCTGAATGAAGATGTGGCCATTAGGGGCTCCCTAATCACACAGCGGGTTAAAGCACAGCACTGAAGCTGCAGCAGCATAAGCTCAAGTTGGATCTCTGGCAGACTAGGGGGGATGGAAGGGGGAGGAGGAAGGGGTAACCCACATGGTGCAACAGACCTCCCCTCAACAGTGTACTTCATCAATCTGCCTGTTCAGCTCCCTACTCTACCTCTGGTGAATCCTCCCACCATCCTTGCACCTCATGCCTGTACCCCAGTTCTTGTATGCATAAAAAAAATCAATTTTTTAAAAAGAAAGTCGATGTGACAATTAGACCACACTTCATCATTAATTGTTAGCAATTAGTAAGAGAAATATAGCACAGGACTCATATCCCTGACTCCATTAGGGAATGACTAGTATTACTTGTCCGACTTTACCATGTTACAGCTCTCCCATCTTCATACTCAATGATTATATCCTCAACAATTAGTGAACCACCAAGTAAATGCAGGTTGAAAGCTTCCTACTCAGGATGGCATAGGAAGAAAATAATAGAAATATAATGGGTCCCTTAAAATACCAGACCTGTTATATCAGCCAACAAAGCCTACATTCAGCTGTATTTTGTGTGTGAAAATAAAATGGTAACTTTTTAAATCCTCTTTTAAGATTTGTTATTTATGCATACAGAACTGGGGTACAGGCCAGAGGTGCAGGGGCGGTGAGAGGATTCACCAGAGACAGAGTGGGGATTAGAACAGGCAGATCAACAAAGTACACTGCTGAGGGGAGCAGCGGGCGGGTCAGGAGAGGTCTGCCTCGCCATGTGGTCACCTCCGGGGCAGGAGGGAATCGAACTCATGCTGAAGTGGTTTAAGCTTCTTTGTGCTGTGCTTTAACCCGCTGCGCCACCAGGGAGGGCCCGTTAACTATTTTTTTTAAAGTTCAATGCCACTTAAGTCACTTCATGGAACAAAGAAAAAAGCACTCAAGTGAAATTATCATTCCATTCACTAAACATTTTCAGATAACGCAGAATTACAAAAAAGTCAAATCAGCAGAGCAAAAGAGATTCTGTTTTTAGCTCAAAATTCATTTTTTTTGGACTTAATATACCGACACACACCACACTACATGATGAAAATACAAAGATGATAGATTAAATTGAGTGAATTCATGATGCAACTTTTTGAAGAAAATCTTCCTATCTAATAAATTAGTAAAATAGCTAAGAACATAGTCTTTGGAACCAGAACCCTAGCTCTACCTAAGAACTAGCTATGTATGTGGCTTGAGCACATTTGCCTCAAGTTAATTTCCTCATCTGCATAATGGCAACTGTAGGCATACTAAGCTGAATGGACTGTAGTGACAATCAGGTGAGTAATTAATAGATGAGATGCTTAAACAATCCCTGCAACATAAACTCTATCTTTGAATTATAATATTATATTGCATTACTGAAGAACGTACCAGAGAAGTTTTATCTTTATAAAAGTATGGAATTTGATTGGATTGTTGGTGTAACTTGCTTCTTAAAAGTCATAGAACTTAGTTTTAACCTCAGGTTTCTCACTGGTAAAATGGGATATATGTTTTCATGTTTGTTTGTTTTTTTTTTTTTTTTTTAAAAGATTTATTTATTTATACATACAGAACTGGGGTACAGGCCAGAGGAGCAGGGGCGGTGAGAGGATTCACCAGAGACAGAGTGGGGATTAGAACAGGCAGATCAACAAAGTACACTGCTGAGGGGAGCAGCGGATGAGACAGGAGAGTTCTGCCACGCCACGTGGATCACCTCTGGGGCAGGGGATAGAACTTGCATTGAAATGGCTGTGGGTCTCTTGCAGTGCTGCGTCTTTACCCAGCAGCAGGGAGGGCCTTAAATCCTCTTTAATTTTAAGCAAAATCCTAAATTCTTAGATGGAAAGATTTTATTTGTAGTAACTTCTACACTTAATTTAAAAAGTCTTTTAATGAAGTATGACAAATGGCAGGATAAAAATATGGAAGAAATAGTTTACTATTAAATTTAGAAAATTATTTCCAAATAAAAAAAGACATTTTCTAAAATAATTTTATATGTGAAATTAATTTACAAAAAGTTCCCATTATATATGCAAAAATGACTACCACACAATGAGTTGTTTTCCATGGAATTTCACAACTAGTAAAAAGATGTTCTCTATGTTTTTTATTTTTACAATATAAATATATTGAATTTAAAATATTAAATGCTAAGTTGAATCTTCACATATTTTACTCTTTAAAGAAAAACACATTTGTTATCAGCCAGGAGCAAGGAAACATTTCTTTGTCAAGAGATACTTGCCATTTTAAAGCCGTACAATATGAAGCATCATTATAAAATGAAGCATTCAAGTTTTGATGATCTGTTTCCTCTCTTTTGACAACTAAGAGCGGGTAAAGTTGTGCAGCTGCGCCATTCCCATGATGCTTGTACTTTTACCTTCCTACAAACCAGGCAAACCATTCCTTTTGGTATGCATAAGCTCAGAAGACAGGCACATAATAAAGTTCCTGAAACATTCTTTGATTTTTTTTTTTTAATAGAATCTCCTCTGCCTCATGCTCACTGCTGTAAGGAAAAAAGAATAAGTGGATGATTCATGAGGGTTAAGCATTGCCAGCTGATACATTTTACTAGCTGCAGATGGAGCAGTTTCTTTTTAAAAGCAAAGTTCAAGTCTTCATGCAAACAACAATTAGAAAAGTTAATGAGTCTCATTTTATTTAAACAATTTTAGTTCAGCTGTGGGTAAGCTCAACCATTGACTATGTTATGTGACAACTATATTTAATTAAATGTTGGTTTCACAAGTGGGCAACGGAATAAACTCAGTTTGGGAGCATTAAATTTGTTTACACAGATCTTTTATTCATCACATTTCTTATCACCTTCTGTTTCTCCTGTTGTTTCCTATATTTATTACTTTCCTAGACCATCCCCCATTGTACTCATTATCTCAAGAAATATGTACTGCATGCCTGTTATGAGAAAGCATGGTGTTGAGGCTCAGAAACACAAATTTACCATAGTATTCAGCAATGTATATTAGAAAATCAGTATGTCATTTGAGATTCAATGCTATTAGACTGTATACAAAATGTGTATGTAAGTAAATCAGGATTTTCATAGTGTTATCAGTATATAGTTCACAAGTAAATATAAGAATACTATTAGAAATTTCATGAAACTCCTGAAACTTTGAGAAATAAATCTGCTATTTAATCATTAAGAACAAAGTATTAGGCCCTCC
>NW_004567110.1:37521500-37547807 GCF_000260355.1 Condylura cristata
CAGTTTATGGAAAGCATAATAAAGAAATGACAATGGTGTAGTCTAATGATTTCTTCAAAGTTCTATATAAGTCAAACTTTGCTTTCATTATATTGTACTTCTTTTATAGTATCTCTTAGTATAATACAAATAACTATATATAGAGACATATACACATGTTTATACATGTGTGTGTATAAACATACATATACTTTATAGTGTATGGCGGGTGGCTGTTTTATGATAAAACAAACAAAAAAAATTAAAAAAATAAAACACCTCTTTGGTTTGTAATCCTGGTACAGGCCTTTGTTTCTACCATCATATTTATACTTCTTCCCCAAATCCTAACTTACTGTTGCTTGAGTTGATATTTAACACTAGGACCTATTTATAATCCTGAAATTTCTCCATCAACTGTGACAGTCCAACCAATTCCCACTGTCTCACTTGTCTTGAGTACTGTGCATCTTTAATCTGTCAGTATGTCGGATTATAAAATGTTGCAGGAATATAACAACTAATACATGTGCCTATACCAATTCTTAATGATTTTTCTCTTGCATACTACTGAATTCATCTTAAATGGCAACTTTCTCAGTTCTACTGCAGGCTTTACTCATTCCAGGGTGAATCCTGGTCTGTCTTTGATCTTTGTATTGCTGATTCTAGAGCAACTCACTATCTTCAGAACTGTCCTCTTGCTCAGATATTGAAAAGGGGAATTGTTTTTGGTATGTGTCAACAATTAATGTCAGCTAGAAACATTTGTGGATAAGTGATAATACAGAGGTTATTCTTTAGAGTTACAGAAACCAAACATGCTTATTTATTTAATGTAAATCAATAATTACTAAAAATCTACTATGTTCAAGGTGCTTTACTAAGTGCCTGTTATGTTCAATAATAGATCTGTACTCAATGGATTTATCTCAATTCATTCTCTCCTTGGAAGATAATTAGTTTTGAGATCAATTTTCAAGATTTATAGAATGCAGAGATGTTAATCTAACCAAGTACTTAAGATATATCTATCTACCAAACAGAATTAGTATTGTATCTGGCTTTTGAACTTTAAACACTATAAAAAGTTCAAATAAAGTTGCCACTGGTGAACTGTTTTAAAATAATTTATAACTTTTAATGTTTATGATGACTTTGATCCATAATCCCATAAAGCCAATTTTATAATGTATTACAGAGTAAAAATAGTTTCTTACTATTTCTAATAATTAAATAAGTGGTTTATAACAAGAAGAAAACACTGAGAATTGGGGATTGAGATGAAATGAATTGTATTTGTATTTGTATTTGTAGAAACTGAATATTCTTTAAAGTTATGATTTAACATATTAATTAGCAATGACATATTATAATTTAAATGGAAACCAAGCAGAATTTTCATAATAATATTTTCTTTGAACACATAAAGAATTGATATCTATTATATGTATTTGAAAATTAAAGTTACAAAAGGGAATAATAAAGTCATAATCGTATTAACTATTTTCCCATTCTTTTTCTCTCATTCCCCCTTTTTAATTTATAAATAGTAGCAAAACTTTCTATGACATTTATTCTATATTTAATCACTGTTCACCCTTTAACCTTTCCCATTTACAAAAAAGTCATATTTTTTATTCATTCTAAGTATAAGTCATCAAGACTTAAATGAGAATTAAATGACAATTCTAGTAAATATACTATAGAAACCTAAAATTATACAATACAACTTATAAAATCATATTATGTAGGACAACAGGACCAATTTATTGAGTAAGAAAAGAAGCATCCATCAGCTTCTTTCTCTTCTCCCATTTTCTCTCTAGCATTATTCATTAGCTTGGCTATTATTTTTTTCAATATTTGCTTTTATTTATCTATTTATACAAGAGCTGAGGTGCAGGCTAGAAGTGTGGGTGATGAGAAGATTCACCAAAGACAGAGTGGGAACAGAACAGGCTTATCCACTGAAATACACTGCTGAGGGGAGCAGCAGGCAAGACAGGAGTGTCTGCTGCACCATGTGGGTCAGCTCCCTGGCCTGACTGAACTCAGGCTTCAGTGGCTGATGATAAATTGATAGCACTGAGCCTTTAACCCCTGTGGCACCAGGGTGGCGTATTATTTGTTTTAAGAAACATTGTTCATTACTTCCCGTACTACTCCCAAGCCATATTTCACTTTAAATCTTAAGAATGAGATTCCATTCCACCTGAGACCATCTGTCATGACCAGCTTCTTCTTCAACTTCACTGGAAAGCACAGGCCATTCCCCATTCTTTTCCAGTTTTAATGGCTATTAAAATCACATCATATTTTACACCTCCAAAGTTTTTCTCTGTATTCCCAACTTGAAAAATTGTTTCTATGGTTTTAAATTTAATGTATTTGATTTTAAATGTATTAATATATTCAATCAATATACTTCCAGACTTCTCTGCCTGAAACTATGGGCTACATGTACTCTGGTAAATGAAACAGATAAAATGTTCTTTCCTAGAGCTAAAAAACAAAGCAGGAAGGTAGACTGCAATCAAGCAAATATACAAGATGCTACAGATTGTGTAATTACCAGAAGTGAAATGAATATACTCAGGCATGTTTGAAGAGAGATGGGGAGGAGTGAAAAAATTCCAAGGGGAAGGAAAAATAAATGAAGATCTTGGGAGTTAGTTAATAGCCTGGAGGCTTAAAAGTCCCTAAATAAGAATAATGTCACAGGCAAAAATAAGTGGAAGAGTGGAAAGAAGGTGAGTTTGAAAGGTTAGCAAAGGTTGGATCAAAAGTGCCTAGAAGATTCTGATATGAAAATTGTATTTTATTAGTTGCAATGGAAATCCTTGAAGATTTATATAGAGGAATATCTCTGTCTCTCTTTTCATTCACTTGCTTCCTGTCTAAAATAACGCAACAGATATTGAGTGTATGCACTTAAGATCAAACTGTGCTACGTCATGTGGTACACTAGCCAACCAGCCAGTGTTCTGTCCTTGGAAACTGCCAGTAGTTGACTTAGCAGATCATTTAGGAGAGTAATACTATTGATATTTCTGGGAAGGAAAATCTCCCTTTATTCTTTTAGGCCCTTACTGTTGGAAAACAATTTAATTGGCACAACATAAAACAGATTCACAGGAGAAAAAGACCAATTTAATTTTACATGAGTATGGAAATAATATATGAATTTGAGAACTGTCATATAAACAGAGCAATGTACGACAATGTTTTTAGACAAAGAAATTTCAAAACATTTTGATGTGGACAACTACTTTAATGAGCTCAGCAAAGCTTATTGATACAGAAGGTGTCCTTAAAATCTGTAGTAATAAAATAACTCCTTCCCTCCTTGCACACCTTTCACACTGGAGACTTATTTCATGCTTTTAGGAGAAAGATGGTGTCTGAGAGAAATTCCTGCATCAGCTATTTCTCAAGCAACTTCTATTCAAATAATGAATATGCCACTTTGGCACACTTTAGAGGTGGGCTACTCTGAGTCCCAACAATATTTAACTTTAAGATTCTACCAAAATTGATGACAAGACAGCTTAAATTAAAATATTTCTTATAAGATGATAAATCTCACTTTCTGTAGACACTGATTTTGTTGCCTTGTGGAGAGGAAGAGTCTGAATATAATAAGCCATATACATGAATGAGTTTCCAACTGATATTGAAGTCTTAAGTCATCTGAAAATGGAATGTTCTTAGAAGCAGAAAAAATACAAGATGAGGAGACAGTCCAACTATACACCCTATAGAGATTTTTTTTTAGCACCTGAAAAATGGCTCAGTTCCCTACTAGCTGAGGTAAATTGTGTCCCAAAAGCTAAATTACCTGCAAAGTCATTTCAAGCTTGGTAGAGAGTGAATTATTAATTTGAAATAAAACTTTAGCTTTAGGCAGGGAGATGTAAAGATTAATATTCAATCTATCCATTAGGAAGTTAGGAAAGGTAACTAAAATAAAAAAAGAGTAAAAAATATTATAATTCTACATTGGGAATCACACATATACACACCCCACAAATGAATTCAGTGAAAACAGAATTGGCAAAAATTACACTTAAAATTTCCCATTCAAACAATGAAAACATTCTTGTTAACCAAAGACTTGCATTAGCACTCAAGACACAATCTTGAAAATAAGTAGAATCCCTAAAGAGTAAAAAGCAACTAGAACTGATTTTATTTAAGCTTTAATTAAAGCCACACTCATTAAAACTATGAATCAGATTGTTCTCCTAGTCGTGGAGAATGAATGAAACTGAGTCTCACTAGGATTCTGAATTCCACAGTCAAGCTAATTGTAAGAAAAACTACTCAAACATTAATTCATCCCAGAGAAATTAGGATGGTCACTAAAATCAGAGAGGATATACACATGGAAATACAGGGTGCTAACTGTTCTTTTCTAATTGTAAAATTCTAGCTTATAATCTTTCTTTAGCCTGTTTCAATTAATTATTTCCAAAATAATAACCATATTTCCTCTGTATTTACTTTACTAAACCTTTCCATCTATAATAGATTTACCAATTATGGTTTTGACAAAAAAAGCACATTTCTTAAAAGTTATAACAAGGGACACTCCCTGGTGGTGCAGCGGGTTAAAGCACAGAACTAAGAAGCCAAAGCCACTTCAGCATTAGTTCGAGCCCCGCCCCAGAAGTGACCCACATGGCATGGCAGACCTCTCCTGGCCCGCCCGCTGCTCTCCTCAGCAGTGTACTTTGTCAGTCAGCATATTCTGCTCCCCACTCTGTCTCTCACCACCCTAGCACCTCTGGCCTCTGGCCTGTACCCTAGTTCCATATGCATAAATGAATAAATCTTTTTTTTAAAAAAAAAGTTATAACAAGGGATGAAAAATTATATGAAGAAACATAAGAACAGTAATTAAAAGTTAAATAGAAATCACTGATAAATGAACATTTTACTTTTCTCCAAAAGTAAAACTAAGGCTCATGGATTTATGCCTGCCTAAATTATAAGTCTTCCTGACTGAATTCTCATTTCATGCCCAATTTACTCATTTCAGATTCCAGACCACTTTCTTGTTTGTTAATTCAATTACTTCTAATCACTCACATGCAGGGTCATTGTTACATATTTATCATAAAACCATTATGATCTTTCTAAAACATCATCTTCTCACCTTCATATCTATTAGTTAAAGCAATTTCCCACTAATCTAGCAAAAAGACTTTATATATATATGTATATGTATATACATATATATATATACACATACCAAAGAAAGAGAGACTGATAGGTTTACCATATATCATATATTAGCAAGATAGGCTATATTTCTAAATGCATTAGGGAACTTCTGGATGTTTTGTTTATATATTATTTATTTAATTTTTCCTTACATCATTGTAATCCCCGTGGTTCTCCCTCTACCACATTGAAGCAGGAAATTTCCCAGATCTGCTTAGGTTCTGCTGCTTTCCCAGGCCTGCTGCTTGGAGGAGTCTGTTGTTTGGATCCTGCTGCTTGCTTGAGCAGAAAGTTCTTGCAGGGTGCTGCTGGCCCACAGTAGTAGCGATGACAGCCTTAACCACCTTCCTGAACAATAAAGACTTATGCTATGACGGATGGGATGACAAGGTCCCTCATCCAACCTGTATAAAGCTTCACTATTCCTGTAATTCAAGGCTCAGCCTTGCGAGATTGATCCCACTGAGCCCACTGGTGTGACAAGTAAATATCTCTGTCCACCTCTCTGAATGCTGTCTGATTTCTCTGGGAAATTTCCGAAACAGTATCACCCATGTACCATCACTGTATTCCCATGTATTCAGCCCTCCTCTGCTTTACACCCCAGCAAGACTGTATGCCTCAGTTCTATGGTAGGATTTTTAAACATGTTATTCACTATTTTAAGTTAGTTTTATTTTATTTCTCCTTTATTCCTTATGTTATGCATAAGTCAGTCATCTTAGTTATCAGAGTAATACCAGTTTCTACATATTCCGCCCTAGTATCTTTCATGTTTAATATTTTATAATATTTGTATTTATTTGTGCATACAAAAACTGGGATGTAGGCTGGTCGGAGGTCCAGCAGTGAGAGGATTCAGCAAAGACAGAGTGGGGAGTAGAATATGCAGATCTACTGAAATACACTGCTGAGGGGAGCAGCGGAGAGAAAGCATAGGTCTGAGGCACCATGTCGATCAGCTGCCTGGCCAGGGATTGAACTCATGGCACAGTGGCTGGCGATAGCTTACTAGCACTGAGACTTTAATCCCTGCATCACCAGGGAGACCTATTTTATAATATTTCTTACTTTAGCAGGGCTGCAATTGTATAAACTAACCAATCTCAATGAGGTTTTGTGAGAAAATAGAATTTTCCTTTATATTTCTAATAGCTACTTAGAACAATTTTTAGTTTCAAAATTCATAATTTTGTTCTCTTTATGCTATTAATATAATTAATTATAATCTTTAAAACTAGTGTTTATCAGCTTTTAGGTTATTCATAATTATAATTGAATTTACTTTTAACCTGTATTAAGACTACCCCTGAAATTTATAAACAAATATTTAATGGAAAAAAAATAGGCATTTGTTATTCAGTGGATGTTTTATAATGAGGGTGGTAGTCATAAAAAATTATACATTTGCATTATTTATATCTATGTTTTCATATTATGTATTTTCTAAATTTTTATGGCAAAACTCTACAACAATCATATAATAAACAATAATTGAAGTGACCTATCTTAAAAGCAAAATTATCCCATAATTAAAATTTAACTGCTATTTGAGATAAGTATTCATTTGTACAATGTGAATATTTAATATCTTTACATTTTTGTGTCCTAATTTGCATCCAGTTTTTCTTTATAAACAATATAATCGATAATAAGTTTATATGTACTCATGCAACTTGTCATAGTAACATGAATTTTTTTATTAGAGAGAGGACAACTGAATTAATGAAAAACCTATTTTATGAAATATCGGGGTCATCACATTTTTATCTAAAATGTATCTACAAAGTCAGAGCATGTAAGATAACTTAATCAGATGCTAGTGATTTACTAAATCATTAGTCTTCCTTGTTTCCATAAATATTTCATAAGTAGCTAGTCAAAAATAAAATCTAACTATCATTTAATTTGTTTCCTAAGTGGGAAAACAGTCCTCCTCTAGTTTTTATTTACAATATTTACTTATTCTGTATATAAAATATTCAGACACAGTTTAAATATAACTAAGCATAGTTTTGTGGAATCTTTCTGAGAGACAGTAAACAACATTCACCAATGCACCAAGTCTCTTGCAATATCAATAGCTTAAGCAAACCTTTTTTATGCTTGTAAAGCAAATTCTGTTTCTAAGTATATTAAAGAGACTTACATACTCTTTATTTCATACTATGAAGAAAACATTTGCTATTCTGAATCAAGACAAAAGCATAATGGTTTTTTCAGTATTAATTGAAAGGTTTGCAAAACACAACAAGCACCGTGACTATCTTATATTGTAACTTGCAGAATTTGTAGCAATTCTATTTAGACACTGTGTGACCCCACTGTGGGGATGGCCTCCTATATTCAATATATAATTATAGTGTTTTTCCTGAGCCCATTGACTGAGTCAGGGAATCAAATTCAATATAGGTAATTTGAATTATGAAAGGTACCAACAAGAGACTATTTGATAGGGTGATATTTTTTATTGTTAATGTTCTTAGAAGACTATGAATATCAAATAACTCAAACTGTCAAATTACTTTCACTGAATTTTTATGATATTTCATTTAGACAATATATATTTTTTAACATTACATTTGTAGTTCTGACCTTGATGCTAGAAAACTTCGTCATTCAGCAAGATGGCCCTTGTGCTGTCACTAACTCATCACGAAATATTTGAAATTTATTTTGCTAAGAGCTACAATAATCATAAAGATGAATAAGTAAAGGGAAGAGAATATTAAACTATTTTATCTGGAAAGGATTCAAAAAATAAATAACATTTGAACTAGGCCTTCAAACATGAGCAGATTTTGGCATAGTAAGTGTAATTTGGTTGGCAAGTAAAACAGGATAGAATATAGCGTGTAAGTAGAATATTATATAGGAGATCTAGGTTGGAATACACATCAGATTAGTTAAAGTGGTTTGACTGCTAGAGACAGATGTCACATATTTTCTCAATAACTAAAAGGTCTGCAACAGGGTGTTCCAGCAATGGTTTAGTGGCTCAATGGTGTAATCAAAGATCCATACCTTGCCATCTGTTCACTCTGAAATCTTGAGTGTGTTGATGTATCTGCTGATAGTTGCATCAGCTGGAAGCTTCAGATGCTTATTAATAGTCAGAAATGAAGTAGACGGTGATAATAAAAGCTTCCTTGTGTGTGTCCCTCATTTTTAATACAAGGACTATACTTTACTCTAGTTGGGAAGGTTAACTTTTGAGCTCAAGGTTTGTGTTTTAATACTAAATTTTGTTCTTACAGAAAATATAGGGTTTACTTTCAAACTTTTAGAATAATAAAAATATGCATTTGTGAGACCCTCCCTGGTGGCGCAGCAGTTTAAAGCACAGCACTAAGAAGCTAGAGCCACTTCCGCATGAGTTTGATTCCCACCTGCCCTGGAGGTGACCCACATGGCGTGGCAGACCTCTCCTGACCCGCCCGCTGCTCCCCTCAGCAGTGTACTTCATCGATCTGCCTGTTCTGCTCCCCACTCTATCTCTGGTGAAGACTTACTGCCCCTGGGCCTCTGGTCTGTACCCCAGTTCTGTATGCACAAAAAAATAAATCTTTAAATATATATATATATAAATTTGTGAAGATGGCATCTTGAGTTTCCTATTCAATAAAATTATTCTATCTTTTATAGATTTGAATTTTTTGAGGGAAACAATGTACATATACACATGTTGATCTGTTGATCTTTTTTTTAAGATTTATGATTTATTTATTTTTGCATAGAAGAATTAGTTAGATCAGAGGTGTGTGGGGGGGGGTGAGAGGATTCCCCAGAGACGGGGAGCAGAATAAGCAGATGTACTGAAATATACTGCTGAGGGGTGCAGTGGGCAAGACTGGAGACACTGGCTGTGTTGTATATGGGTCATCTGGCCAGGGACTGAATTCAGGTCAAGGAGGTGCTAGCACTGAGATTGAATAATCCCTAAGCCACCAGGGAGGCCCCATGTTGTAAGAATATATACTTGAAACTTTTATAATACTACTATGCATTTCCCTTCAATTAAAATATATAAATATATATATTTAAAATTTTTAATCAATGAAATAATTTTTTATTCAGAAAATTAGAAGATAAAGGTATAGAATGATGGGTTTCAGTGCTACTAAACTGAAGTATTTAAATATCTTCAATCCCTGTTTTAATCTCCATTTTTAAACTAATTTTATTCCACACTTTGGGGATTGACATTTTTCCAAGTCTTAGGGTTTCTGTCAATAGTTTGAGCGTATGTTGGCCTCAGAGCAGTCTCTGGTGTATCAAACCATATAATTTTTTCAGATTAAAATACTCCAATCAAATAGTGTGGGTAGTTTGTAAATGAGGTAGGAAATGGAACCTACAGAAGACGATGACTAACAGAGAGCTTGAAAGACATATCATAAATAGTCTTTAGTGCAAGTTGGCATGGGAGGGAAAAGAAACACAAATATTTACTTATCAGGAAATGTAACAGGCAAATCCACTATTATGAAGTTCATTGGTATAAGTGATATGTATTTCAATATTATCGATTTCGAAAACCAAAATAATTGCCTTTATAATTTGACAGTTTTTGCCTGAGAGATTTAATTCTTTCTATTTTTTCATTTTACTTATACTAAAATCATTTATTATTTAAACAGCAATGTACTTCATTTACATATTCTTTAAGTAGAAATCAAGTCTCTAAAAAATAATGGTCATATTTTATGTTTCCATGTGTCCACATTTTTGCCTCATAATCTATGTTTTAAATAAATTTCCTAATTTAGCTAAATTTGACTATGGAATTATTATCAGTTGAAACAAATAATTATGTGAAGAAATTATTTAATGCTAGCTTTAGGATTAAATATTTAGTCATAACAAATATATTTCCTGACATATACCAAAAGCATATGATGATCTGTGCATCAAACATATTTGTTTTATTTTTTAAGTTTTATTTTTATTTACTTATGCATAAAAGAACTGGGGTACAAGCCAGAGGTGTGTGTCGGGAGGGGGGGGGGCGGTGTGTGAGAAGATTTACCAGAGACAGAGTGGAGAGCAGAATAAGTAGATCCACTGAAATACACAGCCGAGGTGAGCAGCAGGTGAGACAGGAGAGTTTCTGCTCTGTCATGTGGGTTAGTTCCCTGGCTGGGGATTGAATTCATGCCACAGTAGCTGGCTATAGCTTCATAGTGCTGAGATTTTCACCCCTGCATCACCAAGGAGACCTCAAACTGTTTTATATACTAGATCATACAAGGAATAAAAGTAATAATACCATTTTCGGCCCTCCCTGGTGGCGCAACGGGTTAAAAGCACAGCACTGAGAATCTAAAGCCGCTTCCTCATGAGTTTGATCCCCGCCTGTCCCAGAGGTGACCACATGGTGTGGCAGACCTCTCCTGACGCGCCCGCTGCTCCCCTCAGCAGTGTACTTCGTCGATCTGCCTGTTCTGTTCCCCACTCTGTCTCTGGTGAAGCCTCTCACCGCCCCTGAGCCTCTGGCCTGTACCCCGTTCTGTATGCACAAATAAATAAATCTTAAAAAAAAAAAAAGTAATAATACCATTTTCTTTAACCTTGCCATATTTATATTGATTTAACATATTCCTGAAGAAAATCACAGCAATCCACTCACTTTTGTACTTAATATTTTCTTAGCACATACTAAACACATAATACAGTTGTCATGAATTGTATTTCTTAAGCAGGGACAGTTTGAGTTCTACTGGAATCTTTTTTTTGTTTTTCACTTCAATCACTGTCATGCGTACAAAGGAATTTCAAAATAGCATTGATATACAACAGAGTGAAGAAGGAAAATCATGCCATCATATAAAGAGACACAGAGAAAGCATTTTACAAAATCCAACCTGCATTTGTCATATATATTTTTTAAGATTTATTTATTTATGCATACAGAACTGGAATATATGCCAGAGGTGCAGGGGCAGTGAGAGGCTTCACTAGAGAGTGGGTAGCAAAACAGTCCGATCACGGAAATACACTGCTGAGGGGAGCAACAGGCAAGACAGTCAAGGTCTGCCGCACCATGTGGGTAACCTCCGGGCCGGGGATCGAATCATATACATTATTGTAAGCCAATTATATCTCAATAAAAAACAAATGATTTTTGAAGGTTTACGTTGAAAACAAACCCCAGAACACAATACTGAAGAAGAACAATAGAGAACTGATAGTACCCTATGTTAGGATTTAATGTAAAGTTACAGAAATAAAGATGGTGTTATAAAGATGATGTTGGCAACAAAATAAATTAGTAGATCAAAGGAATAGACTAGAGAGACTAGAATTAGACTTTGCAAGTAGAATCAATTGATCTTTGGCAAAGGAGTAAAAGACAATGCAACGGAGATAGGATACATTTTTCAACAAATGTCACATCATATACAAGTAAGTGAAGCTAGAAATTCAAATCACATCTTACCTCTACAACTAAGTGAAAATTTATCATTAATATAAATGTTAAATGCTAACCTATGACCCATAGAAAAATACAAGGTGAAAATCTACATGATTACAATTGGAAATGATACTATAAATACAATATCAAAATCAACATTCATAATAGAAAATTAGTAAATTGAACAGCATTAAAATTAAATACTGCTCTAAGAAAAACGTTGTTAAGAGAGTAACAGACAAGTATATTAATTTAAAAAAATCACACATGTTGCCATGAACAATGATACTACTATAGGTATAAATCTGAAATGATTAATATGAAACAATTCATCTGTGTCAAGTACATACTTTACTTTGGTAGCTTGCACAAATAAATGATTAACTTAATCTTTATGATAACTAATTTGTTTAAAAAATGACAAAATAGGTATTGGTATGTATGTTTGTATATACATAATTTTTTTTCCTCTTATTTGAGGTTCATAATGTCAGGCAAATTGAAGTTTGGAATAACTAAGGTTTTGGGGGAAAAAGTCTCTAGTTATAAAATAAGGAAAATAGGAAAACTACATGGCTATGGTTTGAATGTCAATAATTGTCTTATTGAACTGAGCTGGATCTTTCATGAATTGTGATTGTCTTTGCTGTTATTTTTTTTTTCTTCTTCATATTTGTGACAAAGCTTCCCAGAATTCCAAATTGAATGGAAATTTGGTAGTTGGTCATTTGGTTCATTGAAGGAAGTTTTGAGGAACCTCAGTAGAGCTCCTTAGACACTCCACAAAATTTCTCCTTTTCCCCCTGGGAAAAGCATTCACATCCATTTGTCTAATTTGGTATACATAGTGCAGTAAAATTGGGAAGGAAGCATTGTCACTTAGAAAAAGGTAAACCTTGCACATAAACACAACTGTTAACATGTAAAAAAAGAAGTATTTTTTGATATGTGTATAAATTGTGACTGTTGATCATTGTCTTGTCATATTAGTCTGGCATTTGCAGAAATTGTTTCTGAAAAAAAAATTATATGTATTTAATATGTATGTAAATTTTGAATGTTGATCATTGTTTAGCCATACTATATTCGATAATCTAGTATTTGCAAAAATTGTTTCTAAAGAAAATGAAAACTTTTTTTGTTTCCAATAATAGCTCTCAACAGATTCTAATTGATTGAACTTTTGATATTGGAAAATATTTTCCACAAGAACCAAGTAGAGTGATTTTACTAAGTTTTGTTTGAAATACTACTGACATTTTTGTTTGATTCAAAACCAGTTTCTTTGCTTTTAATGACCTGGATCTACAATAATGTTCTAATTTTTTTTCAACAAAGCTAATTTTTGTTTCTATTTCTTCTCTCCCCTTGATACCAACACAGTATAAAAACTGTAGTAGTAATTTTTATTACTCACGAGTCTGTTTTTGCATAACTTCAACAGGGTATTTTGTATGTGTAAACTATACAAATTGGCAATGTGCTTCAGTGGCTTTGCTTGGCATTCTCCAGGAATTTCAAACAGAGCTGAACGAAGAAGATGAGCATCTGCTGCTTTGTTTGTAGGGTTCCAGGGACCGCAAAAGAAGGTGAGGAAGCTTGCCTCCATTGGAAGGCCTGGACAACCGGGACTGGACAATATTGAGCCCTGGTAACCTCGGGAAGAGGTGACCCCAGGTGGAATCTGCTGAAACTGATGTTCCGGAAGCCTACATCGACTGGACGTCGACTGTTCACTCTGATACTATGGACTGTTCCAACAAGGTCAACTAAAAATTGTTCTTTGGTTAGTCTACCCTGTGATTTTATGCAAAAATAGAAATATGGTTAAATGTTAGCTTGAATTTGTAAATATATTATACATTATTAGATTAAGTTGGAATAAAAGTTGAGAGAATTTGTTTTTACAGAAGTTATACCAGTTTTGAAGATTTTTGCTTGTTCCTGTTATTTTGATATACACATCTTGCAACTTTTTTTTCTTTTTACCTATAATGATGGGCTATTTTACAGTAATGACTATCATCCTGGGCATTCATAAACATTGCTGGTGGCTGCTGCTTCTTATGCATATGCTGGAAACCCTAGACTGGAAGTGTTACAGAGACTGTCTATGAAAACTATACCCTGTGATCTGTGCCACCATAGATATGGTGATATGAAATCAAAAGGGGGCAATTGTTAAGGAGAAGGATGTCCTAAAGGAACTCTGCAGGGTCTTAAGGACTCCACCCTCTACTCCAGCTTTCTGGACCCTACTCCAGTGATTGGAAACTACTACCCCCTACTCCAGTGATTGGAAACTACAACTCCCAGCAGTACCAGGGAGAGAACTGCAAGGACCCAAGGGCAGAGCTATCAGGAATTCTGGGACATTTGGGGGATAAATAGGGCACAATTGCATCTCTTGTTCTCTCGCTTGGGAAACGGCTTTCTGGACCGTGTTGACTCGGTATGTTCAGTCAGCCTAGCCGTAAGGTATTCCAGTTACTTTGTATCCCACTCTCTTTCCCTGGGTTGTTTCCTATTACTTTCCCCTTTTGTAAATAAACCTGTTATTGACCCTTTTGTGTGTACCTACAGTATAACTGAATTGTGAGCACGTAGGTGAGGCCGCACAGACAGGTGGCCCAGTCCACTCTGGGCTACCCTGTAACAACAGGACTACATATATTCCTTCAAATTAGTGTTAATTTTATTCTTTGGGTAAATGAACAGGAATAGCATTGCTAGGTCACACACAATAGGTCTATATTTAAAACTGAGAAAACTTCACACAGTTTTCCATAGAGTTCATTTAAGTGTATAATCTCACCAAAAATTTGCTCAATGATACTATGCTGAAAGAAATATTAAATCTTTAAAAGAATTTTCTTAGCAAACAACTGAAATTAATTCAAAAAAACAAAACTATCTTAGTATTAGTCTCTGGTATTTTGCCAGATAAATTTAAGTAGTGTTTTTTTTTTTTTTTTTTTTTAAAGATTTATTTATTGTGCGTACAGAACTGGGGTACAGGCCAGAGGCTCGGGGCGGTGAGAGGCTTCACCAGAGACAGAGTGGGGAACAGAACAGGCAGATCGATGAAGTACACTGCTGAGGGGAGCAGCGGGCAGGTCAGGAGAGGTCTGCCACGCCATGTGGTCACCTCCGGGGCAGGCGGGAATCGAACTCATGCGGAAGCGGCTTTAGATTCTCAGTGCTGTGCTTTAACCCGCTGCGCCACCAGGGAGGGCCCTAAGTAGTGTTTTATAGGTCATTAAAGTAAAATGTGAATGGATATGGTGGCATGTATTTGAAAAGTATCTAATTTTTCAATTAGAAATACTCAAAACAAAAACTTATCAAAGAATACAGTACCTTCTATAATTTATACTTGTGTTTACCATCAGATACACATTTTCATGTATAATGTTTTGAACTTTTAGTTTCCTATTTATTATTCCCAAGCAGTACAGAAAATAATATTTGATCCAAAAAATATAGTCATGAATTTTTCAAAGTTAATTTGTATTTGACCTTCAAGAGAAAAAAAATCTTAAGAATCTTCTCAAGCCAAGTAAATGAAAAACTGTTTTCCATACTTTTATTAAAGTTTTGAACCTATATGTTCTTTCTTTAAAAGATTTATTTATTTATTCATACAGAACTGGGGCACAGGCCAGAGATGCAAGGGCAGTGAGAGGATTCACCAAAGACAGAGCAGAGAGCAGAACAGGCAGATTGAGGAAGTACACTGCTGAGGGGAGCAGCGGGCAGGCCAGGAGAGGTCTGCCGCACCATGTGGGTCACCTGCCAGGTGGGGATAGAACTCATGCAGAAGCGGCTGCTGCTCACTCGCAGTGTTGTGCTTTAACCCACTGCACCACCAGAGAGGGCCATTTAACCTACATTTTCACATTTATTTTATCTTTATCTTAAAATTTTTGAGATATGTGGTGATTTTTGTTTACAAACACTAAATGATGAATTAGAAAATGAATTAACTTATAGACAAACCTACTGAAGTTTGCTCCTAATTAACATGAAAATCCTACTCACAGGAGTCAAGCAGTTCAAGGATAATTCTCTGCATACTGCACTATGTAATTAGGAAGTTTTACATTCATTTTATTATTATCTTCACTTCTACTATTTTTTTTCTACCTCACTTATTTTTCTCTGTGACCCTGCTTTACTACCAGGGTCTTATATTTTGTCTTAATAGAAGGAAACAGAGATTTAAGCTATTAAAAATTACATATTCTTAAAGAGCACTCTGAATTTTTTTGTAGGTAATAAAAAAAACAGAGCAAAAGAAAGGGCTAATTTATATATATATTTTACAGATAGTAATCCTTTTCATATATTTTAATCATGTGTTTTTCCTCTTATTTTTTCCAATTTTAATTTCTATTGAAATTATATAAAAGATGCATATAGTGCCCTCCCTGATGGCGCAATGGGTTAGGATGCAGCACTGCAAGCTGGCCGCAGCCACTTCAGTGCGAGTTCCATCTTCTGCCAGGAGGTAATCCACATGGCACAGCAGACCTCTCCTGACCCTTAGGCAGCTCGCCACAGCAGATCCCCTTCATCGATCTGCCTGTTCTGCTCACCACTCTTGTCTCTGGTGAAGCCTCATACCACCCCTGCACTTCTGGCTTGTACCCCAGTTCTGTATGAATAAATAAATCTTTTTTATTTAAAAAAAAAAGCTGCATATATTTCTTGGAAGTTATTCAGAATTTAAAATGTAGTATATATGGTTATTGTTTAACACAGTTCATGTCATATTACCCTGATTCCCAAAACCAGAAAAAGACACCGCAATAAAAGAAAACTAGCACCAATTTCCCTGATGAACATAGATGTAAATATCCTCAACATATTCTTGACTGACAAGAATTTTAGTCAACCAAATTAAACAATGTGTTTAAATGATTTTACATTGACACAAGTGGGATTTATTCCAAGGACACAACAATAGCTCAAATTGTAAAAAGTAATCAACATAATTACTACATCAGTATAAACATGCTCGTAAAGTTTTTGATAACTTTCAAATCCACTGAAGATAAAGACTCAAATAATGAAGGTAGATGGAACATAACACACTAAAGGCCATTTATGATAAGTCTACAATTAACATCATTCTCAAACTTGAAAAACTAGACTACTATACACTAAAGTATGGAACAAGACATGTGTGTCCACTTTTCCCACTACTGTTCAGCATAGTATTAGAAGTCCTAGCTAAAGCAACTATGTTTATGAGAAGATATAAATGGAATGTAAATTGGGAAAGAAGTAAAACTATCACAACTTGGAGATGATATTATAATATACATAGAAAACCCTAAAGACTCCACTAAAGAACTAATTAAAATAATAAATCAGTGCAGCAAATTGGAAGATTACAAAATCAATTAACAAAATCCTTTGTGTTCCAATATGAAAACAAAGAGCTGAATGAAGAAGAAGTCAAAAAAGCAATCCCATTTACCATAGCATTAAATACCTATTATTAAACTTAAGAAGGGAAATGAAGGACCTGTACAATGAAAATTGGAAGGTTTTGTCAAAAGGAACAGAAGAAATGGAAAGATAATCCCTCCCTGATCATGGATTGGAAGAATTAACATTGCTAAAATAGTCACCTTACACACTATAATCTGCAGATTCAGTGCAATCTCTATTAAAAATGGTATTCTCCAGAGAAATAATATAAATACTACTAAAGTATATATATGGAAACACAAAAGACCTTGTATTCCAAAGCAATCCTGATTAAAACAAACAAGTAAACAAGAAAAACAGAGGGAAAATGGTACTCACACACCCAGCTCTCAAACTATGCTACAAAGCTATAATCAAGTCAGCATTTCACTGGAACAACAACAGACAAGTGGAATAGAACTGAGAGTCCAGAAATAAATCCACAGTAATATGGGTAGTTAATCTACAACAATGAAACCAAGAATGTACATTCAAGAAAGGAAAGTTTCTTCAATAAATAGCATTGGGAAAAACTGGGCAATCAGTTTTGAAGAATGAAATTAGACAACTATATCATACCATAAATAAAAATTAATTCAAAAAGTAAAAAGATTTGGACGTAAGTTCCGAAAACACAAATTATGTAAAAGAAAGCAAAGGCAAAACACTCCTTAACATGGACATAAGTCATCATTAGGGATTTGTCACCAACAGCAAGAAGAACAAGAAATAATATGAGCAATGGGGATATTCAAACTAATTCAATTCAAATTAAACAGCTGCAAAAGGGAAGAAATTATCATTAAAAAAACATCCTACCGGAAGGAATCTGAAGAAGAAGGAAGCAGGATGGAGAGCCAGAAGGAGACCTGAGGAAGCCACATGGAGCAGCAAGTATGTGATGAAGAAACCGTGCTTGTTTCCAGACCCTGGACTGGCTAAGGCAGATGTGGGTGAGAGACCTGTGGGGAGGTGACTATGGCAGTATTTATATTGATTTTGATTTTGCTCTTTTCCTCCCAGATTTGTCTGGCCATTTCTGACCCTTGTCTATGGGTCCCAGCCAAAAGATGCTTTAGCCTTGTGGCAGCTTTCAGGCCTTGCTTTGGGCCAATCCCTTTGGGTTGACTTTTGCCCACGAGGGGATGGATAACTTCAGGTGTTTGATTTAGAAATTATATTCTTTGTGTTCTGTATTATATATTCACTGTATTAAAGTCCCTTCTCATTAAAAAAAAAAAAAGACATCCTACTGATTAGGAGAAAATATTTGCCCACCATGTATCTGATGGGGGTTGATACCCGAGATCTGCAAAGAACAAGGGCTACAACTAAACAAAAAGCAAACAAATAACCCAATCAACCAATAGGAAGAGACACTAAGTAGGCACTTTTCCTAAAGAGAATGCAGATAGCCAATAGGAAAGTAAAAAAAAAAAATCACATTTTCCTATCATCGAGTAAATATAATGTAAACTTCACATCTGTGAAAATAGCCCATATAAAAAAGACTGTGAACATGTGTTACTAGGATGTGGAGCAAACACAAATGTATTGCACCACTGGAAGGAATGCAAACTGTCCTAACTACTTTAGAAAGAATATAGAGGTTTCTCACAATATTAAAAATAGACCATTTGTGTGATTCAGCAATTCTACTTCAAAGTTTCTACTCAAAACAAAACCATTAATTTGAAGAATTATATACAAACCTTCATTCATTACAGGGCCTTTACAATAGCTATTTTATGGGAACAACCAAAATAGCCAGTATAGATGAGTGGATTATGTACACAATGAGTCTACTTAGTTAGAGAAAGATACAATTTTCCCATTTGTGACAAGGGAAATGTTAAGTGGAGAAGGGAAAATACCAAGTGAAACATGACAAAAGCAGAAAGACAAATAGTTTATGGTGTCACTTATATGTAGACAATAGAGAAACACAATGAAGGATCAGATAAAACCAGTAACAATTCTGAAAAATTCAACTGTAAAACTGAAACCTCCAATTGGGGAGAAAGAAAAGGGAGGGTAACGTGTGGATGAGGTACAAAGGAATATGGTGAAAGATTTATGAGTGTCTTCAACTGAACAGGTGTGATATAACACCTCTAAATCAAATGCAGTGTTGTAAACCAATGTCATCTCAAAAAAGAAAAATAAAGAATAGTGCTTAAATTTACCAGACAAATACAATAATTAATTCAAAGTAATAAAGTTTCATCTTAATATCATCATTGCTGTTTCCAAATAGCTTGTCTCCATGGGAAAATAAAGAAATATCTATTTTTAGTAATACTTTTAATGAAAATGAATATTTGTGGAATTTTTTTCACATCAACAGTCTTTATGAAAGAGAAAACATGGACTTCTTTACTGGCTACTACTGCCCCATGAAAGATATGAAAAGGGGCACCATCTTAGCACAGGGCTAACGTCTCAGCACTATCAAGGTATCGCCAGCCTATGTAGCACTAACTGACCCACATGGCACAGCAGACCTCTCGTCACATGCGCTGCTCCCCTCAGCAATATATTTCAGTAGATCTTCCCACTCAAGTTTCTGGTGAATCCTCTCACCTCCCGCATCTCTGGCCTACACCCCAGTTCTTGTTTTATAAATAAATAAAAATAAATCTTCTCAAATGAGAAATAGCAGGTCACAAACTGGCTTCCATTGTAACAACTTTATTATGGTTTTGGAAATACGTTCGAAGTATCTGCTAACGTCATTTAAGGTGCTTAAAGAAAATAATTGACTTTTTAAAATAGAAGCATAAGTTATTATGCTATACTATTAGTAAATACAGAATTAAATGTAATGGAGATTGGTGAATTTATAAGAAGTAACAATTCTGAATAAATATCATACAGGTCAAAGAAGTATCAATTATCAAAAAGTTTTTTTTAAACCCCAGGTGATTTCATCCTTATATGGAATATAAAGAAAGAAAACAAAGGAACAGACAAAACAAAACTAAATGGAAACCAAGATTTCTGACTGTGGCGTTGAGGTGGGAAGGTGGAGGGATGGCAAGTAAAGGGTGGGGCAGGCTGACTGGATATTGTGGAGGATGATGGGTGTTGGGAGTGGTATAGTTAAATCTGAAAAGGTGTGCTCCAACAATTAAACCATATACAAGCTTTTAAACAAAAGTTACATCCACAAAAAAAAATTCAATTTTTAAAATTCCAAGTTAGAGTACTTAAATTTAAAAATTAATTCAATGTTATAGAGTATAAATGCACTGATGGAAATAAATGGTAATTGAACTACCTTTTAGTGATAGCTCACCATATTTTATTAAATTTAGAATGCTGTTCTCCATTTATAATTTTCTGTTTCATTAATATCGCCCATTATTATTAAGCATTAAATTATTCTTTATCAACAAGGAAATGTTTTGAAATGCATGCAAATCCTTTATTCAACATTTTGAAAAAGTATCCTATTCATAGGAATCTCAGCTTATGGTAATGGAGATTTCAGAGACTAGGCATCCTGCAAGGATAACAAGTCAGGCAGCTCTCTATCAATTGTAAACATGCGCCAAGCGCCTGTTCTGACAGAGATAGATCATGTACTTTCATGCATTTTAATACTCAGAGTAACCAGATTAAGATGGAGAATTGAATTTTTCCTGGCAGAACACACAAAAAAATCTCTTTACACACAGACTAGCATTCACATCCAAACATATACACAATAAGTACACACATGCCTCTATAAATACAGCTCATTTTTATCTGGTTTGGGTTTTTATGAAAATAACTTTCATAGATACCATTTGGTTACTTTAAAAAAAAAGATTTATTTATTTATTAGTACAGAACTGGGGTACAGGTCAGAGATGCGGAGGGTGAGAGGATTCACCAGAGACAGAGTGGGGTGCAGAACAGGCGGATCCGCGAAGTATTACACTGCTGAGGGGAGCAGCGGGCGGGTCAGGGGAGGTCTGCCGTGCCATGTGGTCACCTCCCGAGCAGCCCTCTGGAACAGGGGGAGATCGAACTCATGCGGAAGCGGCTTTAGATTCTCAGTGCTGTGCTTTAAACCGCTGTGCCACCAGAGAGGGCCCAAACATTTGGTTACTTTTTAATACACTATTTGCTCTATCCTTTTGCTCTGTGATTTAAGCTCACTATATTATAAAAAGTTCAATTTCTTACTACTCTATTTTGATCAGAATCTCCTAAAAAGATGATCCTGCTAATTTTTGTTTTTTAAGGAATTTTCTCCCCTCTCCCAAAGACTTGCCCCACCCTTTTCAAATTACTATTCGCTAAGGTCTTAGACTTACAAACCAGCAGGCAAGTTTACCAGAAAGAGGCCAGTATAGGAAGCAGATGCAACTTGAGGGCCTTCCAAGGGAAGTGCTGGAAGCATGTTCTAGAGTGGAGAGGAGTACACTTTAATGGATAGTCCCCTTCATCAGGGGACTCCTAATGGAAAGATGTTCAGTCACAGAGGTTGAAAGCAGTTCTCGACCCTCCCTGGTGGTGCAGCGGGTTAAAGCACAGTGGGAAAAGCTAACTCCACTTCAGCATGAGTTCAAGACCTCCCCCGAAGGTAACCACAGGGCACAGCAGACCTCTCCTGACCTGCCACTGCTCCCCTCAGCCGTGTACTTCATGGGTCTGCCTGTTCTGCTCCCCACTCTGTCTCTGCTGAATCTTCTCACCACCTCTGTACCTCTGACCTGTACACCAGTTCGGTATGCATACATAAATAAATATTTAAAAAATAAAAATAAAAAGCAGTTCTCAAAGTTCAAGATGATCTTAAGTGTACATCCTGTGTCTTATAATTTCTTTATGATTCTAAGGTGGCACTGATGTGACACAAACCAGAAAGGGAGAAAAGAAACTATTGATAGAAAGGCATGAGGGAATAAACACTAGGAAACTTTTTAAATTACTCTCTTTTTTATTGGTCGTTTGGAGTTATTGCAGTCTAAATGGCATGTCTCTTAAAACTAAATGATGGAAAAATATTTAAGACAAACATATGCATAAAGTGCTTTAGAAACATGACTGATGCTACTACATAGCAGTAATATCCATCTTCAAACATTTGCAGCACTATCCCACTGATTAACTTCCATTTTAAATAGTGACTTACATTCATTAGGGTTCTATTATTCCAGTATTATGGTTTCATGCATAGTAGCTTCAAAGCCAAAAAAAAAAAAATTGCAATATAAGGAACAGAATGTTTCCACATTCACAAGATTGTTTTTGTTTCTGCTGGTTTGTATGTGGCAAACTGTGTGTCTATATCCTAAAACCTTTGAATATTATAAATCTAAAATCTGGTAATTTGGTCTAGAATAAAAACTGTGAAGCTAGTACAAAAGAAGATATATATGTTACTTACCTTCTTCAGTAACAAAATATGTCTATCTTGCTATATTAACTTGGAGTTACTATTATAGCAAATTTTTGTAGGAGAGAAAAGAAAATGATAAAATAAATGTGGCAATCCATACAACAGAACACTATCCAGGAATACATAGGAATGAACTACCTTTATATACAAAAACATTGGTCAGTTATCAAAATCATTGTATTAAGAATCAAAGTCAACTACAAAACAGAGAGTCTTCTTTAACAGTATGCATAAAGTGAGTAGGTATTTTGTTTGTTTGTTTTTAAAGATTTATTTATTTATGCATACAGAATGGGGGTACAGGCCAGAGGTACAGGAGTGCTAAGAGGATTCACCAGAGACAGAGTAGGGAGCAGAACAGGAAGATCAACGAAGTACACTGATGAGGGCAGGTCAGGATCGTTCTGCCAGGCCATGTGGATCACCTCTGGGACTGGCGGGGATCGAATTCATGCTGAAGTGGCTTTAGCTTCTTAGTGGTGTGCTTTAACCCGCTGGGCCCCCAGGGAGGGTCCTAAAGTGGGTGTTTTAATGTATATGAACTATACAAAATTACTTTGTGTATATTTATTATTTTTTAATTGAAATAACATTGGTTTAGGGCCCACCCTGGTGGCACAATGGGTTAAAGCCAGCACTGTGAGGTTGTCAGCAGACCTCTCCTGTCTTACCTTCTGCTCCCCTCAACTGTGTATTTCAGTCAATCTGCCTGTTCTGCTCCCACTCTGTCTCTGGTGAATCCCCTCACCCCCCACACTTCTGATCTGTACACCAGTTCTTGTATGCATAAATAAATAAAACTTAAAAAAATAAATAATATTAGTTTACTTCCTATAAATGATTCTGAAGTACAGGATCACACTCCTTTAAATATAGGTTACCATGCCATATTCACCAAGTCTCCTACACCATTCAGACAAAAGCAGAGCCTATATATAATTACAGAGCAGACAAGCTTCTCTTTTTTGAGGCATTCCATCTCAGTATCTTCACTCTTTTGTAGCCTCTCACTTGTTTTGAGGTCTACTAAGAAGCCTATTTTCCACCAAAACAGAGAGTCAAGAAATCCAATCATCTAAAAATTACTCTGTATCTTTAATTACAATTCTATGTGATTATGCTACTATAAGACTATATATTTTATACACTAAGAGAATTACATGTACTTTTTTAAAGATTTATTTATTTATGCATATAAGAACTAAGGTACAGGCCTAGTAAAGTACAGGCAGATCTACTGAAACACACTGCTGAGGGGAACAGCAGGTGAGACAGGAGAGGTCTGCTGCAGCATGTGGGTACCTCCATGGCCAGGGATTGAACTCATCCTGTAGTGGCTGCAGATACTTTATAGTGCTGGAACTTGACCTCTTGCATCACCAGGGAGGTCTGGATTACCTATTTTTTAAATCAATTCAACAGGCCATACTTTTGAACTCCAGTAATCATACCTCTCTTTTATGTTCTATTTCCCAGTAAAATGTGAAATATTATAGGAACCAGAAAGCTGAAAATCAAAATTTTATTTTCATTGCTATAATTGCTTAATAAAAGACTGACACTTGCCACCAACTTAGACTTCTCATGATATACTGTGTTTATATTTCAAGTCATGTTATGAAATAAATTGAAGTTTTAGAGAATACAAATTTACCCAAATAGATGAAAGTAAAATTAGTGAACCACATAACAAATTATAGTAATAGGAACAGAACAGATAAACTAAAAGTTGCAAAGTGGTAAAAAAAAAAAAAAATGACACCTTCTAAGCCTTTAGATATAGCAATCATTTCCCAAGGGAGAGGCAGTCTGGGGGGAGACAGAAGCTGGAAGAAGCACAATGAAGAACTGTTCCTTTATGGGAACATATTTCCCCTAAAAGTAAAACCATACCTGTCTTCAGAGATTTTTAGCAGAAGTCAAGAGTAGGCCTGCATTAGTGAAAATAGACTATTTCTGTAGAGGTGAATGTTAAAGGCATTCTTTGTTGAGAATAAGACCCCTCTTCTACTGATGTAAAAAAGTCCTGACAACAGAATTCAAAGATAGTGTGACATCACCCTACTTTCAGTTTTCAATAATGGGGTCCAGAGAGAGCCTGTTATGCCCAATACCTAGGACAAAACCTCATTTGCAGGATACAAGTCCCTTCCATGCAAGAAGTCAAGTGCGGGAGGCTCAGAGAAAGTGAGTTTTAAAGGATGGTAAAGTTTTAGGTTAAAAGTTTTCTCGGCCCTCCCTGGTGGCGCAGCGGGTTAAAGCGCAGCACTAAGAAGCTAAAGCCACTTCCGCATGAGTTCGATCCCCGCCTGCCCCGGAGGTGACCACATGGTGGGGCAGACCTCTCCTGACGCACCCGCTGCTCCCCTCAGCAATGTACTTCGTCGATCTGTCTGTTCTACTCCCCACTCTGCATCTCCATCCTCTCACCCTCCGCATCTCTGGCCTGTACCCCAGTTCTTTATGAATAAATAAATAAATCTTTAAAAAAAAAGTTTTCTCAGTGATGAGTTTCAGTAAGAAGTATTGAGGATGGGGTGGGAGGAAAGGGGAAGAGAGAAGGAGGGGGGAGGGAAGCAAGGGAGAGAGAGAAACAGAGAGAAATGAATGAGCTTTCTTATCTATAGTAATAAAGATTAGAATGTGGTATAATGTGAACTGTTAAAAAGAAAAAAAAAACCCTCATATAGGAAACATATCTCCAGTTAAGATAAGTAAACAAAAAAGGCATTTTATATATTCTAGGATTCAGAAGGTATTCAACCATCCAATCCTTTCTTAAAAATAATTATTCATGAACACACTTCAAAATCCATTTTCTTTTACCTCTATTTTATTATAGGTCTCAGTTGTTATTTCCTTATTGGTACTAAAGAAACAAACAGTGTAATGTGTTTTCTACTCTGAGAAAATCTATTAATTTAATGCCATGTTTTTCTATGTGTGTCAGTGAGTCACTCTCCTAAAGAATGGTTGATGCAAAGATGAATGAACCGTACCTCTGTAATGGAAAAGCTGATTAAACTGTAGTATAAAGAAACCATCCCTTCCCTATCCCACAAGTCTGTCTTCACTGCATCCATGCTTTGAGCTCATACATAAAAAATAAAAACTTATAAATTGAGGGAAAAAATAAAGGTTTACAACAACCCCTTTCACTGTATGAGAATAAAGAAAAACAAAGAGTGTGAGCAATCAGTGGGTGGCAGTTATTGCTCTCAACATAGCTGTGGAAGTGAATTACAAATAACAATCTGCACTAAAGGATTATTCAAGAATTCACAGTCCTCTGAAATAATGACTAGGGCTTCATAATCACAAGTGTTTCTTACAGGTTAGGTAAAACACAGTACATACCAGTGAACTAGCTTTGTTCGCATGGGGAATTCTATTGCAAACCTCAGTTTAAAAAACGGATGTACATTAAAGAGCAGAGCACACAGAATAGGTTGATGTATATTCAGGACAACCAGTGCAAAAGGACTAACTAACACTTCAAGGAAGAAAAATCAATACTCCAAAGATGATAAAAACATAACTAAAAAGAAAAAAAACAAAAATGACATATATGTTAGTTCTTATTAGATTTAAATAACAAAATAAAAATATTGAACTAATGTTTGTGGCAATAGTAATATTAAATGTGATAGGTTAAGAAGACTTGATTTCCTCCACCAAAATCTACTTCTACATTCATGAAAAAGTTATCCTTTAGCTTGCAATGGTTCATTAAACCTATGTAAGAGGAATTTTCTAGTAGCTCTCTAAGGAAGTGATTTCTTAATCTTTAGAAATATTTGAAAATTATTAAAAT
>NW_004567110.1:37548402-37568472 GCF_000260355.1 Condylura cristata
TTTTTTTTCCCATTCATGTGGAGCTCAACTAAAGGAAGTATTTTTTTCTTAAATAATGTCAGTGAACATACTTCAAATTGCCAACAATTCTTTTCCTAGCTCATAAGAACCAATGTGATGGAGTCTGTCATACTCTTTTTCAGAGAAAGTATAGCTAAAGTATATCATTACTATCATTCTATGTACTTGTAGGAGACTTATTTATCTTAAAGGGGTATATTTCAAGAAAGTAGATTCAAATGGGTGTGGTCATTTTTTATAAATGGGCTTGATTTGCTTGACAAATGGAGGAGAATGAAGGAGAGTTATATTTGATTCATTCCAAAATGAATGACAACTAAACTCTTCCTAAAAGAGTCATCTGCATAATGATAGACCTATTTTCACTGGGGAAAAAATTATTCAATCTATTTTTTTCCTCATTTGTGAAGCTGCCCTTGAATTTGGTGACCCCACACACATTAATTTTAGAAAGTTTATTGCCACCTAATGTTTACTGTTATTGTCTTTGTCTTCTTCTTCTACAAATAAAATGTAACCTTGTTATAATTCAGGAGAAATAAGTATAATTTTGTTGTCATGGTTTCAGGTTAACAAATATATTCCAATCTATGTGTATGAATATATATCTTGTGAAATATAAGTCATTTTCATTAAAATCACATTTTAAATATTAGAGTCAACCCAAAACTACAGTAACAAAAGAAATTCTATATTCACTAAAAACATCTCTGTTCATTTTAAAAACCAGATTTCAATATATAAATGAACATAGGAAGTCAGAGTATTCAGGTTTTTATTTTCACATTTGTTTTAAATAAGGATAGCATGCACTGCAGTAAGATTTCTAGTTTGTCTTACATCTATTTAAAGTTTGTAAGCAATTGATTATTTTAGTCTAAACACAGATGTTGAATATTCCCCTATACTACTAAACATTTAGAGTAATTACAAACCTCCATTAAGTCAGATTGATTACTTGGGCTGATCAATCATTCAACAGAAACAACTGAGGAAGCTGAATAAAAACTTTCTAAAATTACCTGAAAAATTGAAATTTTGAGGTCATGGCAGCATTATAGGAGAAAAATATAAAAGAAAAGTGATCGATGGACTTAGTCCAACATTTTAAGTCATATCTTTCCAAGAGATGCTAACTGGTATTCACTGAGATGGTACAGGAAATAAGCAGAGATTTCAAGTCTTTCAAGGGTAAGGTTTTCAAATGCTAAGTACCCACCATAATTAGGGTCTATAGCCAAAATGTTAGAAGGAAACAAATATAAACCAGCCCCCATAAAAACAAAGGCCCAGCTACAAATCAGCTTGACCTTTCATTAGATAATGTGCAAAAGGCTGCTAGTTGCAAGTATGGTTTACAAGACATAAATGTATTCACTAAGATGACCAAAATATATTTACTTACATATTTGACCTTTATCTAGTTTCTGGCTTGTAGCTACCATACGCTTTGGAATTTGGTGTCTTTTGTTACATTAATGAAGGAAACCCAGAAAGACCTGAAGGTGGAGGCTGATTGCCAGGGGAACCAATTGGGTGCCTGGAGAACTGGAATTTCTAGCCCAATCCTCAAATCTGTAGGGAGCGTGACTGAATCCCCAGTTACTGGTGTTTAATCAATCAAAACTATATAGCGATTCCTCCATAAATACCCAAGGGGAGGAGCCTTCAGAGAGCTTCTAGACTGTTGAACAAATGAAGACCTGAGGATGAATGGCATGCCTGGGGAGGGTATAGAAGACCCATGCCTTTCCTTTATACCTTGCCCTATGCATCTCTTCCATCTGGAATTCTGTGTTCTATATAATAGAACAAATATAAATAGGGTGTCATAGGAATCTCTTATTTATAGCCTGTCAGTCATAAGCACTAGTTATGAGTTGGTTCACAATGGGCACCTGAAAATAGGAATGGAATTATAAAAATCTCTAGGCTGTAGCCAGTTAGGTAGAAAGTCACATGGCAACCTGTGCCTACAGCCCAGAGTTGAAATGAGGAGAATCCTGGGAGATTTTACCCTAAAGCTGTGAATTTAACACTATCTTTGGTTGACTAGTGTCAGAAATGAGTTGAATTTTTGAACACCCTAATGGTGTCCTAGAATTTCTAGGGGGAAACCCATTCATACTCACATTGTAATTGGGCTCAGGAAACCAAACACACTGATTACACAGGCCAGTTTTTGCCAAGCAAATGTAATTCCCTTATGCAGAAAAGTATTTACATATGAACGTATGTTAGCTCTTTCCTGTTGATATCAGACTAGGGTGTGGCTGGTAAGAGATGGAGGGAAGATTTTTTTTAAAGATAAACAATGCAGGTGATATAAAAGTCAGATTTGAATATGATGTGTTCACTTTGTTTAGAATGAATGTAAAGGGGAGAAAGACTTGAAAGATTTGTTGTGATCAGAGAGTAAGGAATATGAGTATATATTTTTTAAAATTGACTATTCTGTTACATGATTTTTTTTTTTAAGATTTATTTATTTATTTATTCATATAGAACTGGGGTATAGGCCAGAGATGCGGAGGGTGAGAGGATTCACCAGAGACAGAGCGGGGAGCAGAACAGGCAGATCGACGAAGTACACTGCTGAGGGGAGCAGCGGGCTGGTCAGGAGAGGTCTGCCACACTATGTGGTCACCTCCTGGGCAAGCTGGGATCGAACTCATTCAGAAGTGGCTTAAGCTTCTTAGTGCTGTGCTTTAACCCGCTGCGCCACCAGGGAGGGCCAGGAATATGAGTATTTTTAATGAAGTATAGAGCCCATAAAGATTGATGAAACGGTCAAAAACTTGATTTATTGAAATTACCCTCCAAACTCTGTGTAAATATGTGTGTGTGTGTGTATGTGCATGTGTGTATAGTGTTTTAAGTACTAAATTTTGAAACACTAGAAAATTATTTTGAGAAGAAATTACTCATTATGAATCAATATATGTTAAAAATGGTATAACTTATTATAGTTCTACACACTGAGAGGTAAAATCCAGTTCACTTTCCCTGGATGCAGACTGATTTTAATGACTTTCTGAGCAGCAGAATGCAGCATAATTGAATTTTTACATTGGCATTTCTAGCTCACAAGAAGTTTTGTTGCTTTTGCATACCCCCTTTGAATGTTCACTCTCAGTTTCCATGTGAAAAATCTGAATAATATGTTCTGATGGTGAGATTCAGCTAGCCCCCTCCTTCCAACTATTTTTACCAGTCCATTTGCCTGTGGGATACCACCCATTCAATTCAACTGACACCATAAGGAATGAAGAAATTTCTTTCTAAACCCGGCCCTAATTCTTGAACTACACAATTGTGAAATATAAGACAACTGGTATTTTCAGATACCAGTGTTAGATCACTTACTATGTAGTAATTGACATTTGAACATTAGTGTGATAACTCAGAGTGGGGTCAAGCCTCAATAATAAAAACTAAAATATCTGTATACAATGGAAAACTACTCAGTGATCAAAAAGATTAACTCATGCATGTGAAGCAATATGGACAGAGATTGAAGGGGTTATGCTAAGCAAAATAAGCTAGAAGGAAAAGGATAATTTCATGTGTTCCACTTACATATGGATTATAGAGAGACCAAACAAAGGGTCAGTAAAAGACAAAACTTGCAAGGTGAAAACAGACCTGAGGCATACAGTAAGGGAAGGGAAGGGGTCAAAACTGGAGGGAAGAACATAAGAAGCTGTCATGAATCATGGATGCCATGGTGCTGGGAGAACTAGTGGGATTACACCTGATGAGAAAAAATAACAAATACTGTCAAAACAATAAAAGTGATGTAAGATAAAAACAAATACTGTAAAAACAATAAAAGTGATGTAAGAAAAAATACTCAATATAAAAGTAAACTTAGGCCCTCCCCGGTGGCGCAGTGGGTTAAAGCACAGCACTGAGAAGCTAAAGCCACTTCTGTATGAGTTCAATTCCCACCTGCCCTGGAGGTGACCACATGGTGTGGCAGACCTCTCCTGATCCGCCCGCTGCTCCCTTCAGCATGTACTTTGTCAATCTGCCTGTTCTGTTCCCCACTCTGTCTCTGGTGAAGCCTCTCACCGTCCCTGAGCCTCTGGCCTGTACCCCTGTTCTGTATGAATAAATAAATAAATCTTTAAAAAAAAAAGTAAACTTAAATTTACTTATTGAAAAATAAACTAAGATCTATGACACTAACTGAGGAAAGACAGCAAGTTGACATCAAAAGTGTTTCGAGGAAAGTATTAGTGAAAGCTGAATGGCCTTCAGATTTTTGGGGAGGGGTTAAAGGTCAATAAAAACTGTTATTTGAAGGCAGAAAAGTGGCATTTTAGTACCTCTCTTGCTTGGTTTGTGAAATGCATTGCATTTCTAATAAACTATTGGAATTGGCTGTCTAATTCCAGTAAAATACAGAAAACACTAACTGATCTAAGCCTCAGTGCGATCAAGCTATCACAGCCGCTGCTACCTTGCTACCTGAGCTTGCTCACTGGCCAGGGAGCTGACTTATATGGCACAGCAGACCTTTCCTGTCTCACCCATTGCTCCCCTCAGCAGTGTATTTCAGTAGATTCACGTGTTCTGCTACCTGCCCCACCCCCACCGTCTTTGGTGACTCCTTTCATATCTGGTACCTATGGCCTACAACCCAGTTCTTGTATGCATGCATAAATAAAAATAATAATTTCTGGATAAATATCAAAGTTACCTTGTAAAATGTTGTTTTTAAGATATAATAACTTATTAGTGTCTCATAAAATCTTTCATATTGACAAAAGAAATTTTAAATGTCTTAGAGATATTGCTTGCTGTTATAGGTTATTAAAGAATAGAAATCTTAAAGAAATTACTCCACAGTACCAACATAAAGAACAACCTACATAGAAGACAATTATGTACATTAATTCTCTCTAATGTAGTAATTCTCTGTAGGTGTCATAGCTCACTCATACAATTTATAGAGATTTTACCATAAAAAGTAGCTTCAGTAGGTATCAAAAGATGTCATGTATCACAAAAAATTGTTCTGCCACAAATATGAGTTCTTCATGTGGAAATGTATAGTGATTCGGTAGGGAAAATCAGTGTCTTCTAATGTAAAGCCAAGTGTCATGCATTCGTGCATAATGATTTCTAGAAAGGAAAAAATGGATCCTAATCAAGAAACTGTTATGATATGCCTGACTGGATATAAAACTGTTAGGAATTCATGACTTCTATATGCCTTCACCCATCTGCTCACAATTTTGGAAAGAATAGTTTATTACAATACCTTCTCTGCATCGTATTAAATCTGAAAGAGGAAATTCAACTTTTAAGTTCCAAAGTCTTCATAATCTAAAGAATGCTATGTTCTAGATTCCACATCTGTACCTGAATCTGATCTATATAACATGATCACAAAGCCAAAGGGAACAAAATAATGAATTAAAATCCAGGGACTCTTATGACAAATACTGTATTTTGAATTTAAAGGTAATCAAATACTATGTGGTTGAAGAGAGGAGTATGTCATATTTAATGTGGCCACAGATTACTTCCTGTATCTCCTGTTGAGAAGTGCAACACAGTATTGTTCCCCTTGTTTAATAACTTAAATGCAATGCAATAAAATGCAATGGGGATAACATTCAGAATCTTCCAAGGTTAAGTCATAAAAATCTTTTCAGCCTTTTTCTTTTTCAGGGCTTTTGAAATACTCTAGGGAGAAGCTGGATGAAATATAAGAAGTCTAATAACCCTGAGATTGCTACTCCATAGGGCCCGTGTAGGAGTATGTCACCTTTAAGAGTAGCCTTGTAGTCATGTTAATAAAATAATGGGCATGTGAACAAATCTATCTTGGAACCTTTACAATAGCTCTTTTGCCAGCTGGACACCACTAAAATAATTTTAGTGAATTGCCAAATGGAAGTGAACAATCAAGATGAGTTCTGTCCATATTCCTAAAAAATCAAAGTCAAGAGATATAAAAATATATTTGAAGCCACTAAATTTTTAGTTTATTTGTTAAACAAACACAATACAGAGTAACCTAAATGACAATATTTAAAGACTTGCCCAAGAAATAGAGCATAATTCTGTTGTTTAAAGATTATTAATGAAGAGTAGGATGTACTGCATTTCATTTTTAATATGTCTGAAATTTGGTTCATATGAGAAAACCCATAAATGATATGTCATATTGAACTTTTGTAGAACAATATATGGAACTGCTGTGGTCTTCTGGGGCATTCTCTTCACTGACTTTTATATATCAAGCATTATCTTTTTTTAAAATTTATTTATTTATTCGTACAGAAATGGGGTACAGGCCAGAGATGCAGAGGGTGAGAGGATTCACCAGAGACAGAGTGGGGTGCAGAACAGGCAGATCGATGAAGTACACTGCTGAGGGGAGCAGCGGACGGGTCAGGAGAGGTCTGCTGCTCCATGTGGATCTCCTCCGGGGCAGGCGGGGATTGAACTCCTGCGGAAGTGGCTTAAGCTTCTTTGTGCTGTGCTTTAACCCGCTGTGCCACCAGGGAGGGCCCTCAAGCATTATCTTTAAAGCACCTCTTGCTACTAACTCTATCTAAAAAATATTATTTACAACTTTATTCTATTAAAGCTGACATATATTTAAGATCAAACACTGATGCCATCGTTACAGAAATTCTAAATACTAAAACTTTTAAAAATCAATCACATGAAGCACACTCCAATTTAGCAAAGTAAAATACATGTGCCAATGGTTTTTGCATAAAGACTTTTAAAATCATGTGTGTCTGTCTTTGAAATAATTCACATAACACTGGTGAGTATTTAGTGACTGTTCCATAAGTAATGAAGTTGATAAAGACAAACAGCATCTTCTCTTGCAGTGAAAAAATAATTAGGAGTTATATCATACATATTTATCTTTGATTCCAGGTAATAGACAATATCTTTTATCAAATGGCTAATTACTGAAATCCCCAGGTCTCTATTGCTACTTGACAATATACAGTGAAGGTGTCAGTAAAAGGACCTGCACATACATGGTTCTCATTAATGGAATATTGAAACCTTACTTAGACCTACAAGATTTTTCACAGTATTATCAAGAAATAATTATACTTATCATCAGTTTTTATGTTGACTTATATGTCTTAATGATAAGTAAATTACCTTTTTGACAGGTTTATGTGAATACCTTCTCACAAATGCAAAGAGTTTGTTTTTCTGTTATCTTTATTATGCTCTTTGATGAACTTGAGGTAATAAAACAAGCAGCAACAGATATCAGATTGTGTACACAACTTTTCTAGGTTTCAGCAGTAGAGCAGTGATAGTTTGTAGTATTAGAAACTACATTGACTAATATGTGTATGCATTAAATTTATCATGTAGTGATTTAAATGGTATGGATGGCTTTGTAGTTCCATCAAATTAGGCTGCATCTATGCAAAATAAATATATCTCCTGTTTTAAAAGAAATTTTAGCTGAGTAGAACTATATTTTTGTAATTTCACGTTAAAGCAGTAACTACTCCAAGAGATTTTTTTGAAAACCCAGAGTGTCTGTGCACATATAAAATATGTGCATATATAGTGAATGCACATATAAAATAATTGATTGAGTTTAATTAATTTCATAACATTTAATTTTAAGATTAAACTTAACCGGTATTTTTATAAGGATTCAAAAGTTAGTAAGGATTCTTTCTAAGATTATTCAAAAGTCTTGAGGAAGTCTGAATGTACCGATGGCATAATCTAAGCTCTGTGTGGCTATCTATCATATCTTAGACTGGAGTCAAGTAGGAAATGTTTCTAGTCAATATTGGAACTGAGATATGAGTAGGATTAAGCCAAGGAGGGAAATGAGGGGATGCCCTCACTAGGCAGAGCATGTGAAGGTACCCAGGCATGAGAAAGCACAACATTGCCAAGTTACAGCAAATTGTTCAGTGCGCCTGGAGCACAGGTGTGAGGGGAAATTGCCAAATCATGATACTGGAGAACTAATCAGGAGGAAGATTATAAAGGGTCTGGTCAGCCAAGTAAAAGGGTTTGGATTTGGTCCTGAAGGTAACTGGGAGCCATTCATCAAACAGACCTCAACTTGTAGTATGAAATTAAAATGAGCAAAAAACAAAACAGAAAAATGACTGTCTGTGCACTATGTGTTCTGCAACTTTTGTCAGTTTATAAAGATAAGGCAGTGTTTTGAGGCAACTAAGCATTCCTCAAGCTTCAGAACAATGATGTAGCCAAGACTAAAACTGCATACAGAAATTGATAGTTAAGAGTAACATATTAGAAATTAAGTACCAAATGATGCTATGGGAAAGAGCATCCAAAGAAGAACCTTCAAATATATACTACTTAAATATTTAAAATTTTGGTAATTTTATTATTTTCTAAGTCCTTGAAATTAGAGCGGTAACATGTGGAACTTGATCATCAATGGGTGAAGAAAGCCTGGAAATAGTTTTTTGTTAGGGAAACTGCAAGCCAGACACTCAAATTTGTGTCTATCTAAAAATTGTGACAATGGGATTTCTTTTCTATGACAATGTACTTGAATAATTCTACAGCTTCAAATAAGTTCAAATTGATGTGCATGCCTTTCCATATTAAATTGTTGCCAAACATTTAGTATGGGTTAAATCTAGTGTATTAATATATAATAGTTTAATATCTATCAATATGATAAATGGAAATAATATTGTATACCAGAAACAAAAAGGTTTTGAAGACAGGTTTTCAAAATGTTAACATTATGACCTTGAGAATGTTAATCTTCACTAACTTTAATTTTTGATATGATAATTAAATCAATAACCAAATTTCAATGTTCTTGAGATGAACTGAAATAGCATAAGCAAAGGTTCCTAGTCAACTAGTATTTTAAATGCACCTTGAATGATAGATACTGTTAGTTCCTGTAGCATAGAACAAAAGTTAATCAATAAAAAGTAAGTTTTATTGAAAATATAATATAATGTCTCAGTGATTCTTATTCACTCATGTCATATTATTAGGTTATGTTTTTCAGAGAAAATCTATTAAGAGGGAGCTAAAAAGAAGGCCAAATTTTGGAAAATGAACTATTGCAAAAGTAACTATCAATATTTACAAGCTACTGTTGTCATTGCAAAATAGAACAGATTATGATATTGTCATGAATTACTTTTCCAAAGCAAAATGTTCATCGATATGAGGTGAATTACAGAGCCCCAAAGTACAACTTAATAAATTGCTACTTCTTAGTCACTGAATGGAGCTCTTGAAGAAAATTTAAATCATGTATACTAGTGAACTGTATTCCAGGAGAAATTGTTTCCTAAAGGATTAATGTAACAAAACAAACATGTGTGTATGTACTGTATTATCTTGTTTTTTTTCTTATTACATGAATAATAGGTCATTGTATGAATAATTAAGAATTTTATTTGCTTAAGGTAATGAATGTCCCCCATTTATTTGAAAAGTGAAATGGGGGAAAACATTATTTTCTTTACTTTTGAGTATGAATTTAGTCATACTGAAAGCAATCTCTAATCAGAGAATCATTATTAATAGTAGATAATTCTACAGCAGGCTTAGAAAATATTAGTCATAGAAATAGTTAATTAAAATTTTTTGATATAATCTTGAACATTCACTTCATCAATTAAAGCTTATTCATACCTTTTTACATATTTCTTTGCAGTTAACACTCAAAAATTATATATATATATACATATATGTATATATTTCTCAAGACTACAGTATTGAAATGCTTACCTACATATAAAAATAGCATAAAGAGGATTCCAGATACCTCAAGATTCCTATAAATGTATAATTTAAGATAAAAGGGAGAAACTAGCAATTGCATGCTAATTCTTAAAAAATGTACATGTAAAATCTTATTGCTAACAAATATTAAAAACATGATGATCTAACTTCTGAAACATGTTCTAAAACAAAATTGAACTTATACACAACCTCTTTGTATTGTGATTTATGTAGCTCTATTAAAACATTATAATTTTTTGTCCATCATGAAAGGAACACTTGATATATTTGATGAATATTTGCTAAAATTCAGATAATAGCATATTATTTATATTTTAACTGTCAACATAGCTTTACAATATGTTATCATAGTAACAGCCCTCTGGAGTCCGTCCAAATAAATTTCTTTAAAGTGCATTCAATTTCCATCAAGAGAAAGTATACAACCACCATTTTTTTCTACATCAACTGAACATGCAGATTGACAAAGTACACTGCTAAGGGGGCAGCGGGCAGGTCATGAGAGGTCAGCTGCGCCACGTGGGTAACTTCACAGTGCAGTGCTGCCCACCAGGGAGGGCCCTTAAGAGTTACTTTTATTAAATCTTGTCTGCTGGGCCCTCCCTGGTGGCACAGTGGGTTAAAGCACAGCCCTAAGAAGTTACAGCCACTTCAGCATGAGTTTGATCCCAGCCCTGGAGGTGACTCACATGGCGTGGCAGACCTCTCCTGAACGGCCCACTGCTCCCCTCAGCAGTGTACTTCATAGATCTGCCTGTTCTGCTCCCCACTCTGTCTCTGGTGAATCCTCTCACTGCCCCTGCACCTCTGGCCTGTACCCCAGTTCTGTATGCATAAATAAATAAATCTGTAAAAAAAAAATCTTGTCTGCTGAGGGTATGCCTTTTAATCACGTGTATAATAAAATGGTAGTAAGAAGAAAATATTTTTATTGCAAGCCAAAGTATAATGGTTTTCTCAAAGAAAAAGTATCTGTGCTTTAACTAAATAATTTTCATGGAACTCCATTTTTACTTGAAAGAATTACTGACAAGCTAAAGTTACATGTTTCACATCTGTCAGATATTTATCAAAAAATAACAGTGAGTTAAGAAAAACAAGAGTATTTCTGGTCTGAGATAAAATGCAAACTTTCAAATTACTAATTTGGAAAACTTGCATCTGACACTATAAAGCTGGCAATTTCCCAATACTTAGACTTTTCTAAGTGACATTATTAATAAATGATATTTTTCATAGTTTATAAATGAATCAATATTTGGAAGCTCTTTGTAAATCAGTAAGCCAATATTTTCAAAGTGAATGATTCATGTTGTAAAAAAATAAATGATGTGGGAGATGAAAGATTTCTTCAAAGTGTGAGATAAACCATTGGATGTTTGTATAGCTGAGTACTAACATTTCAATGAAATGTTTTCATATTGCACATTGCAACTGATTTTTGTGAAAGTACCACTTAAGGAGTTTTGGTATAGTGTTAAAGAAATACATGCACAAATATTTTTAAAGTATTAAAATATTTGATCTCTTCCCAGCTACAAAACTATGTGATGGGTGATTTTTTTATTCATATATTTCAACCCAATACTAAAGATAACAGTGTAAATGCAAAAGTATATGTGAGAGTCAAGCTGTCATCTATTAAGTTCAATTCTGAGGAGATTTGTGAAAATGTAAAGTTATGACAATCTTCTCACTATATACTTGAAGTAAAGTTTTGACTTAATTTTTAAAAAAACTGTCATTGTGCTTTTTATACTTTTAATGTATGTGTCATATATATGGTTCACACATATCATAAATTAAATAAACATGACATTTTTTAAAAAAATTCTTAAGCTTTCAATAATTTTTAAAAAGTTTGGGAAAGTGTTTCAATGGTGAACTAAATTGGAAATTGTGGGAAATATTGGACATTAGCAATTAAGCTAAAGAAACTACTGGAGAAAACTAGGTGAGAAATGGTGGGTATCTGGGAAGGAGTTATGAAGAGTAGCTGAATTTGAAAATTTTTAAATTGTTTTGTATTGTTTCATAATTAACTGTTCAAAGAATTGATGGAAAATACTCAGAGATCAAACTTTTTCTGTTTGAGATTCTTACAGACTTCCTCCTATTGAAAAAAATTCCATTAGAATAAAATCTCCATTTTATCCTAAATTTGTCTTTATTCTACACGTATTTTTTTCTACATGTATTTTATATATAATTGTTATATACATACCTATGTGAAGTCTTAACATATGTAGTTATAACTCATTTTACTGTAACTCAGTCTATTGCATTTCATAGATACTTCTTTTTTTTTTTAAACTAGTTTTCTACAGCAAAAAGAGCATGACTGCCTGAGGGATCAGTAGATGTTTGGTATTTTAATAGCGATAAATTATTTTTTAATTAAAGTATATGCATTGTGTTTATGATAATGTTATTGTACACTAGACTATAGAGTAAGCGTAACTTTTTAGTTTTTCTTTTTTTTACATAGGAGAGCTGAGAGGCAGGTCAGGTTGTGCTGGTGAATAGAGGGGAGAGGATTCAACAGAGTGGGGAACAAAATGGGTGAATTTACTAAATACACTGCAGAGGGGAGCAAATGTGAGATTGGCAAATTCTGCTATGCCATGTGGATTAGATCCCTAGCCAGGGATCCTATTCAGGCCTGTGTGATGACAGAGCAGAGATTTAAACCCTAGGTCGCCAGCGAGGCCCATATGTGAACTATTTTAATTGAGATAATGTTGAGTACGGTTACACCTTTGTACCCTGGGAATACAGGTCACCCACCTCTTCAAGTGTGACTGCCATAGTGTACCCACCAACAAAGCACTTGTGACACAACCCAAGTCCATTTTATCCCACTCCATCTTGCTAAGCCTCTATAATTTGTTATAAACCAAAAATTTTCCTTGAGTCTTTGTGTAAATAGAATGCTAACTAGATGAATATAGGCAGTGTAACCATTCATGTGTGTATTCCTATGCATCTAGTTTAATGCTTATTAAACACTATCTAGTACAAGGAAGGAAAAGGAGGAAAAAGAGAGTGTGTGAGAGAAGAGAATGAATAGGGATATTGAAAGTAAGAAAGACAGGGCCCACCCTGGTGGCGCATTGGGTTAAAGTGCATCACTATGAAGCTTTCTGAAACAAATGCAACAAGAGCTCAATTCCAGGCCATGGAGGTGACGTTATAGCGTGGCAGGCCTCTCCTGACCCACCCGCTGCTCCCCTCAGCAGTGTACCTCATCTATCTGCCTGTTCTGCTCCCCACTCTGTCTCTGGTGAAGCCTCTCACAGCCCCTGCACCTTTGGCCTGTACCCCAGTTCTGTATGCATAAATAAAGAAATCTTTAAAAAAAAAAAGAAACACTTTAAATATGCAGAATTAATCTTTTAAAACTATATTCATCAATTTCACATTATCATGAAATTTTCTTGGAAGATTATGTACTACTGACCAAAATATTGTTTGTCAAGTTTTTTTCTATACATTAATGATTATTGATATATTTCAATAATTTTCATATGTTCTGTGAACTGAACAATAAAAACTTTCAACATTTATACTGATCAGTTATTTTTTAATAATATTTTGATATTACTTTTTATATATATGCTAAAATATACTCATTTTTGTAATTATATTTTATGACATATTAATTCTTGTATTAATTTTGTTCCTACTGCAATATTTTTAAGCATTTTTAATACAAATCATTTAGGGCCAGTCCAAAAAATGAGCTTTATGTAATATTGTCATGAAAATTCAATAAATCATTAAAAATAACTCAGTAGAGATGAAATATGCAAAAACATGTCTCTTTAAAAATCCTAATTATGTAAGATAGGACACCCATACAATTATGGGTTCTTATATAAAAGGTTGGTTATAGTGCTCCAGGGTCAACTTGTTAATTATATATTGGTAAGATTAATAATAAAATCAATTTGCATTCCAAGACAATTTACCAACTAATACTGAAAAGTAAAGTCCTTAAAGCAGGGTAGTGCCTAAGGAATGTCAAACTGGGACAATAATTTGCTGAGGATAATTAATGATCAAGAGTTGAAGGTAACTTGCAAATTAATGGAAAATGTTAAGCTCACTGCTGTGATTGCTAGGCAGCATACTTACTGAGCTATTCAATTGACTTAAACTGTTTAATTTACTGTTTTTTGAAAACATGATAGCATTCTTTAACTTTCATTAATGCTAATTTTTATTTTGTTAAATGATGACATGTCAGTTTTAAAGTGCTAAAGTCATTATAACCTTAGTGTAAATGGTAACAATAGGAAAGATCTTTTATCCCTTTTAAAACCAAGAAAACCACTACAATTGGTAAACATGTGCATCTGTGTTGTGTGTGCTTGTGTGTGTACATATGTGCTGAAATTTATGCTATAGGTTGAGAATAATGATCATTCTGTTTCTTTATTATTTTTCTTTAAACATTTAGTGAATTCCCTTAAGTGATATTAAGATTTTTAGTTCACTTTCAACATGAGACTTCTCTTCAGCTTCTACAGAAAAAGAATAACTTTAATTTTCTGTCTTGTGACACATGCATGACAATTGTCATTTGGAATTTGGAATGACTTATAGGAGTATTACCATCAAATGTACAGATTATTATTTAATCTCTGATTTCACAATAATGTATCACTTTTTATGCTTAGAATCTTTAACATATGACTTTTTTGATTTATTTTACCTCAACAAGAGATGAGGGATATTAATTACATAATTGATTATATTAATTTGGTTCTATTTATTGTTTTAAAATCTGTTGCTATGTAGATAGAAATAATTCAAAGTATACTTATTAATATCTATAATGATTTAGAAAGATTAAATAGTTTGACTTCCTATGAAAAACACAAACGCTAATGAAGGCAACTAATTTTATTTTTTACTGTATATATGGAAAATATCCTTATTCTTCAATTTTTTTGAGAAAGTAATTATGTTTCTTTTAAACTTTCTCAAAAATTATCTCGTTTTATGTTTTTAGCACAACACACATGCAAACACAACAAAAGCCTCATGCTCCCTCATTCTAGTGCTAGTTTTTGGTAATTGTATCTCAAGAAGTTAATGACAAGTAGTTAGAAGATTTATTTAACAACAAGCAGTAGTTAAAAGATTTATTTCTGACTCCCAGTCTCTCTACTTACCATATGGTATAATTATGTTATTTCACGGATTGAAACTCCCAGTATGTTAAAATGGTACATATTATTAAATATTTTTGGTCAAACTTCTAACAAGGATTCAATACAGCCAATGAAGGCATGGTTTGGAGTGATGGAGCCACAAATCAAAGAATGCAAAGGAGCTCTCTTACCTGCTTACAATAGTACAGGTGTTTCTTTTCACTGACCTCCTTTTGCAAAGCAGTAAACAATTCTCCCAAGACCTGCCCTGTGCTTATGCAGGTAATTTGTTTTACCAAACATGTCCCTTTCAGAGGCAGCTCTTCCTGCCAACTTGTATCTTACAAGTATCCATTTCTTCCTCTTTCTATATAATAAGCCTGCCCTTTTGCCTATTAAAAAAAAAATCAAGGAATGAAAAAAAAAAAGGTGGAAGAAGAAAAGAATAGATGCTAGCCCAGAACATCTGGAATCTTCCCCCCCCCCAACATTTATATACTGATGCATACAGAACTGGGGTACAGGCCTGAGGTGCAGGGACAGTGAGGGCCCACCAGCAACAGAGTGGGAAGCAGGATAGGCAGATCCACTGAAACACACTCCGAGGGGTGGAGCAGGCCAGACAGGAAAGGTCTGCTGCACCATGTGGGTCACCTCCTTGACTGGGGAATTAACTTGTGCTACAGTGGCTGCAGCTAGCTATACAGTGCTGTGCTTTCACCCGCTGTGCCACCAGGGAGGGCCCAGAACCTCTAAAATCTTGATTTGACTTCAGTTAAACTGATTTTGGTTTTCTTATATAAAACTGTAAAAACAAATAATTCACTGTTGTTTTAAGTTACTATTTGAGGCACTTTGTTATAGATGTCTCTTGAAACTAATGCAAACTTGATGTGATATAAAAGGAGTGGAGGATGGTTTGGTTTCAACTTTTTTCATCTGATTAAGTGGAAGGATACTCTATCCAAGACTTGTTATATGGGGAACTTTAAGGAGGGAAAAGCATTGGAGGAAATAGAATTAGGTTTTAGACATGTTAAATTTGAGATCATATGAGACATGTATATGTAGATATTCATGGGAACTCATGGAAATAATTTATTTTTAAAGTTAGACTTTATTTAACTGAAATACTCACATTTTACCTTATTGTATGATCCATATGGCCTTTACTATTTAAAAGATCAGAAAATAATAAAAGGGCTACACATAAGTTAAGATTATAAATAATACACATATAGTATTTTCACAGTAAAAAAAACTGGACAAAAATATAATGGATCAACATTAGCCTTTTAAAATGCAATTTCAAAACATTTTATTTTCTTAGATACACATACTTTTAATTCCGATCTTGATTTTATTCCTGAGTTTTGGTGACCCAATTTTAGTTGAGGGACTTTAAAATCTTTTTTATATTTTACAAAAATGTACAAAATCATACATTTTTCCAAGAAGATTAATTAACATTCTAACATCATTAGTCTCTCCCATTATATTGCATTTGAGTGTGCTACTTTGACACATATAGTCTTTCAGTTTCTCATGGATCTGAAAATGGCACAAATTTTTGCAGCAATTTCAGACTGTAGTATACATTATATGACCACTGGGACTTCATAATCAGCAGATGCATAATGTAGAATGTTAAAAATGATCTAGAATGTGAAAAATGAAGACCTATTGAATTTTTAAACAAATCCATGCCTTTCTCTGTTCATCAGCAAACCTAAGTAGATGTTGGAAGGTCAGCATTAGGTGGTCATTAAGTCTGAGCTTCCCATTATCACCTTGGTGTTCTTTGACACAGTTGGATGGGTCACAGCACAATTACTAAATGAAAATGACTGATAGGAGGCAATGTTTGAACAGTTCTAGAGGGTATGGATAAGTTGTGTCTTCAGGTATCTGAGAGTTTGGGGTACCCACTCTGGTTGCATTGTGCTCTCTTCCTCAACCTATGTTTATAACTTCCTTACAACTGGATGGTAGGTAATAAAAAAAAAATCAAATCTGGCTTACAAATGGGAGTTCAAATATTTAAGATGTCTATGAGGAGTCAAGAGGAAACTTTACTAATTATAAATCCATTGTCTCTCAGTTCCAAACTTACATTTTATAGCCTCTGATATGATAAAGGGCAGGATTCCGGTTCCTGCACTAATGTGTTGACTGACCTGTGGGTATGTGAGGACATTTGGTGGTGCTGTGCCCCAGCCATACCAGAGCAACCAGTCTCTCTGCAGTTCCAACCCAGGCCTGGTAATCAACCTCCCAAGACTGTCTAGTCAAGGTCATGTTCCACGTCTCGTGTCAGCATCATTGTCCCCACTCTTGTCAGCCCCTCGATAGGGCATATAATGCAAGTAGAGATTTGCTTCTTGAAACTACCAGAATGTAGGTGTTGTATTCTCTGGTAGCTTGACCCTGTGCCGTACCTGATAATTATGGCAGTAACTCTTGCCTTGGTAACCCAGAGAATTTCTCTGCCTTCCACATAGCTACAAGCATATCTCCTCTGATGACATACGACTTTCAGCCTGAAAAAGGGTTTCCTTCCAAATTTGATCTTCCTTAGGACTCCCCTACAGTCCTACATTAAGTAACTTATAGAGCTGTTTTTACATTTTTAGTTATTTATTTTCCTATTATCATTTATTTAGTAACTATGTTAACTTTAGCCTACTAAATTGCTCTGAGGTTTGCTTCCCTTTGTAGTATCAAGACTGATTCACTTTTAAAAAGATTTATTTATTTAAAAGATTTATTTATTTATTCAAACAGAACTGGGGTACAGGCCAGAGGTGCAGGGGCGGTGAGAGGCTTCACCAGAGACAGAGTGGGGAGCAGAACAGGCAGATCAAGGTAGTACACTTCTGAGGGGAGCAGCGGGCGGGTCAGGAGAGGTCTGCTGTGCCATGTGGTCACTTCCAGGGCTGGATATCGAACTCACACCAGAGAGGCTGCTGCCAGCTTGCAGTGCTGTTTTCTAACCAAATGTGCTACCAGGGAGGGCCCCAAGATTTATTTATTTATGCATACAAGAACTGGGGTATAGGCCACAGTTGTGGGGGTTGGGGGTGGGAGGTGAGAGGATTCACCAGAGACAAAGTGGAGAGCAGGACAGGCAGATCTATTGAAACACACTGCTGAGGTGCATCAGTGAGTCTGGAGAGGTCTGCTGCACTATGTGGGTCGGCTCCCTGGCCAGCCCCTGGATCCAACTCATACTGCTTTGGCTGGAATAACTTGATAGCTCTGTCTTTAATGCCTGCACCACTAGGGAGTCCCCAATACACTTTTTTTTTAATTTTGTAGAGACTATTTGTAAATAGGAATAACAGTGCTCTCCAGAAAGTGTGACTATTCTTTGATCTTGCATGACTGTTCTCTCCATTGTTCATTCCAACTCTTCAATTCTTTAATACTCATCAGAATAAAGGAAGACTCCATAGCTTTTATTCTTTTGAAGTATGGAATGCATAATCATACGTACATTGCTTTTGCTAAGATTTCACTGCCAGCTGCAATATATTTCTAAAATACAAATCTTACTACTTTCCTTTTAAATCAAATTTGAGAAAATAAACTAGAACTCCTCTCTCTTACCCATCCGAAGTTGATCTTGAAAGTTTTTTAAACTTCAAACTGATTTTTCAAATCAACTTTTTTCTTTCCCTGGGGGAAAAGTTTTCCCCATATAATTTATGAAGGAATAATTATTTCATTCATTATTTCATTTCATTCCAGTAAGGAATGAAAATAAGGGCTGATATCCCATCCTTTCAATCTGCAGATATACTATGATTAAATTTAACATCTTGCTTCTTTTATGTAACTCATTGATATTATCATGCAAATTTTATCCAGAGCTATAGATATTCACAATCTTTTTTAAGTTCTTGGCTGAGAACGTGGTTTTACGGTGATTTAAGCACTATGAGGCAGACATTTTAAATATTCCCATAGAAAAACCTACATACACAAGTATATTAGAAGGTTAAATACCTATGGACTTTGAGCTTAGCCTCAAGTATAAAAAGAAAATGGTATAATTAGAACTCATTTATTTAAACTCATTTATTTATTTAAATTCTGGCAAGAAATTATCATTTTAAAAATTGTCACTGACTGACAACACTACATGAAGAATCCAAGGGACAAGAAAATAAATTACTGGCTAGGTGTATTGCATTTATACTAGCAATAGTAACTCCAGTAATTATTATCCTATTCCTTGTTGTGCCTTTGACTAAGTATATCGGGTAACAATCTTAATGGTTGCTATGTGGTCTCTGTCCCTGTGGTCTAAAAGCTATCTGAATGCTCTAATTATATTATGATTGGTATTAAATTAGGAGCGCTACAGTTGATGTCTAGAGTTTGGTGAAGCCCAAGTAGTGATTGATGAACTAAAATCCCATGTGGAGAACAGATGGTTTGAGATCACTAGATCACTGAGGTTGGATTATCTATTTTTCACTGGGGATGAGGGGAGAGAGAATAAAGTTGGATAATAGAAGTGATTACTTCAAAGTAGTAAAACAAACCAATTTATCTGAAACCTGAAACTGTCATTGATGCCAAGGCCCAAGAGTGCCCTGCAGATGAGTAGAAAGTGAGGGGACCGAGACTTCTGGCAATGTGGAAGGATTTGGAATTTAAATAAAGTAATTAGTGCACATCTTTGGTTCAGTGACAATTAGGCAGCAACTGATGTAGTGAGGGAATTCAGTAACAAACTTTTTTGTTTGGATTTCACTTTGAACATAGATGAAAGCCATCTCAGGTATGGGGACAAATTCAGCATTATATTGAGTTCTTCTTAAGGATACAAATTTTGAGGCAAACAACAATTTCTTTTTTTTTTTTTAAGTTTTATTGACTTGACACACAAGTATGTTCTATACAAATCTGGAAGCACAGCTTCACACTTCCACATGTGAACATGCCTAACTCACCTTCTACCAAATCTCCAGTGCTACATTCCTGGAACCTTCCCGCCTCTAACCTTCCCCACCTCCTAACCCCTAATTCCCTCCAGTAACCAGTATATTGTTCATAAAGTATAAGAATTAGGCCCTCCCTGGTGGCGCAGTGGGTTAAAGCACAGCACTGAGAATCT
>NW_004567110.1:37568777-37582515 GCF_000260355.1 Condylura cristata
TTTTTTTTTTTTTTTCGTGACTTACTTCACTTAGCATAATAATCTCAAGATCTCTCATCTTTATAAATAGCTGAATAGCATACCTGGGTATATATGCCACAGTTTTTTTAATTCACTCACTTTTCTGTGGACATTAAGTTAGTCCCATATCTTTGCTATTGTGAATAATGCTATTATGAAAATAGGAATGTATGATTTTTTTTTCAATGTAGTGATTTCTTTCTAATTTTCTGAAGTGAAAGTTTCTAAACCTCACAAGTGAAACCTCCCTATTCCATTCTGTGAAGGAAGATTCAACATAGGGATCTATCCTAAGAAGAGTAAAATTAAATTTAAAATGGTGGCAAAAGAAAACGGGTAAGAAACCAGATCACTTTGTTCATATCTGAGATTCACATAAGTAGCAAAAGAAAATGCCACAGAAATTATAACAGAATATGGAAATAGACACAGTTTAAATTATTAAAATCTAAAGATGTATACATGATTAAAAAACATCAAATTTCAAAAAGTCTTGTCATTAGGTGAATGTCACAATGAATATAAATACTTATATATTTAAATGCATCATACAGTATTCATTGCATGAAGCACCTATTTAAGACAAATTTTGGAAATGTTACTTTTACCAAGGAAAATTACAGAACATAGCTGGTAGTCTGATTCATCTGATTAATTATCTATAATTTTAGGGAAAGTTCTGCTGCTACCAGTCTGTTCAAATCTTGCAATAAGTAGTGAGCCTTAATCACTGCTAACCTATTGATTTTGATTAATCCTGTAGTGATTAAAATGAATAAAGTGATGTTTAATGACTAAGTGAGTTCTTGAATTTCTAATGCAAATTTAAATTCAAAAAACATAAACGGAATGATATATGAACTCATTTTACAAATTTGGGAAAGGGTTTTTAATATTTTCTGCTTTTTCATTTCCTATAAACATAAACCTATAGGTTATAATGTTAGGTCTCAAGGTACTAACTGTGAAAAGAATAGAAATGTAACCATCCCAGTTCTATTAATAAACCGAGAATAAAATAAAATCACTGCTGTTTAAAAATATCTTTTATAAAGCTCTTGTCATTTACATGTAGACTTCAAAGGTACTGAAATAGTGTGATCTTACATTTATAAAGATATAAAACTTTCTTGTTTAGAGTAGTTTTAGGTTCTCATAAAAACTGAGAGGAAGTCAATCATTTCACGTACACCCCTGGCCCCATATACAGCCTCCCATTATCAGTATCACCCACCAGAACAGTGTATATTTGTAATTGCTGAGTTTACATTCTTGCATACAAAATACCCAATGTCCATGGTTAACATTAAACTTTACTGTTTATCAAAACTTCTATGTTTGGGTAAATGTATAATGGTATACATCAATTAATATATCATTCTGAATATCTTAACTTCCCTAAATCTCATGCTCCCTTACCATACCCCTTCACCCCTGACAACAATGAATCATATTATGGTAGCAATTGTGCCTTTTCCAGAATGTCATATCATTGAAATCATGCAGTATAGAACTTTGTTAAATTAGCTTCTTTCACTTAGTGATATCATTTAAATGTTCTTCATAACTTTAAATGACTTCACAGCTACTCACTTTTTACCACTGAATAATATTTTATTGTTTGGATTTTAAGATTATTAATATATTTAACCATATACCAACATTTTGAATGCTATCAATTTTTGGTAGTTAGGAATAAAGCTGCTATAAAAGTTATTGTGCAAATTTTGACACTGACATATTTTCAGCTCCTTTTGGATAGATACCAAGGAGCTTGATTGCTGAATCATATGGAAAGAGCATGTTTAGATTTGTAAGAAAACACCAATCTGTCTTCCAAGATGGTTGTACCAAATTTGCATTCCTATCGCTCTATATTCTTGGCAGCATCTGTTTCTAGATGTGGACAACACCAGTAGGTATATATTGCTATCTTCCTGTTTTGATTTGACTGCTCCTCATGATGAATAATGTGGAATAACTTTTTTGTTTGCTTATTTAATCTCTAAATTTTTTTGTAATACATTAATTAATGTACATGGCCTATTTTTTTAGCGAGTTATTTATGCTTCTACTACTGAGTTTTTTTCCACATTTATTTAAAAAAATATATAGTAGTTTATTTTTACAACATTTTGTGCTTTTTCTACTACTGAGTTTTAAGTGTTCTTTGAACATTTTGGAGAACAGCCCTTTATCAGAATTGTCTTTACACTTTTTTTTTTTTTTTTGGTTGGTGACTTATCTTATTATCTGGACATTATCTTGCAAAGGACAGAACATTTTAATGTTGGTAAACTCCAGTTTTTCTATTATTTATTTCATAGACCATGCATTTGCTATATTCAAAGTTATTACTGATAGGATTTGACTTTCAGTAGTCAATTTGATGCAGTATATGGGCATATTAACTTTTTAAGTTGTACATCATAATCTTAGATAGTCTTATAATATAAAGTTATTTCAATATAGTTTTTTATAAAAATATTAAAATAATTGTAATTCTCAAGGTAATCTTAAGTTTTTTCTACATTATCTCCAAGGAGCTTTATAATTTTGCATTTTAGATGTTTATTATAACTGATTTCCTCATTATTCATGACAATAATGTACATGGAATTATTTATAAACACGAATGAAAATATCTTTATGAATATGAACAAAATAAAATGATGGTTTGCCTTTGTTTACTGCCTCCCACATGTATTCATAAATGTAATGTATTATTTGTATCCAGATCACTAATTTTAGATATATTTGCAAGAAACAAATTTACTTAAATATGTATAAGTTTCACTTAAAGTGAAAAATGGTGCAAATACTTGTAATTCTCATAAGATGCATTCAACATGCTTACTTTAATTGAAATAAAAACTAATTTAAATTATCATAACTTAAACTTTTTAATTAGGTATTTTCATTGACATCTGCAAAATTATTTCATGTGTAGTTCTTAGATCTCTGGAATACCCAGAGCTCCAAGTCAGAACTAATTAAAGTTAGGTTATAAAGCCACAATTGAAATTGTTAACTTAATTGGTTATTTGGGAATTAAATCTTCTGCAAAAATGTTTTCTTTGGCCTGTTTTTGAATGTGTCATTGATGTTTTAATAGTTTATTACATTATAAAGCAGTGACATTAATGTGCAATGTTGATAGGCATAAATAAGCCTAAAATGGATTATCACTTTATAAATGGAATAATTTTTACTTGCATATTAAAGTTATTGAAAGTAATGAGTTGTAAGTGAATAAATCACTAGAGTTAGAATTATAATCAACATTAAATACAGCAACAAATGTAAGGACAGGATAAAATCGTATAAGTCCCAATATCACAGACTAATTTAGTGATATTAATGTGCAGAGGAAAACATTATAAACTTCTTCTAAAATATCTAAATTCAAGCTTATTTTGGACTCAAAGTAAAGCTATACAAATATATCACAGTTTCCAAATATAATTCATCATCTTCGAGTGTTTTTTATATTTACTATGTCCTTCTTTATTGTAACATTGTTTCACAACATTGACTATGGCTACAAAACTCAAGAATCGAGGAGAGGGTAATGGGGTGGGAATAGGAGAGATGGGGTACTGTGGAAGATCTGGAAAAATTCAGTGGCAAGGATGGTGCAGAAACTTGAATTTATAAAGATTTAAACCTATCACCCCTAAGCCATCATTACCTCAATAAAATAGTTTCTACACACAAATAAATGAACTCCTTAATTAAATATAAATATGTGGATCTTGAAAATTTTTGAACAAGTGATATCAAATTATACATTGTGGTTTATTTCATTTTCATGTCGCTCAGCCACTAGCCTAATTAATCCATGTTAACACATAATTTTTAAAGCAGCAGGTTCTTGTGGGGAGGAGGGAATGGATGCTTACTGTAGCTGGATGAGGTGACGGTGGAGCCTCTGCCCAGTGTCATGAGTCCAGGTCTCACTCACCATGACCTCCAGTGGGAGACTATGGTGTCTGCCTGTCATTAGCATATTGCTGACTCTTATTCATCATCAAAACTCATCCAGTCAATTAGATGTCTACTTTGTATAAAATTCGAGAAAGAGCTGACAGAAGCACTGGCTGTACTGATTAAGGGAAAATATCAACTGATTAATCAGCTTTGTGCTGCTGAAAAGGAGTATGCAGAAACTGAGAAATCTACAGGAATGCCAGACATGAGAGAGTCCAGCCTGACAGATACTTACAGAAAGTTGATGAGGAATAACTCCCAGCTGATGGAGGAATTAAATTCGTGGCTCAAGAACTTCAGGAAGAATGAGTCAAACACTTAAAGCAAGAGGAGATAACAGAGAGCTAACCACGCTAGAGTTTATAGAAGGAGACATGAGAATCACTTCATCACAAGCTTTTCCAAACTGGCAAAGAGACACAGAGCAAAGGACTGATAGCCCCTCCGAAGACTGCGCACATTCGTCTCCACCCACTCAGCCCCAGCCCCTACTGCCTGGCTGTTAGCCCACCTTGAGCTCCACCTGAAGTGCTATGGAAACAGGGGAGTCAGCAATAATATATCTTAATCTACTTTCACTTTTTCTTTGAAATCCTTATTTTATCCTTTTTCCTACTTAATCTAAGAGCATCACTTAAAATCTAGGTGATTAATTATACATATAAGAATATTGTTTTATGTATATAAACATTCCTCTCATTATAAGAAATACGTCTTCTTGCATTCTATTGTGGTAACACACACATTTATAACATTTTCCTCTGCATCCTTTAGTATTAGTTTTTATAAATTTCATATTTAGAACCTTTGAGTCCCTCTCCTTGCTGAAATCTTCTCCCTTCCTTGACTTTATGGATAGATAATAAAATACAAATTGCCATACTTTTTTTTTTTTACTTTGTTATCTTCCCAAAAAGTAAAGTTCATCTGACTGTTATGCTAGTGACCACGTTTATGTGAGTCACCTATGTGTAATAGTGCATTGTGTTTGCGCCACTGTTGAGTGACATAGATTTGTCCAGCTATAGTTACAGATTATTTGTGAGCAGAAACAAATTTATTTCAGAGTTTCAGATGCACTGGCCTTCTCTAGTATTGTTCCCATTTTCCAGCATCCAGCAAACCTAATTGCTATAATTTATTTTGTCAACTATAAATTCTGACCAAGATTTTATTTATTCCTCTTGACTTCCCAATATGTGTGATAACTTCCATTCTCCCTTCCTTCAAACCTCTGTAAACAACTCATCTCTCTGTTTTCTCTTTAATACTATTTTGAATAAATATGAAAGGACAATGGGGAAAATATTGAGGCATTTTGCAACATTACCCACATAAGAAAATGTGTATATTAATGCTTTTAGTTTTTAGGAAAAATTATTTTCATCTAGAAGTCACAGAATATATTACAAATAATTTTGTTGCCAATTTTCATGAAATTAACTTTATTATTATACTTTATTAAATATATCTATATTTAGTTTTTACTAAATTTATATTTCCTTTTTTCTAGATATTTTTGTATCTGAGTACCTGTTTAAAAGTACTTTTTATCGAGACATACTTATATTTGACATATACTTTTCTAACTTTATTCAATGAAGTAATACATTTGTCCGTTTTACCACTATCTAATTTGTAATATGCAGACATTTTTAAAAACTAAGATTTAGTCTTTAGCATATAAGGAAGATTCTTGCAAAAACTCAAAAATATCTCTTGGATTCACTGTACAATGAAACATAGTAGCAAATGTAATTATTATAAATATATTAATATATACTTTTAATCAACAAATGAATAGCAGCCTGCTGTGTTAATTAAGTTTGGTACATGAAGACTGATTGCATTTTCCAAATTAAACATTTTTCTTAATATTTTTTGCATTTACATATTTGCTGAATCATGGCAAGTACTACTAGAATTCATTGTTTCTAAAATTTGTACTTAGAAGTTAAAAAAAAAACTAACATATTATTTTTTCCATAATAAGAAATAAAATGTACTAGAAAAAAATTATCATCAATTTAACAAAACTTTATTTTTAGCTATTAAGATACAAACACTAATTCTAGTTACATTACAAAGGATTTAAAATAAGCCTGAGAAAGGAAGGATTCCAAAGTATAGGCTAATTGTAGAAATTAGAAAGAGTCAACAGTTATTGCTCCTAGCAGAACTCATGGGTGTTGAAAAATTGTAGCAATTAGATTAATAGAAGGGACTAGAGATGATGGAATGGCAAGCAATATATGGCATTTCGATCTTAAAGGAATTTCAAAGAACGATTCTAAACACTGAAATAATGTATTCTAGAAGTTTATACAATACAAAAGAGAAATAAAATAATGAACAGCAATAAATAGGGTTATTTTTTAAAGAAATCTGGGGAAAAAAAACCAGTGATTAATTATCCTGCAGAAATATGTTTTTGATTCTAATATATAAAAAGTAAATGCATACTAAAAAATAAATCTACATATGTTTTAAGGTAAGGGGGAAATCTCTCAAGAAGAATTGAACAATATGAAGAAAAAATTAAGTATATAAAAAAGAGTTTTCTGGATCAGAATGCAGAAACTGCTCTGTTATTTATAATCTGCTGGTCTTGGTAACTGAGACCTTTTAAAGAATTTAACTACAAAGATGTCAGAAATTTTAAAAAAGAATCTACTAAACTTCTATTGTATTTGGTGACCTCAAGATAAGTGAAAGACATGTGCTACTACCAAGTTTTTTCAAAGTGTGCAAATATGTTTTCTGCATGCTGTGTAAAGTTTTGTTAAATACATACAAATATTTTAAGAACTATAATCAGTGTGATTTATTTATGTAATTGCTATAGTCAGGAGCTAATAATAGAAATAACACAAAATTAATCATTTAGCTATGTCATCATTATAATACTTTTCTGCTAGCTATTGTCACTGCATAACTTCTCTAAATTTATTTAATAGTTTCCTTTCTTATTTCGCTTATAAAATCTTTGCTCTCAAAATGTTTTTGAGTAGCCATAGCATCCATAATATATTAAGAATAGCTTTACTGAAAAACTGAGCAAATAGGAATTTGTTATGAATAATTTATATGCAATGATTTTCAAAAGTTATAAAACATACACTAAAAATAAAATAGCTTTGTTTCACCTCAGGTAAGACAAAAAAAGTGTGAACAAAAAACAGTAATCTATGTAAATGTATGTGAAACAATAAAAATAAAAGACCCTCATTTTCTATGTGCTGTGGATATATCCTTACCATGATAACAAGAGTATAAATATTCCTTCCATTGTATTACTGAAGTTTATTTCAGTTTTGCATTAAACATATTAAAAATAATGGGAAAGGAGATAAATTGGTTGGGGGCAATTTCCTTTGCCCCTTAATATTTAAGTCTCCTGGGGGATTAAAAGAACCTGAAGTTCCACAAGGTTAGCAAAATGGAATCAGTATGTATGACTGCAAAAATAATATGAGGAGTAAATGAAGCTTCTTGCTTTAATAAACATGCTTGAGGAAGCTAGTCCTGAAAAATAAAATTTCCTGCTTGAAGCAAATGCTCTGTGAGAAATGAAACTCCATATCCAGTTGTTTCACACTTGGACACAGGCAGGGGACTGCAATAGATAAACTGCATAACTTCTAGCTTTGTGTTTGCTCTTTCATGTTAGGGAACCCCAGAAGGCATGGGGTTATATATGCAATATAAAAGGAATAATTCTAATGTGTAGTTATATCTCATTCTAATTAAAAATGATGGAAGTAATGACAATAAACTGCAGCTAAGTGATTTTGTTTACTCAAATGATACAAACCCTCAAAAACTGAAGATAGGATAATTTTATAATTTTAAGGTCATTCATTATACTAAAACATCAGTAATAGGCAAATATTTAAGAAGTATCCAACATATGCCAAACACTAATTCCCAAATGTGGTAGCATGTCAACCTTAAAACAATTCCATGAGAAAGGAAATACTACTAACTATATTTTCCTACTATGCATAATGAGATTTGAAGATTTGGAAAAATAAATTGTGAACTATGTGTAACAACCGACATCTGAAACTATGATGTTAATCACCATGTTTGTTCCACACGCTCTGTAAGATAACTACAGTGAACATAACTTCTAAGAAGATAACTTCTAAAAAGCTTTTCCTATGTCTGGTTGCATGAAAATAACTTCCGTTTTTTTCTTGATGTAGTTAATCAAAGCTGTTCCATATTTGTTCAGAACAGAACACTGTTTCCTATAATAAAAGTTTGATAGCTATCTTCAGTGATATGAAACATGGTAGAGACATAGTTCCTAAGCTTTGCAGCTTAGCTTATGTAAATTGCTATCTCTAATAAACTCAAAGCTTTTCAGTACTTTAAATTAATTATTTAAGTTATTTGGAAAAAGGGACCTATTTAGTAAGTTCACATTTATTGTCCCATCTTCCAAATAATTTAAATAGGCTAAAAAGGGGGACAAATGTTTAAAGTACTTAAAAACCTTTATTGAGTATTTAGTTAAGTTCACTACTTACTAAATAACCTTATTTCTTTTATTGTTATAAGGGATATTACTTTTGAAATTTAACTATAGGACTTCTAGATTTGATAAATTTCTTCATGTTTTCACATTTTTGCAACAAATATTCAGTAATAACTATCTCTGAGTTAATTATTCAGGGGTTTAAAATTAAAACTACTACTGTTATATTTTTCTTTTACCCTTGCCATCAGATTCATTAACAGTGAACTTGTCAACTTAATATTCAACCAACTTAATGCTAAATCCACTGCATGCTTTTCATTTTACCTTTTCTCTAAAGCCATTGACACTGTTGGTTACTCATTCCTTGGGGAAAAATTTCAAGTTTAGAATTCATGTCTATACTTCCTTTATTTTCTTTTTACCCATGTCATATTTCAAAATATTCCCTCTAAGCTGTTCTCTGTCATGTTTATATTGTGAGGACTTAATTCTAGGCACTCTTCCATTCTCATGAGACTCACCCTCAATTACAAATGAAATCCATTGCTTATGAAATAAATAGTGAATGCAATATGAGGTGCTTATATCTGTATTTCCTTCCCAGAACTCTGCTGAGCTCCAGATCTCACTTCTTTTTGACATTTCACTTGCTGTACAATCTAACATAAGGTGATAAAATATGAACTCAGATTCCCCCCAAACTAATTCTTCTACTTTCATCATATAATTCCCAAACCCGTTCAAACCAATCCTATGCCTTTTATTCACTGTCTATAGTCAAGGGTATCACCATGTCAGTTAAATCTAAATAAGTCATATTACCAGTTGCTGTACAAAAGTCTGCCTCTTAGAAAATAATTATTGGTCTCTTCATTAATAGTTTTTGACTTTTTTTCCATATGACCATGCATGTATCTTACAACTGCATTTAACCATAATATACTATCTATGGTTCTTCCAGTGATTCCCATTGACACTTTGTCTTAATTACTCACTTGATGTGAAACATTCATCCTTACCCTTTGCTTTACAGTCTTCACTGCAGTAATTAACAGGCATCCTACCCCACAATTCTTTTATTTCTTGGCCCTACCAACAATCACTTGGTCAAGCAAAGTTCATCTTAAATATACTTCATGAAGAAAATCTTACTAGTGAACTTAACTGTTTTATGACTCAATCACCTGCTTTTTTATTTTCATGCCCTTCAAATAAATATCCTTTTATATCCTTCAAATAAGTCAGGATAAATAACCTTTCATAAATTCTTATTTTTGGAAAGTTGTGAAAACTACCACAGATTTAATCCTTTTATTAACAAGTATTTTATTAACATGCATGTGATTCATAAGCCACACAACTACCCACAGGAGTTTTAAGCATGGAGTAAATTTTCAGCCAGAAAAGAACCAAAGCATTATGAGTAGGGTGGGAAAAGGAGACTCAAGTCTGTGTTTCCAGAGATGACTCCCCAAACCACATTATAACATTGAGTGGAAAAGAGACCATCTGCTTCTCACCCCTGTCAGAAGAGGGCTGAAGCAAGATGCTGCTTTCTAGAACCATACTACCATTACATGTGTACCAGCAATGGTGTGTTTACCATCCCCAGAAACTCAGTTCTGTATCTTAGTCTCCCAGAACTGCAATGTGAGAATTAATTACATCAATACCCAACAATTTACATCAATTCCCAATAAAAAGCTGTTCCTCGTTTTCCAGTTTTGTCAATTCAAAGAGCCCTGAAAGAATATAGTCTGGAAAAACTTGCAGGCAAACTCTAGATATAAGTATACAGCAAGTATACAGCAGGAGAGGTGGGGGGCAGGGAAAGGGGTCAAAGCAGCAGGAAGGACTACAAGGGATTATAGTGATGGTCACAGGTGATGAGATGGTGGGAGATTTATGAGTATTTATTCACTTAGTGCAAATAAATTATATAACAATGTAAGAAGAATAAATAAATAAGAAGAAAATAAAGAAGATAGTCTGGGATCGTTACCGACCCAGTGGCCACTAGACTAGACTTAATCAAATGCACCAGGTGTCTGTTTTTAGTTATGATCAAGTAATGCAAATAAGTAGGGAAAACAAACATTCCTTCCTGAGTATAGCAGTAACAATATGCTTAGTTTTACTTTATCTTTTTTAGCCACAGAACTTATGGCAAAGTGGCAATTCTGAGCAAAGTGCCCAAATGTAAGCTATAGTTTTGAGAGCTCAGCTACAACTTCAGTTGTGTTCTGCCATTCTAATCAGGCAGCCTAATTTGGTTGTGAGTCTGATATCATCATCCTTTTTTGTGATTCTTCTTTTCCAAAATTTGTGCTACAAGTTATCTGAAAATTATTTGAGCAAAATAGTACCCTTCATTAAATTGTTTTTAAATTCAATCCAATTTCTATCATTTGCAATAAAGTAACCTAAGTGTTTCTAACTGAACGATTTTCACTTTCCAAATTCGTACACAAGACATTACCAATAGAGAATCAATTGTTGGTTAAATTTTCTGCAGAGATTATTGTCAGGAGAAATGATTAGAAAGGATTTTAAAGGCAAAGCCTTAAAAACACATGTTGCAACAAGCATATTCCTAACAACATGTATATGTATGTAACATATAGAATTTAAATAAAATGTATGATTCTCATTACATTTTGACTGCCTGTACATTTTGTATGGACAGTCTTATAATCCCACATGAAAGACATATATCATTTATTATAAAGCAAACACATATTTAAAAGGGAGTGTGCATTTTTTTTTTTAACTTTTACTTTGGAGTATGCACTACCATAGCTCAAAAACTGAAAGTAAAAAGTTGAGTGTGGGTCTCCCTGGTGGCACAGGGTTAAGTCCCAGCATTCTGAAGTTATCTCTAGTCCCTGCAGCCCCACACTGCACCCCCCAGCAGTGTATTTCAGTAGATCTGCCTGTTCTGCTCCCCTGAATCCTCTCACCCCTTTGTACCTCTGGCCTACACCCCAGCTATTGCATGCATAAATATATATACATCTAAAAAAAAAATAAAAAGATGAGTACTTGACAAATTACTTAAATTTTCCTAATTTCAAGTTTCTCATCAGTTAAAAAGGTAATGGGATCACCTCTAAAACAATGCCTAAAAAATTCTGGAATAATGTGTAAATTTAAAAAGTTAAAGGATTAGACATTAAACAAAATTGCTAAGAATATAAAGTTGTGCTTACCAGTCATCTTGTTTACATACCACTGGTCAGCAAGAACACATCTATATTATTATATTACAGGCAGGACTTTTATTAAAGTGTAAGTTAATAAGTTGATTTCCTGATTAATTGATCCTGCAACTGATCCAAAACTGATCTGTCATTTATTCCAGCTTGGCCAGTTTCCTCTTAAATCCGTTTCTGTCCTGGCCTGGTTTGCTCACTGTAACAGACTGATGGATTCCTACTGACTAACATTCTCATTATGTCCTATAAACTGGCATGCAGCTGGGCCCAAGCAGCGCCTTCAAATTATAGGGTAGATAGTGGGCACACAAGGCTTTCTCTGGGTATCTCTGTGTCTCACATCTCTGTAACAGCCTGTGTCTTTGTCTTTCTCCTCCTCCTCAAGCAGTGTTTCTGGTAGCTGTTAGATTCCCTCCTTTGACTTCTTGGTTAGTTTCATATTTTATAACTCTTCCAATGAAGTGTTATGACCAATTTATATGCAAAAAATGATGTGCCTACCAAGGATAACATCACCAATATGGTCATTTCAAACTAATTTATATAAATGTTTTTACTTATTATTTATTACACCTGAGCATCTTGACTCCAGAAAAGTAATACTTTAACGGCAAGTATGCTTTGATGAACATTTCATGGACATTACTTTCATTGGTAAAATATGCTTGGTTGACCAATAAGTACCCAAACTGCAAAACATCTTCAACAAATGTGATTTGTATCCCCAAGAGAGTATTATCACCTTCACCATGCTATATTAACTAATCACTGTAGTGGAGAAAGATGAGACTACCTTGAGGTTGAATTATTTTTCTCATGAGAATAACAAGAGAATTATTTTTCTCATGAGACATGCAAATACATTAAACATAAGTCTGCTGTATTAAAACTTAAAATATTTTTAGCTATCTAAAGTGTGAATTCAGGTCCAAGTTTAACATCATTCTTAGAGATATATTTGGGGAGTCAGTTCCAATGGCAAGTGAATCAAAAACAAAAATAAACAAAAGTGACTATATCAAACTAAGTAACTTCTATCCCCCATCCAAAAAAAGTTTGCATCAAAAAAAAAAAAAAAAGACATTCTATTAATGGAAGAACACCATACGTATGATAAGAGCCTGATATCCAAAATATACAAAGAACTCATAAAATTCAATGATAAAAAAAATCAAATCCCAATTGAAAATGCACATAATAGACACTTCTCAAAAAACTATATACAGATTCCAATAGACACATTACAAGATGTTCATCATCTCTTATTATCAGAGAAATCCAAATCAAAACAGCAATGAAATATCATCATGCAACAGAGAATTGCTTTTATCCAAAAGGCACAAAGCAACAAGTGTTGGTAAAGGGAGAGAAGGATGTGTAAATTGGTGCAGCCATCATACATAAATATGGAGAGTCCTTAAAAAAATAAACACAAAGTTCTCTAAAGGCCAATTATTTCATGAATTTTAAATTTATATATACTCCCATATTATTACAACATTATTTACAATAGCCAAGATTTGAAAAAAATCTTAGTGATCATTAGTAATCACTATCTGATGAATGGGTCATGAAGATACAGTATATATGCAGAATAGAATACTATTCAGTTATAAAAATGATGAAATTCTAGCAGTGTAACAACATGAATGAACCTAGAGGAAATTAAGCTTGGTGGCATAAACAAGACAGAAAACAACAAATATTGTATGATTTCACTCAAATACAGTATATAGAGAAAACCAAGAGATTACTATAAAGAAACAAAAATGAACTCTTGTGATACAAAGAAAATTAGTATTTAATAGAAGGGCTAGGTAAATTGGGAAAAGGGAGACAAAGGAAGGTTGAAAGATAGATGCTAACTTTCAGAGGGGAATTTAATGTAGTATATACACTAATAATGATGCACATCTGAAACTTAAATAATGTTAAAATACAATGTTCAATAAAATTCAAATTAAGACATTACTAAAAACAAACAGACAGCCCACCAATTGGGAAAACATTTTCTCACACAAAAGTA
>NW_004567110.1:37583360-37624735 GCF_000260355.1 Condylura cristata
TGGAAAAAAAAAATGTGCAAAATGATATAAAAATAAACTTTTTAAAAAAGTTCATTTAATTAAAAAAATAAAAAATAATAAAAAAATTTAGAAAAATTCAAATTAAAGGGAAAAGTATAACACCTATAAAATCACTTTTGTCATGTAATATAAATTCACAAGCTTCATACTAGGGAGCAAAAGTCATTGGAGCAATGTTCTCCCTAACAAATGTATATTTGGGCCCTCTCTGGTGGTGCAACGGGTTAAAGGGCAGAACTATGAAGCTAGCCAACCTAGCCAGCTTGTGCAGCCGCTTCAAAACAAGTTCGATCCCTGGCCAGGGAGGTGACCTACAAGGTGCAGCAGACCTCTCCTGTTTCACCTGTTGCTCCCCCTCAGCAGTGTACTTTGTCAGTCGGCCTGTTCTCCCCACTCTGTCTCTGGTGAATCCTCTCACTGCCCCTGCACTTCTGCCCTGTACCCCAGTTCTCTATGCATAAATAAGTAATCTTTAAAAAAAAATCAATACATAATATATCTTAGAGAAATAGAGAACTGTTGAACATTAGGGTAAAAAAAATCTCAGGAAAAGAAAGAAAATAAATACATTTTAATGGGGAATAAGAGGGGCTTTTTGATAGTTTTATTATGGTATGGAATAGTTTATTCTGAGAGCTGACAAAGCAATCATTATTATCTGTTTAACTACAGAAAATTGTTTTTGACAACCACCTTAACATTAATAGCTTTATATAATGGGTTTTAGAAACACTATTAAAAAAAATCCATATGTTAATGTACATATTAAGTTCTTTAAATATAAGCTTGTAAAACAGAACAATCCCATAAAGGCAGCATATACCATACTAAATAGTGCATCATTCTCTCAGAAAACTAAGATTGATTAATACTGGTGAAAGATATCAATAGAGCTAAAGATTTGGCAGATATTAAAAAGACTTTCAATAGTCTAATAGCTATACTTGATAAATTCTTTTAAGATATTAAAACAGAGGTAGACTATGTAGCCAAGTCAGAAATATATATCTCATACTCCTAATCAAAATGATATTTAAGGTATAAATGGTAGAAATATGTCAAAACAGTATAAAGAAAAAAATGAGATCTGTTATAAATATTATTATTATTATTCGGAATGTGTTCACCAGTGCAACAAAGCCTGAAATAGAAATAAGGAAATTTAAATAAAAAGCCTCCTTCAAACTTTTCTGTAACTCCATTGATCCAGTAAGCATCAAAGCACTCTTTTCATTTGCTCATAACATTCCTATTCTCTTAATATAGGGGCTCAAGAGTTTTAACATTTTCAGCTTATTTAACTGTGCCCATTTATTTTTCTGACACTTGTGTAATCAGCCTCATTCCCTTAATTACCTAGATTCTTGCCATTTATTTTCACTTTATTTCAAGTTAAAACTTTTGTTTTTTTCAATATACTCCTCTTTCCCTCCACAAGACTGCAGGAGTCTACAGAGTGAGTTAAGAACTCAACCGTTTGTAGGTCTGAAACAAACAGACCCTTTCCATCTTCACCTACCTGAGTGGAGTGGAATCATCACACAGTCATTCCTTTCTATCAGACCAAAATCAAAGGCATGCCTGGATGATAGATGTCACTGACTTGCCCTTTTCCCCTTTGGTTTGTCTTTGCTCAACTATAACTTTCCTTAGAGTCCTATGCAATAAATTTCCCAGACATGCTCCCTGAGAGAATAAGCCATTACTATTATTATTTTTACCTTTCTGCCTATATAACTTGTCATTTCAAAACTCATCTAACACTGATTAAAGTATTTAATGAAATCTAACAGGCCTAAATTACTGTGTAACACATGGTATAGATTTCTCAACCAATGGTCAACTTTAATTCACATGACTTGTGTGAGGATGTCTCAATAATTTCTTGAATTCATTCTTCTTCAGAGACCTGCAAACCATAATCTGGCAGGTCTATGAATTAAATCCTTGTATTTTTGGTAATGATAATAGCTCTCTTTGCTAACAAATTATTTGTAATATTTAGCCATATTAACATTTTCCCCTTCTTAATATTTTTAAAAGATTTATTTATGCATATAGAACTGAGGTACAGGCCAGAGGTGCAGGGGTGGTAAACAGATTCACCAGAGACAGAGTGGGGAGAGGAACAGGCAGATTGACAAAGTACACTGCTGAAGGGAGCAGCAGACTGATCAGTCGAGGGCAGTCACACCATGTGGATCACTTCCAGGACCAGGGGTCGAACTCACAATGAAGTAGCTTCGGCCAGCTTGCAATGCTTCGTCCTAACCCGTTATGCCACCAGGGAGGCCCTTTAATATTTTCACTATTATCTGTACCTATTTTTTTTTCTTGCTTAAATATTCAATTCTTAGTTAAAACTCAAATATATTATTATAATTTTGTTTGATTTTGCTTATTTGTGTTTATTTGATTTTGTAACTCTGTTTTCCATGTTTTTAGACTGAATAACTTCTGGGTTCAGAATATACCACATGAAAGACCTACTACAAGGTTTTTAAAAATGAGTGAGGTTATAATAGGTCACGAAACATATTTTCTCTTACATACAAGGATTTTCTACAATTTGTTTTGTGTTTTTATAAACTTTATTAAAGATCTACAGAGTTTCTAAAATCACAATACTGGTGGTAGTTGGAAAATGACTGAGAAAAGTTAATGGTGCTCTGAATTAAATTATCTTCAAAAGTTGTTTATCATCACATATGTCAAAAATCATAAGATATAGCAGTTGGAATCTAGTTTCATCTAAAATATCTATTTTTTACTAATTCCATAACAAAATTTCATATACCACATATTGTGATCTAAAGTCAAACATAGTCAATTATGTATTTTTGAATAAAAAGAAATGTATAATAAAGTGAAATGTGTACAAAAGCTTCCCTCAGTTTAAGCTCACCACTATCCTGTTAATCTAACAATCTATCACCTACTAGGTGTTGCATTTTCCTGGTTTTCTACATAAGGAAATAACATCTAGATATAAAAAGCAATGCTTATTCAAATCAGTAAAAAAATTAAACCTTGTTCAAAGAAAGACACTTTGTCTAGTCCAAAGGACTATCCTTGCTTACTGGTTTGGAAATCTCCAAGAATTATATCATGATCTGTGCCAAAGATAGAAGACAATGTTATATTTCACATATGGAGAGTCTCAACCAATGGTCAACATCTACTGTAAGTAACTTGCCCTTTTCCAAAAAACATGGAGTCTGCAACATGGTGCTGCAGCTGTTTTTATGTGACAGCTGACACAGCCCATCAGCTCATCTTTGCTTTAAGTTGTGGACATAGCGTACAATTACCAAAAGCCTGAACTCTCTGACATTTTATCCCATGTTGTCTTGATAAAGTCATGCCATTTCTCTCCCCAGTGCTTTTGCTTCGGCTTAGGGGAGACTGTTCATCATACAGGAATGCCAAACTAGGAAGAGTAGGAGGTAAAGACTCCTCCCAAAGACAAATGGCATATAGCACTAGTCAGTCCCAGTTTCTTGCTTTTTAATTGGTGCTGTGTATTTAATTCTTTACTCACCAAAATTCCCATGTCTAGGCCCACTGTATTTGGAAAAAGGGTTTCTAAGATGCTAATTAATGCAAAATCAAGTCACAGGTGTAAACCTAATTCTATACAACTTGGGGGGGGGGCGAGAAAGAGGGGAAAGAGGAAAGACAGCGAGAGAGATTTCTTTCCACACATTCACAAAGAAGAGGTCATGTGAGCACCGAGATGGCTGCTACCTAGAAACTAACAGTCTTGTAAAGATACTATCCTGGGGTCCTCCCTGGTGGTGCAACAGTTTAAAGTGTAGCACCATGAGACTCACTGCAGCTGACTGGCCTCCAGCCAGGTTGCTGACTCCCACGGTGCAGCAGATCTCTCCTGTCTTACCCTCTGCTCCCCTCAGCAGTGTACACTGTGAACTGCCTGTTCTGCTCCCCACTGTCTCTGGTGAATCCACTCATGGTCCCTGCACCTCTGGCCTGTACCCTAGTTCCATGCTTAAATAAGTAAATCTTTGAAAAAGAAAACTATCTTGTTAACATCTTGGTCTTAGGTTTCCCAGTCTCCAAAACTGTGAGGAAATAATAATGCTCTGTTGTTCAAGCCCTGCAAACTTATGGTAGCCTATGATAACTAACATAGTTTGGTAACTTGGAGAGATTTCTAAGAGGGGTTTAGCAGTTACTGCCATTTTGAGGTAGTGCTAAGTAAGTATGCATTATATGTGGGCATATTTATTGTTTTATTTGGTTAAAAAAATGCAAAGGTATTGTTAATATTATGTATCCTATCTTATTGCTTACATAAGTGCATAAGTAACCAATCCTAATTTTCTTGAAGAGCTGTGCAAAAATAAACACATTTTTCCATTCATGTTTGCGGAACCCCTTGTGGGCTCAAATATTACAGATTAAAGTAGCTGTTCATTTTTGAAAATTAATTTTGACTCCACATTTATTTATTTGGTATCTGGGAGAATAACAATGATCTTATTTTACCCATCTGTAAAATAAGGAGAGTAATATTACTTGCTCAATATAGCTACTGCATGAGGAAATTACGAAATTCTAGGCAGGAAGGGAGCTATGCAGAGGAAATGCTTAATAAATGCTGATCATTGTAACTGTTCTCTGATTATTAGCACCTGACTGATAAGAAATCTGAAGCTTGGAAAGTTTACACAGTTCACCTATTTATGTTCTTCAGTAATGGCAAAGCCAAAATCTAGAGTCTGCCACGCCATTAATCATCATTCTCTTCATCTGCACAAAATGGGGCATTCTGAATCCCAGACAAGAAACTGAACATGACCTTTCCATTTAGATGCTGCTAAATTAGCATCTCAGGATGAATAATTCTGTCCTGCATAACTTCACCCAAAAAGGCATCTCAGCACCGCCTGTCCCCTAACAAGGTGCCTCTTCGAAACTAGCAGTGTGAGGCCTGGATGGGCATCACAGCAGGACAGGCCACGGCCTCCAGCTTCCTCAGAGCAGAGATGCTTCAGAATACATAGCGCCTTGCAGGCAAATCAGCAGTGGCAGCAGCAGCCTCAGGACACCAACATTAGCCATCCATGCACATCAGTACTGTAATTAATTTTATGTTATGAATTTGTGGCTTAAAGCTGTTTCTATGATAATAGAGTTTGCATCATTTTCCTCATTTCTTAAATTCTCTGTTTTATTATAGAATGAAAATCACCTGCATATGCCTCAAAGAGGGATAACTTAAAAATAGGACTGTGATCCTCAATCTCTGGTGGCTGTGGAATATGGCAGAACTGAGGTCATTCTAGATTTGTGTGTGTGTGTGTTTATTTATTGTCTCATCCGTAAACCAGTGAACAGAATAAAATCTGAACCTCACAGAAAATAGGGGGAAAAATCCTGATTTTTCCTTAGACAATATAAACTCTTGAATTTCCCATCTTAAACACAATAATTAGGTATTCCCTAATGAACGTTAAGACACATTCGTTTTGGATAGGCCAATTGAAAAGGGTCTTCTAACTCTAATTAACAATTCTCTTAGAGATTTCTCGTATGTTATAACCAGATGAGTATCAGAAATGTCACTTGGCAAGAGAACTGCCATGCTGCACAAATCTAGGAATTCCTTCAGCTCATAATCTATGTGAAAAATAATACTGTGAATAACACCATGGCAATATTGTACATGAAAAACCTTCACCACCAACTTTGGTGGGATTATTTGGCAGACCCATTTAGGGGCTAAAGTTTAAAGCAGAAATAACATGGCTGCTATGAAGTCAAGTTCAAGTGACATAAAAAGGGCTGGGCTTATGAGGGCAATGTGATAAAGTCACATAATGATCAATTTAAGGAATAGAAACTTTTGGTTACTACATTCATGTAAGTTAACTTTTAAAGATAATATGGAAAGTAATCCTGTATCATCAGACTGTTGTTACTATATTATTATCATCTTAATGATAATGATTAAGGATGGATAAATATGTCAAATTTTCATGTAAAAGAATTCAGTTTTTCTAAAATATCAATGTTTTGAAAAATTACTACTATAAGAGAAAGAATTAACAGAAAAATTAGAAGAAAACACAATTTACTCAAATCTTTACATATAAATATTTGAAAATGAATATTAATATATTTTCATTGTGCATAACTGGACATATTATCATTGGATAACCTATACTTCTACAAGCTATCACTCTGAATTTGTAGACATATGCTCAGCTACAGCTACCAGTGTTCATACCCAAACATTCATCTTTTTGTGACATAATGTTCTCACTGAGATTTTTCCACAATTTGAAAAGTGATAAATCATAATTCATAAACATCTGGTCTATTTTTAAGTTATGTTTAGCATGTAGTTATTACAGTTTTTTTTTAAAAAATTACATACATATGCTTACTCATATATTTCTTCTCACAATATTATTTTGAATACCTGTGCAATACTGCATTTTCTAGTATTTCATACTGCAATCAAGAATTTATCTATCATTGAAATTTTAATGTTTCTCTTTTTTATACTAAATTAATTATGCTATAATGAGCAGTTATGGATACATACATAGGTTATAGTGAAAATTCTCAGTCTGTTTTCCTATGTAATGTCAAACTAGGTTCCAAGAATTTTGAACCAATGTATAATTAAACCAAAAGAAAGCAAAGTATTTTTAAATTACTAACATTCAGTTATTAATAAAATGCTTAAATTTAGTTTTGCTCACCCAGGTGTATCAGCTTAATGACCAAAATTGAAGCAAAATTCCTGAGTAGCAGAGATATAACATCTTTGCAAAACAGGAAAAGGGGGGTTGGATAAGCTTACAGTTCACCACAATTGCACTGACATATAAAAATTTGGAAAAGAAATAACTAGAGATAGCCAATACATGAGGCTTTCTTTGAAGAAGGGCTTTGAAGACATCCCATTCTCTCCATCTCCACCTTGACCTTCATCTAAGCAAGGCCAAGGAAAGCCAGAGGTGAGGTGAGTGAGCTGCTTCCTCTATTATTACCTGTGTAAGAGGCAATACACCTGGCTGCCTGAAATTACCGCAGAAGAGGAGAAAAGCGAGAGAGAGAAAAGCGGTAGGATATCTGTCATGTCACAGGACTAAAGTGAATGCATCTACATTTTCAGTTTTTCATCACACAAAGGTATAAATGTTTTCTCAAGGGCAAATTGTACACTAGAACGGCTTGTCCTGCATAAGATATTCTGAGAACCTCTCTAGGTGAGATTTGCCTGCTTAAAGGCAATCAGAAATATTCGATTTCCATTCACATGGAAAAAATACTTGGTGTCCACAGGAAGCCTGGAGCCAATTTAAAGTGTTAGCTGGTGGTTGTACCAGGAAACTGGATGCACAACTAAAACCACATTAGTAACAGAAAATATTCCTCCTTTCAGTTTCTCCCTCTTCCCTCAGCACATGACCTTGCAGTAGTAATAAAATAATTCCTACTGGGGGAGGGGAAGTAAAAGAGAAAAAGGCTAGAAATGACTTGACCCAATATACTGCCCAACAAATTTCGGAGTCGAATTAGGTGTGAGCTCAGGTAGAGGTTGAGGGTCAGAAAGGAATTTGAGAAGTGGAACACTTTAAACTGAATGAGATATTGAGATTCTGATAATGTATTATATGGAATGTTAGAACTGGAAATTAAGACTGTTTATTAACAACTAAAACTGACCAATAAAAATATTTGCCCAAAGTATGTGACAGTTTCAAATGTAACAATAAGAAAGAATATCTGGTAATTGCCCTCATAATTTGAAGTATTTTCCTTTTTCAATTAACAGGCTGCGCAGATACAAGAACTCTCATATAATAATATGCTTTTAACTTCTTTGTGAGGGGCTTTGTTCCCTTTCTCGTTCTCTGGAAACATTTAGACCTTTAACTTGTTGCTTAAGTTTTAAAATAATTGATTATAGCTAAGCTCTTTATTTGTCTTTAATTGTATTGTTGTTATTTTCTTAATTCTGTTTTTATTTTTTAAATAAAACTGTCCCTACTTATTCATACTTCCTAAAATATGGGTAAGGACGTTGAATTTTTCATGTGTTTCTAATATGAACATTTTATTTTATAATATATCATTTTCCTGGTTCTCATGTGCCATATTACTTCCTTGTTTCTTGATGACTACTTAAAAAACAGTGAAAAAATGAAAATATCTAAAAAATAAATATTTTTTTCTATATTTTTCTGTCTTTTCTCTTCTGAGGGGAATTTTTTTTTCCCTGATCTACTAAGTACTCTTGATCTTTGCCTCACATGCACTGAGTCTGCATTTAATGATAGAGTAGGGCATGGTTTTTAATTAATATGAATATATATACACATTCAAATTTTTCATATCAATATTTCCTAAATACACTTTTATATTTATTGCTGCAAGGTAAAAGAGAATTTGAAAAAGAACCAAAATCATTTTCTGATAATTGTATCCTCTAGGATCTTCTCTAAAATATTTGAGGTTCCTGACAATGAAACTCATCAGGTTGGGAGATTGTCCTTATCAAACCAAGACAGTTAAGTGGGTAATTGAGGACCAGATGCACTATCCAATAGATTTGTGAAGATCTTGTGTTGTCCACAATGGCAGTTCAAACAAGGAAAATAGAATATATTTTGTGATCATGCTGTTTTTCTCTCACTCCACTTTCCTTGCTGCTACTGCTTCTGTTACTGACTTCCATCACTGCTTTCTTCTTCAGCCCCAAAGGCTAAACAGATCTCCAAGCTGAGGTCACACAGCAGCAGTTCTATGCACCTTCATGTTTAAGAGCCTGGAATCTATGCACTGATTATGGCATATTCACGTTTGTACAGGTTTTAGTAAGTTCTGCTTTATAATCCCTAACGGGTGGTTTAACACCTGGTGCTTTTGTAAATAAAGTTTATTATATTTAAAGATTTGCTTATATGGGCATACAAGAACTGGGGTACAGACCAGAGGTATGGGGAGTGGGGTGAGAGAATTCACCAAAGACAGAGTAAGGAGCAGTACAGAGTAGGCTGCTGTACTGAAATACACTGCCCCAGGGAGACGCCAGTGAGACAGGAGAGGTCTGCTGCACCATGTGGGTCTCTGCCCGGGGATTGAACTCATGCTGCAGTGGCCCAGATAGCTTCATAGCTTTCTGTACTTTAGTCCATTTTGCCACCAAGGAGGGACCTCTAAATAAAGTTTTAATCAACATTTTTGACCTATTAGAGTCACACTTCTACCAAGGATGGATACTTTTTTGAATATGAGTTCACTTACCCATATTTGCTAAATATCACCTTGAAATTAAACACACATTTATAATCATTGTTTTTGTTAAAGTTGATCATGCTTTTGCTGTTTTTTTAACCTAAAAAATGTAGAATAAAAATTCAAAAATTTCTAAGATAGAAATGATGAATTATCCTGAGAATTTATCAAAAATTAACTGTTATCTGAGTAGTAGAGATAATTTTCATTATTCATTAGTGAAGTACCTTAGATGTATTTCCAGCTGGATTTTTCCAAAACTTTTATTATGGTTGCTTAAAAGTGATTCAAAGTGTAACATCTATAGTTGCATGAATACTAAGGCGTTTCACTTTGTGCTGTAAATTCTAGGTGATAATAAAGAGAATTCTACAGAAAAGGATAAAGGTAAGTAAGATTCATCAGTGATACATAATTTCCTGCAGGAAGATAGAACAAAATAATTTCTCTATGTCTTTTTTAGTTTCATGTTTACTCAAAAATTTTTCAATGTCATGCCATATATATGGTGAAATCACCACATAAGATTTGTCTTTAAATATTAACCACACTAATAAATCATTATGAACAAATTTTTCAAAATCAGAACAATCTGAAAATAAGAGGACATTTGAAAAATAGTTCTAGTATGCAGTTAAATATAACATAACATGAAGTTATTTGTGCTCCATACATCACATACATCATAAAAAGATTAAAAACTTGTCACACTGCATCCATAATGTATCTAGACAAATGCACATATACATATACATTTATGTATGCATACATAGTTCTATATATATAAATTAGAAATAAAGTTGTTCACTTATTGTTTCTACCTTTATATTCAAGTCGTACATAGTAGGTTATTTCAGACCATAGTATAACATCATGGGTAAAAGTTAAATGCTTAATTTTTGCCTGTAAAAGAATCTCTTTGAAGAATATTCTGAGGACAATAACATACAGTAACAATCTTGATGCTTGAAGATTTTCTCAAATTAATTTGGGATTATCATCCTTTCTAAATTCGTCTAATCAGTACTCTCGTATTTATCCATCTACCTACTTAGCTAGGTAACTGGCTATGTACAATCCCTGCATGATTTGCAGGCAAAAATATAATTCATAGACCTAAGTAGGAAATGAAGTATCACAACTGTGCCTGAGCTCTGTTATACCCATATATATTCTACTTGACATAAGCATTTTACCTGAATATGTAGCCCTGATATTCTATTAATAACACTTATTGGGAATTTTCAACCAAGGTAAACAGAATTTATTCTCCTAAGTACATCATTGTTTGAAGGACATTAGCAATGCATAATTTGTAGAGACTCTGGTCTTCATGACTCTGCTTTATAAGCTACTAGACATGCCGAGATAGTAATTTATAGCCCCAAATCAAGAACCTCATGCAATTGAGAGGAAAGACATTTATTCCTTCACACATAATATTATAGCAATTTCTGGGGAATGAAAGTGTGAATAAATATAATAACTTAAGTTTATGTACTTTCTATTATAACTTTGGAGAGTTAAAAGGTAATGTAGCTGGTCTGAGTTTCTGGCATGTTCAATAAAGATCAAAGTAGAGGGAGGAGGAATATATGTTTATTTTGCTAATATAAAACAATCTTATATTACTTTATAAAGTACAGATATACTGTATATATTAATCAGGAGTTTAATTGAATAAGAAGACTGAGTAATGCATGTGTTTTTTATATGATGCTTTCTGCAGAACAAATTACTTCCTTGCTTTCACGTCTGTTTAGTGCTTCTAATTAACTTGAGTCTATAATCTAGTACTTTGATGTGTCATGCTACAAATTATATAACACATTGTATATAATGCAAAGACATAGGCACTGACCCCCAATTAATTATGAAAACATTATGATGACTTAATACTATATGAATTGTGTGTTATTTGGAGACACTAAATTTTTTGAGACACTGAGCCACAGCAGCTGAAACAGTTCATTATTTGTAATAATTATATAAATTAGTTTTATTTGAAAGCCCTAAGAAAATGATCCTGTTACAATAAGAAATCATATTTATTAATAAAAATCATGAATTTTATGCCTCCAAATTTGTATTATCAAGAATTACAGTGAAAAGAGAAATAAAAGGGTGAAATTTAAAGTATAATCTCAAGGCATCAACTAAAGTGTCATCTGGATAATCCAAAGTAATTAAATTTTTTTCAGCTCCCTAACAACATATTCCTTAGGACAACTTAGGAAATTAAAGAACATATTAGAGACAAAAGGATATGGCACTGTTGCTACCACACATGGAGAAATGGAAACTTGAGCAGTAATGACTTTCTGCTTACAAAACCAGACAATCAAGAGCTAGAATTGTAATTCAGGTCTCTGGCAACAGAGTTGCAAAGTATTAATGGTCTGTAGACCTGCTGGTCTTTTCTAATCTAAACTACTTATTTTACAGAATTTTTGGTTCTCAGCAAGTTAATAATCTCTTTTAGTCTTAATTCTGTATTTAAAAAAAAGCAGTATCTGAGACATAAACAAAATCAACAATGTGTCATATGAACATGGTATGAGATAAATGAGCTTGGAAACTTATTGAGTTAAGGGCTTAGTGTAATGCTCTGCACATAAACTGAACATAAGCAATTTTTTTTATTATATTTGTTACTATAAGTTTATCCCAGCACAGTGCATTTTCTGCTAGACCTGGCTTTTTACCTCAGCTATCAGTGTAGAAGTCACCTCATCCTCCCAATCCATATCAAAGTAGTCAAAGGGGGCCCATTGCTAGGCATGCTTTCTTCCCTCAGTATAGTTCTCTTTTGGCCTTGAATATATCACAGCTTCATTTTTTATCAGTATCTCTTCACAAGCTCCCTCAATGTCTCTTCTTTTCTAAAATAACAAAGCCCCCAAATCGTTTTGCATCAAGTTGTTAATTATCTGGCGCTTCTACTGGGTGAGTATTCCCGGAGAGCTATCTGATAACCACCATGAATGATTTTTTGAAATCATCAGGCTCTCAACTCTATCTGTAAGGTCTCTCATATTCCGACGCTACTCAAACCTCTTCTCAAACCTCAAACTTCCAGTGCTATTTTCTGAAAATCCTTACCTGCCAGAGCTAATAACATGGTCTCAATGTTCCTAATGAAAGCCAAATCAATCACTGAATCAATCAAGAGCCCTTCATTTTTTCTAAGAAGAAATTCTGTTCACCTACCCTAGACCCACCCTCACTGTGTTTGCCCAGTTAGATGCCAAGGTGGCCACCCTCACACTAAAGGCCAGCTCTCCCCCTAATACTGTGACTCCCACTCACTTGTGCTACTCAAGACACTGCAGCTGTAACATTCCCTTCTGCTTTTGAATTAATGTGCATATGTGTGACTAACCTAACTATGACCCTGTGTTCATTTACTAAAAAAAAAAAACAGAACAAATCAAGGTTATAACTTTCATTCTCTCCATATTCCCTTTAATGCAACACTCTACCTTCCTTTTTTTATAGAAACACTCTTTTAAGAGTCATATATTATCAATAGTAACTAATTTCTTTAATTTCTAATTCCCTTAACTACTCAGAATTGATGTTTCTAGACAACTGTATAGATAGTAATCTTACCAGTGTTATCAAGGACTTTATATTATCCTTGACTATTTCTCTGTCTTTACCTCAACTGACTTTAGGAAGAATTTTAACACTTGAATATTCATTCCCTTTAATAACATTGTTTTCAGCTAATACTGATGATGCCATGTTCTACTCATTTGGTTTTCCTTTTTATATGGCCTATCGGTTTAAATTTAAATTATACAGTTGCCAAATTAGACCACAAGCTTCTCTTTTTCTCATTACTCTAGTCTTGGATGATCTAATCAGTCCCATAGATTTCAAATGAATTCAATGCTATTGACAATGTGTTGACTTCAAATCTCCAATCTCTATTATTGACTTTTTCATTAAGCTCTACCAGAAGATTTGTATATAGAATCATTTATTTGACAAGGTAGCCATTATCTCAGATACCAGATGGACAACACAAAACTCTTACTTCCACTCCTGAAAAAAAAAGCAAGCAAACAAATCACCTGGCCCCACCCGAGCCATATAAGAAAAAAGATTTAACTGAGCTTCATTTTTCCATTTTGTCCTGTGTGATCCTATACCCAACCATATTGCTCATTTAAATACACAAAAAAAATCACACTAATTTTTATGCTTGATGCAACAAGTGATATAAAATGTATTATGTAAATACTCAACCAAAAGAAGATAGAAAAAAGGAAAAGAAGAAAAAACATGACAGCTAGCAATCCTTAACAATCATTAAAACATTCAAATAAAATGTTAACATTTTATTTGAACATTCAAATAATAAACATTCAAATAAAAATAAACATTCAAATAAAAATCAGAGATTATAAAAACTCAGAGATTATCACATTGCATAAAAATATTTTAATCCATAATTAACATATATTAAACATTTTCAAAATTTAATGAACAAAGACAAAAACAGAATAAGGCTTACCAGAGCTGGTGGGTAGAAGAATGACGAGTTTGTTCTGTTTTTAATTTGTAGAGAGTTTCAGTCTGGCATAATAACAAAGATATACAGATGGTGAGTAATAGTGATTGTGCCAAATATTACATGTACTTAGTGCCACTAAGAATTACTGAAATGTTAAATTACATATATATTAACTACAATAAAAAATGTTAAAAGGTCCCTCAAATACAAGTTGGTGTGGCTGTATTAATGTCAGAATAATAGAAAGCACAATAATAATAATCTCAGAGAAAATTAATTTTTTCAAAATACAGTAATAATCGAAGATCAAATTCTCTTAGATATGATTGCTCCTAACAATAGATATAAAAATTATTTTTAAAATATTTATAAACCTAGGTTCCCAACATCAGATGAGTGTATGAAGAGTGGTATATACATACCATGGACTATTACTCAGCAGTATATAAAAAGATATAATGTCATGTGCAAAAACATAAATAGAAATGAAGAGAATTATGCTAAGCTAAATAAATAAGTCAGAAGGAAAAATGACAAATAATGGGTGATTTCACTCACAAGTGAAATCTAAAGAAACAAAACAAAATAACAGACAAAAACCAAAACAAAACTAGAAATTTGACCTCAGAAGTGAGGTTTCCAGAAAAGTTAAGAAGAAGGAGAGCAAAGTGGTGAGAGACCCAGTAGACTGTGTTGGAGGAATATTAGCTCTTTCGGGTGGTAACATACATCTAAAAAGGTTTGGCTCAGTACCACTAAACCATAGAGTGTTGTAAACCAATGTGACCTCAATAAAAAGACAATTAAAAAAAAAAAGCACATAGGGCCCTCCCTGGTGGCGCAGCAGGTTAAAGCACAGCACTAAGAAGCTAAAGTCACTTCACCATGAGTTCGATCCCTGCATGGCCCAGAGGTGACCCACATGGCACAGCAGACTTCTCCTGACCCACCCACTGCTCCCCTTAGCAGTATACTTCGCCAACCTGCCTGTCCTGCTCCCCGCTCTGTCTCTGGTGAATCCTCTCACCACCCCTGCAGCTCTGGCCTGTACACCATAGTTCTGTATGCATAAATAAATCTTTAAAAAATATATACTTATTTTTTAAAAAAGCACATAAAATTCAATAGAAAGGCTAATACACTGTGACTAAATGGATTAATGTAAGGATCACGGTTGTTTTAACATTCAAAAAATCAAACAATGTAATTTACTATATTAACACATAAATGAGAAAGACAATATGCTCATCTTAATATTCATAGAAAGCATTTGGTAAAATTTATTTTATAAGAACCTTCAGGAAATTAAAAGTAGGCATGTGCTTCATCTTGCAAAAGAGCATCTGAAAGACCTATAGCTAAGATTATACATAGTGGTAAAAACTAAATGTTCTCCTTCAATGATAAGTAAGTACAAAAAATATGTTCTCATTCATCACTTCTATCCAAAATATACAATAATCTAGCCTACGCATTGAAATATATATATATATAAGAATTGGAAGAGATAAAGCAAAACTGTACTTGTTGATAAATATTTCCTAAAACAAATGGCCATGAAAATATTGAAAAAGAGACTTGAAATGGAATTCCAAACTGCTTTATATAAGGTAAATTAAAATTACATACACTTATCCATTAGTAGATTGTACTTACAGGAGTTCAACTTAAAGCCTCCACCATGTATGTTCATGTGGGTTATTTACTTCTGAATTTAGGTGACCATTTATGTCTAAAGCATAAACTAAAAGAAAAATATAACACAAAAAAAAATGGTGTTCAGTGATCTAAATTTCAAACAAAAAACTTAGAAATGACAAACAATTGCTAACCAAACTTTATTAACATCTTAAGGAAATCATTAGATCAGTTTTCATTTATGAAAATAAACTTTATTTTACTTATTACTATAGCCACACTCCAAATGAGTAAGTTCAGCAGGCGGATTTCTGATCATCACAATCTCACTTCCACTTCCATTTGGACTCCGGTCCCTTTTTAGTCTATCTCCATACACAGCCTTTTGAAATCAATAGGAACTCCCTGTTCAAATCAACAATATGAGAGTACGAAACCAAATGGAGAGAGTGACCCTTGAGATAGTATTGCTCTTGAAATTGAAAAGTTATCTTGGCTATTACAAAACACATTTCCTATTTCAAGGGCAGTAAAGTTATGTGTTAAAAAGTGTTTCTAAAACAGCCTTCATATTCAGCCACTCACTGATGTAGTAAAATAAAATTGAGATTTTAAAAATTATGAGAATAAAGAAGTTAGTATTAAAATAGTTTAATCAATCAGTGAGTGCAATCATGAGTTTGTAGACTGAATTTCTATTTTTAAATAACTTCAGAAAACTAATGCATTAAAACACAATGGAGGAATTCTAATTGTGTATTTCAGATATGTGGTAAAACAAGTACATGATATTAAGTTTGACATTTGAATTACTTTTTAGTGTGAGATGCAGTAGCATTAATTGCATTCATGATGTTCTAAAAGCACAAAAAAGGTCTACTTCCAAAATTTCCATGACTCCTTAATCAGTAACTCCCCATCCTTCCACCCCAGTGGCTAGGAAGCTTTAACGCACTGTCCTTTTGAATTTGACGGTTCCAAATATTTTATATGAATGGAATCATGCAATCTCTGTAGAAAAAAAAAAAAAACTGTCAGTCTTGGCAAGAATCCCTTTTACATGGTATGTGGCTTCTTCCGTGCCCCCTTTCAAGACTCTCTTTCGTTGTTTTGAATTTCAAGTTTTGATTATTGTCGGAGACTCTTTGTCCCCCATCACGGATTATTGGGGGGCAGAACAGGCAGGTCAAGGTGGGAACAGCGTCTGTAAGCAGAGATTCTAAAAAGGGGAAGGACGAGGGGAGCGGGCACTAGGAAGACTCGAGAATGGAAATTAGGTGCAAGTCTTCCTGCTCTGCCTTCAGTAGAGGTTTATTTTATACATTTCAAGCAGGCAGAGGGATGAAATTAACATATGAAATGGGCTGAGATCACAATCACCATTTTTCTAAGAATAGTCTAGGGTCGTTTTGACCTTTAGTTGAGATTATAACATTCTTAAAATCAAATCTATCAAGGTTAAAACAGGTACATAGATTCACACAGTTTAAGACTAATATTACTATATTTACCACAGTGAAGATTAACCAAAATAAAGTCCCTGAAACATTATCTATTACTTAACTGCTTGCATTCTCATAGAGACATCCTAGGGGATAAAGTAAAGTGAGGGCAGGAAGAGGAAATTTCTTGTAAATCAAATTAAGGTAAAGTTCTTTGAAAAACTTGTTAGAAAGTTTAAGAGAAAGCAGATCATACCTTCTATTAATAACTTAAGTGTCTGGGCTCCCTCTAAAAATTGAGAGATATAAAAACACATATCTAAAAATAAGAATAAAATGGCACAAAATGCTTTCAAGATTGTAATTGACTTGTGGAACTTTTGAGTAGTTTAGAAATAAGTTAATTATCTGAAAAGACTGTATTTGGTTTATGAAGTTAGTGCTATATTATTGTTAACCCACTCTGTGTAAATAGCACAGTGGAGCTTATATTTCCTGCTTCAAGTAGGACATGATCAGTTTGTTATATGTAAGCTGGTCAACCTACATATAAACACACACAGAGCTCATATTTTAAACCACTATGCAGAAGGTTCATATTTTAAAGCTTTGAGCCCTGCTAGACATTAATATAATCTTACCTTTTATTTCATTATCAAACACATCTCAAAATGTATGGTTTATTGAAATCTTGTCATTGTTACAGTTACTTTATGGTATGTTAATTTGAATGTTTTCATTAATTTTATTTCTAACTCTATCGCTAGCAAAATTAAACACTTCATGACTAAGTAACAACAACCTCATTAAATGATATTTCTAATAATATATTTATATTTTTTTCTGAGTTTGCTGTATACTAATCTGTGATTATGAAAATTCATTTCATATCTCTCCAGAATTTTTGTCTTTTGATATTTGCCACATAAGCTATCCATTACTGCATTAAATACTATACAAAATTACCTTGCCATTAAAATAACATTATGTTTTTATTCAAATATTATCAATTTGATAGTGGTGTTTCTTAGTGGCAGTTATTTTTTTTTTTCCCGAAAGATTTATTTATGTACGCAAGAACTAGGGTGTAGGCCAGAGAAACTGGGGTGGGGAGTGAGAGGATTCATCAAAGACAGATTAGGGAGTAGAACAGGAGGATCTACTGAAATACACTGCTGAGGGGAGCAACAGGTGAGACAGGAGAGATTTCCTGTGCCATGTGGGTCAGTTCCCTGGCTGGGGAGTGAACTTCAGCTATGGTGCTGGTGACAGATTGATAGCACTCAGATTTTAATCCCTGTACACCAGCTAGGCCCCAATAGTATTTCTTTTGGTAATGCATATATGTTTGTGCATTTTTGAAGAGGACAAGGGATCCACTTTCATTTTGCCTCACTAACTTGGCAACTTGGTGATGTGCTCAGTTACAAAGGGCTGGAGCTGCAGCTCAGGACCTCACTTCCTCTCTGCATTGTCTTTTCTATCAGCTACTTGAACTACCTGGTTGCAGGGCAGTGGGTGCCAAGAATGAACATATAAATATCGAGGACAAAAATACATGACTTTTTTTATGACTCGCTGGAGAGATTCATAAAATATCACTCTCAGCAGCTCTCCTACTTGCCTCAGTCACAGGCATATGTGTTCACAAAACTGTTCCCCTTGCAAAGCAGTTGCAGCATGTCTCTGCTCACCTACCTCTACCCAGGTGCTGCTAGTAGCTTTCTGATTTTCCTAGTAATCCCACCATATTAAATGTAAGAAAAATCACTTTTATCATATTCCATTGATTATGGTAGCTTCAAACTCTTACCAGTTTGAAAAGGAGAGGACCTATGTCGTATGTTGGTTGGGTGAGTTTAAAGCTTCATGAGACCATGTAAAACAGGAGATACTGTTACAAAAACACATTTCAAATGCATTTCAAAAAATACAATCGTTGTTATATTGTACTAACTATAAATACCCATGAAAGAAAGCATTGCAACAGGAGATATTTTTTCAAGATTACATGTAAAATGCATTTCAAGGGCCCTCCCTGGTGGTGCAGCGGGTTGAAGCACAGCACTAAGAAGCTAAAGCCACTTCCACATGAGTTCGATCCCCCACCTGCCCTGGAGGTGATCCACATGGCACAGCAGACCTCTCCTGACCCGCCCGCTGCTCCCCTCAGCAGTGTACTTCATCAGCTTTGCTCCCCACTCTGTCTCTGATTAATCCTCTCATCACCCCTGTACCTCTGGCCTATACCCCAGTTCTGTATGCATACACAGATGAATCTTTAAAAAAAATGCATTTCAAAATGTCAACTGTATTGTCCATATTCTCTCTTACAAAGGGAAGCTTATAATATTTGACTATAAAGTATAATAATTTGCACTAGATATATCTGAGCAATTTAATCAGCCAGATTAAACATTTTAATAAGGTTACACATATATAATATGAGTTAGAAATTTCTGTTATCACATATTTATCACAGAAAAGATCTTTCCCTTTAAGGTATTGTATTTACTTATATTTATATAAGTAGATTATACATCTACGATTTGCATTTATCATAACATTCTTTTTATATTTTGGAATCAAGTTTATGATGGTTTTATAAAATAAATCCTTTTTCTTATCTCCCCAAAATATTTTTGCAATAATGATGTTATATTTTCACTAAAAATACTGTGGCGTCGTTTTAGCATTGAGGTAACTGCCAATAGGTTTTATTATGGATTTGAATCATTTAATAACAATAGGGCTTTACTGATCTGTGTGATACTCCTTAAATTCTGGTAGTCATTCTATGTAATTGTTTTTGTTTGTTTGTTATCTTTGAGTGCTTATAAACAACCAATTTCTTTTTAATTCTCTGCATTTTCTTTTTATTATCCTTTGTTCTTATCACTTTGTCTTTCTACATTTGGTAGATAGTTCTTTTTATATATGGCATTTCTTTTGGATCTCTTAATTTTTTTCTTATATAGAGTTTTATCAGGTATTAGTACGTGCATTGAAAATGCTATATTCTCTGAGAGAATGGAACTTATTATGCTATATTCTCTGAGAAAATGGAACTTATTATTATTATGAAATATTTACCTTTAGTTATATTGCTGTTTATTTTTGTTGATTACTATGCTTAGTGTTAACATACTTCACCATTTAAACTTTTGTTAGTGATCCTGATGTTATTGTAGAAAATTTCATGTGACTAAGTCAGTGAAATGTCACTTTTAATAACCACAGTACAATTATTAAGGATTTAGTATTGACACAATACTATTAAATAAACTGAAGATTTTATTTAGGTTTCTTCCGTTTTTCTAGTAATGATAATATTTGACTATACAGTATGATATTTTGCACTAGATATAGCTGAGCAATGATTTTCACCTGATCTAAGACCCATTGCAATATACTACAGTGCAAATAGCTATTATGTCTCCTTATTTTCCCTTCTAAGTGAACAAGTGATAGTCTACTTCTAATTCATATTTATTTCTAGTTGCAGTATTTCATAGTCCCACATTAAAATGCAAATTCCTTTTAGGTAACCTTTCCTTCTACCCAACTCATCATGTCCTGCACTTTAATTTTCATACTCCAATCACTAGCAAGTTCAAAAAAGCATTGTTTATCCTCTTGTCTATTAAAACTTTTTCACGTATGTATTTCCAACTTTTGGATCTTCTCTGGGTGACATATCACAACAATGCTACCTCTTCCATGTGTTACACATGGTAGGATTTGTCCCAAGTAACTTATTTGCCATTAATCAAAGTTGAAGTCTAACATTTCTTAAGTGAATAAAAACTGAAAAACAGAGTTGCTCTATAGTCAGCATCCTGTTAATCTCTAAAGCAGCTAGGAATATTAAACAGCATATGTGCATTCTTTTCATTCTCTAAATATTTATTGCCATTCTATCTTGTATAATGGATAAAATCATTTTAAAAAAAATCATTGCTCAGCTATATCTAGTGCAAAATATCATACTGTATAGTAAAAATAAAAGACTCCTTTTGGGTTTACTGTACCTTATGTGTTCAAATGAAAGTATCCTGTACTGAAACACTAAAAAGTGTGAACAAATACTCATCACTAGCAAGTATTTTTCAGTGTCTACTATGCTTTCATGCATTCTACATAACTCAGTTATGGGATTGGGAATTTCAGGGGGAAAAATCATAAACAATTAGTAATAAGACAGTTATGGTAAAGTCTGGAATTATACAATATGTTCAAAATATGGGATATAAAGAGAAAAGGTACTTGGCAATTTTCCTAGCTTCTATCCAAGAACAAAATATGTCATTGCTCCATCTGGAGTATTTAGCAAAATGTATTTCTGTAGTTTGATAAAGATAGAGTGGAAAGACAGAAAGTAGGACAAAAGCATAAAGCAAAAGTAGCAAATGTCAAACTGACAAGACTTTTATGTACCAAAAAGTCCAGAGAGGAAAAATGTCTTGTCTTACTAAATCGTCTTCACTACACCATATATTCTCTGGAGCATGAACTGCCAAGCTAGACTAGCAAAAGAACTGAAGTCTAACTGTACCAAGTAGCTGAAATCACTCATTGCAGAAATATTACTTGTATCAGTAAGAATGATAGGTGTGATGCTAAGTTAGCAGAACCCAAAAAGCAAAAGAATTCTGGTGATAAAAATGGAGATATTGTTGAAAAATGTAGAACATTCAACATAGACCACACTTGTAATCCATAAAGAAAAATGAAATATTTAGCTCATGGGTAAAATTCAATGACATCAGATTTTGTCATTTTTCATGAAGACTCACAGTCTTTTAAATGTAGTCTTGCAAGTAGCTGTTACCCAACTCTATTAAAAAGGGTGCCTATATTTTAAGTGATATATTTTTCTTTTTTAATTGTATTAACTTTGAGGTTAAAAACAGCATTTTCTGCATATGATCTAGGTGGTATAGGTTTACATTTAGTGATATTTTTAGTTATACTGCTTCATCACTAATTAGCTACTAAAATATCATTATATGGACAGAACTTATGGAAATGACAGCAAACAAAATAACTGGAAATAGCACTATACATTTATCTGAGACACAAAAAGTATTCAAAACCTGTTTTAACATTATTTCTTTTATCAAACTAGCACTATTCAATGAATGAAAGGATAGAAATATCTTTGATATTAGAACTAAATAAGGGACTCCCTGGCAGTACAGGAGTTAATGCTATCAAGTTACCCAGCCACTAAGGCATGAGTTTAATCCCCAATGAGGGAGCTAAACCATATCACATGGCAAACCTCTCCTGTCTCATCTGCTGCTCCCCACTGCAGTGTATATCTTTCAGTATATCTTCCTGTTCTGCTCCCCACTCTGTCTCTGGTGAATCCTCTCACCAAACCCCTCCAACCCCACACCTCTGCCCTAAACCCCAGTTCTGGTATGCAGAAACAAATAACAGAAATCTTTTTTAAAAAGAGAATTAAATAATTGTAATAACATTCTTGATCCAAATAACCGATTTAAGTGATATTAAACAGAAAACATAGTTTTGTAGCTTATTTTTGTTTTTAATAAATATTTTTTTATATTCTAAATTTAAAAATATCATTGACAGAGAAATGATGTATGCAATTTTAGTGAAGAGATTAAATCTGTGCTCTAGCACCATCACAAAATGCCTCAAAAGTAACTATTACGGATCCATAGGATGTCAGACTTTCAACAAGTTCTGTCACTGATAATATTTTTGAAACTAAAAATAGTGAGTTATTTTTAATACAATATTTTACTTTTTTTAAAGACTATTAAGTGACTTTTGCAAACACAGACTTATGTCCATCTCATCGAGCCCAGTATACACATATACCCTCTGTCCACAAAATCCTGTCTCCTGGGATATGTAGGTAACACTCTATCTTCCTCAAGACTGTTCCCTATACACATAGCAGATATTTTTACTTCAGAGCAAAATAAAATAAAATAGAAGCTATGAGAATTGTCATGAACTTCCGTCACCTTATTTTTGTGTGTCTGGTAAATTGGAAAATGGCTCCCAAGAGTCATTCATCTCCTAATACTCAGAAACTGTGATCATGCTATCTTAAATGGAAAAATAGGCTTTGCAAGTGAGATAGTATGGAATTTGACATGGAGAGATATTTCTGGATTATCTAGGTAGACCCATTCTAATCACGTGTCCTTAACAGTAAAGAATGTTTTCCAACTGGGGTTAGAGGCAATATGACTGCTAGAAAATGGTTAGAAAAATGAGATGTTGCTGGTTTTGAAATATAGGAAGGAGACCATGAGCCATGTTATGCAGGCAGTCCCAAGAAAATGGAGAAGGCAAGAAAATGGATTCTCCTCTAGAGGCTCTGTGAAAGTATACAGGTTGCCTCACTCACTCCTCTCCCCTTCCTGCCCTCTCCTTCCCCCTTCCTTTTTCTCTCTCACTCCCTCTTTCCCTCCCTTCTTTCTTTTCTTCTTTTTATTGAGTTAACACTGGTTTATAACATTTGAATGTTTTAGAGATCTACCCACCACCAAGGCACAGACATACTTATTTTAGCCCACTGAACCTGTGACAGATTTTTGACCTACAAATCTGTAAAATACTATTTTTTTAAAATCACCAAGATTATGCCAGTTTCTTATAGCAATGTTATAAAACACAGTGGTTATACACACACACACACACACACACAAACTACAGTTACATTCACATTTGTAAATGTGTATATGATATAATAAATATAAATGAAACATACTAAACTTCAAAATTTACACATTTCTTATTAGTAGTTATCTGTTTGTTTGTTTTTTAATATTTATTGATTTATGCATATAAGAACTGAGGTACAGGCCAGAGGTACAGGGGTGAGAGAATTCACCAGAGACAGAGTGTTGAGCAAAACAGGCAGACAGATTGAAATGCACTGTTGAGGGGAGCAGTGGGCAAGACAGGAGCAGTCTGCAGCAGCTTGTGGGTCCCCTCTCTAGCTGGGAATCTCAAACTCATGCTGCAGTGGCTGAGAAAAGCTTCATAGTGCTGTGCTTTAACCCAGTGCACCACCAGGGAAGGCCCAGTAGTTATTTGTGATAAACATGGTTGATACTGTTGATCATAGATACAAAGAAAAGCCCAGTTCTATCAGCTATGTTCAAACTTCCTATTCTAATTTTCAAAGTGTCTTTTCTAAAGAATGATATTTCTTTGATAAGGAGTATAGCAAATAAAATGTAAAATGAAAACCCAACAAAGTTGTAGAAGATGGAGTAAAATCAGGACAACTGAGGAAACTTATTTGCAATATGAATACACACATCATCCTTTCTCCTCGCTACTTCCACTTTTCTGGATCTTGAGCAGTGATTCTAGGCACCAGGGTAAATCTAAATTAGTTAAATAATCTATTTGTGTAGATGAGACCATCACTCACATCATTACAATGCCTAAGGTCTAGGTTATCATGAAAGCCATGTGAGTTTATACCATGCCTGACAGTGTCTGCAGTAAAAGTGATGATTATTATTTCTATTATTATAAATACTCTTGCATGGAAGGCCTTCATTTTAGACTCTTATCTCTTAATTTTATTAAATCCAACCTCTTCTGTGTATCTGACTATGTGAAACTTTTCTTAGTTTAGCAAATGTGTCTTATGACTGCTTTAAGCACTGATTCTAAATAGAACACTACACTAATCATATCTACTCATGATTACATAATACTGAATTTTATTTCCTTTTCAATATGCTGCAAATTTTATCTTTATTTCTGAATGACATCAAGCATTTCCAGGAATTGAACCCACTTCTAGAATTTAACCTCCATCCTTTTAGAAGGAGGTAGGTGGTTCTCAAGAGTCTTTGGTACTTGAATAATTAGTGTCTGCATATTCTGAAAAGCAGGTATTTCTCTCTATTTATTTTGTGTTGAGAAGAGGCTAATTTGCTTTCATCACTATTGCTGTTCTAACTCTAACATGACTGTTCTAACTGTAAAAGTAAAATAATCTCACCTATAAATATCATTCCCTACCCTCCATTTCACTGAAAGCTCAGCCACAGGAATCTTATTACCTATGCTTTATTTGAATAGAAGATCATTATGTGGAGTATGGTCAAAAGAAAGATAAAAATGAATAAAATGAATAAAGGCAGTCCCCTGTTTCTAAAACTTAATTATTTTACTAAACATATACTTTCAAATTACTCTAGGTACAACTAACCAGGTTTTCTCTTGTTTTAAAATTAGTAGTATATTAAAAACTCATTCAAAATCTTTAGTAAATGAACACAAGAACTTTCTATTCCTCTCATTTATTCCTTTTTTTTAATGTTATGAAAATACCAGGCCTTATGTGAGGACATAATTTAAAAGTGGTACATCTGTCTATGATCTCTTGATCAGTGTTAAGAATATGTGTTGATGAATCAATAGATATGAAATTTATAAATGATAATATAACAAAATCACAGTGGAAGTAATAATGAGTTATCTTTGCCCAAATGGAGAGAATATTAAGAAAAAAGAAATAATTGGAGGAAAGAAACAAGGGTAAGAAAGGCAATAAATATAGGAGTTTCTCTAAAAGCAATTACCAAGTCAGTGGACACTGAACATTGTTACCATTATTTCTCTGACTACAGCTGTGAATAAAAAGTATATAATTGCTTATAATTAATAAGCATATGCTATGCACCAGTAGCATCCCTAAGTATGTAGTACTATTAATGAACTCACTTGTTCCAAATTGTAATATACTTTCAAGTAAAGTGAGTCAAAATACACATTCCAGAGGAATAAGCATCATGGTAAAAGGTCAGGGAGCACAATGGTTGAGTAAGAAGCATCAATGGAACTGGTAAATGGTAAGTTAGATAGCAATCACATTGTACACAATTTGAATTACACAGCAAGATATTCAAGTCTGATGACTGTGATTAGGAGTTATTAAAATGATGGAAGTAGTGTATAAAGTTGGCTCTCAGAATTGTAACATTTTCAGCAATGTAGATAATTAAATTCAATAGTATGGGCAAAATACTGGAGAAATAAAAATAGGTATGGAGAATAAGGAAGAAGTAGTAAGTGATTCAGTGGTACTGAATTTGGTCCTGAAAATACTGAAATTAAAAAGGTCAATGGCAAACCTTGGAGAGACTGCTAGAGTAGAGATTTTATAAAGATACAAGCAATGCCTGAAGCTGATAAGCATTTAAAGTTCAAAACAAAAACAAACATATAGAATGAAGAAAATAAATACTGGAGACAAAGATGCCCTCTAGGGGGAAAAAAAAAAGTGGAGAGAAAAATAAGTTGGTGTGGGCAATATTCAAAACCAGGAAAAAATTTCCCAATAAAAAAAACCTGTGATGTCAAAAGTATAGATAGTAGTCAGATAATTTCTGTTTACTTTGAAAATATTAGGACATGATCCTTGAAGGCACAAATTAAATGGAGCAGTGGGAGTGAAATTTGATCACTGAGGAATAAGGAATTGAATAGTTAACAAAAAAAAAATTCTGTTAATATACACAAGAAAGTTTATAAATAATGAAAGGGAAACAGATGGAGAGAATTGTTTGAATGGTGGCGGGAGAGTTAAACTACAGAAATTTTAATGAAGTACTTTCTAATAAGTTAGCCAAATTAATTATGATCAGAGAATACCAGCTGCTCAGTGAATACTCTTGAATTCAACTGAACTACCAACATGCTTTTAAGAAATAATATATTTCTCAATCCATGTATTGGCTCTACAGAAATGTTTATATTTTATTATCATCTCATAGGATTTTTTAACAATACTTTTAAAATTTAGTAAGAAATGGAGACATGAAAACTATGACAAAGATTTTTAAATGCCATCACATGAAAACAAGAACAGTCTGTCATAGAAATTTTGTAATTAGTCTCCAAACAGCGAATACACAGTGTGTTTGACTTTTAATGAATGTAATAATTACTGGATTGTTTGCTGTCCTTAACAATGTAGCTAAAATATAGTCTAAGAGATAAATGGAAGCTTAGGTAATTTCAAATATAAAAGATATTAAATACTTAAAATACCTATGCTATAGTTTATACAGTAGTAATAATTATCAGTCTGAGATATCATTACTAAGTTATTTCTGTGAAACTGTTATAGGGCAGGGAGAGAACATAGCTGAACCCCAAACCTGCCTGCTCTAAATAGGTTCTGCCATCTGCCACATCAAGACAATACATGTAAGACATTTAATGGAAAGGATATTTAATATAATTGATGTGCAATACAGAAAAGACAAAAAAAAAAAAAAGGATTCTAAATCAAACACCTAAATTACCCAGCTCCTCATGGTTAAAAGTCTACCCAAAAGGGATTGGCCCAAAGTGAGGCCTGAAAGCCCTCCACAATCCTAAAGCACCATATGGTGGGGACCCATAAAAAAGGGTCAGCAATGGCCAGACAAGTCTGGAAGGAAAAGAGCAAAAGCAAGATGAACAATGCCATTGTTAACCTCCCCATGGCTCTCTCCCCCAAATCTGTTTCAGCCAGTCCAGGACCAAGAAGCAAGCACAGTTTCTTCACATGTCTCTCTGATCCATGTGGCTCCCTCAGGTCTCCTCTGGCTCTCCATTCAGCTTCCTTCCTCCTCAGATTCCTCTCCAGATTCTTCTCCTCCCTGCTCAGCTCCACCCTCCTTTTGGGTGGGGCAGGGAACCTGGAACCTCCTCTTTTCCTGGGGACCACCCTATACAAAACTGTAGATGCTTGTATGATTTTATCTTGTTAATAGTAATCCCTATCATTTACCTATTATCTATTAATGGTATATGTTATCAGGGTTATCTTATTTATCTTTAACTTGTATTACTATTTACTTAATAAAAATTTATTTACACATGCTACCTTTAAAATTGAGGAAATACTGGCCCTCCCTGGTGGCGCAGCAGGTTAAAGCACAGCACTGAGAATCTAAAGCCACTTCCTCATGAGTTCGATTCCCGCCTGCCCCGGAGGTGACCACATGGCGTGGCAGACCTCTCCTGACCCGCCCGCTGCTCCCCTCAGCAGTGTACTTCGTGGATCTGCCTGTTCTGCTCCCCACGGTGAATCCTCTCACCCTCCGCATCTCTGGCCTGTACCCCAGTTCTGTATGAATAAATAAATAAATCTTTAAAAAAAAAATTGAGGAAGTACAAAAAATATATTGACTTGATGTTAAATTTTCCTACTAAGTATAGCCATCATACCATAATTGATTTCTTTTCAAAGACTATATTAGATTTATAAGAATATTTCAGAAGAAAATTAAGGCCACTGTAAAGGTCCCTCTGGAACCAATGGTGTAGATGAAGTGCAATCCTTCTATCTAATCACTTAAATACCTTCTAATATTGGTAAATACTTCATGACAAGGGCTTGTGTCTGGTGTTTTCTTCTATTCGCTTTTTATCTTCTTAAAACACACATTTTCCAGGTAGCTTTCAATTAGAAATTAACTTTTAAAACAACTTATCAAAACAAAATATCACATTTCCCAACTCTTCATAATATAATTAAAATTCACCAATGAAAATAATGAGTCTCAGCTAAGATAAGAAATGTACTAATTTATTATGATCCTTTATTTGGCAGAAATAGCTTTCAATTTACTCATCCACTAACAAAATACTCAAAAAATTTAAATAATATTTAAGATGTCATTTTCATGTATGGTCTTTCAATTAAGAAAGAACCGAAGAATCAGGTTTTTTGGCTTTTTTTTTTTAGTTTTATTTTTGCTTACAGAACTGGGGTACAGGCCAGAGGGTGGGGAGCAGAAAAGACTGAATTACACTGCTGAGGGTAGCAATGGACAGACCAGAAGAGGTCTGCCACACGAGTGAGTTCTCTGGCAGGGGATCAAACTAGTGCTGCAGAGGCTTAGGAGAGCTTTATAATGTGGTGCTTTAACCCAGTGCGCCACCATGGAGAGCCAGAAGAGTCATTATTTTCGTCTAGTCCTCACTCACACAGCATCCTACTGTGTGAGAAATCCAGTACAACTGAAGAATTCTGTTCCCAAGGAAGAGTGCTGTACTCATTTCATCTCGCATCATGTCAGCAGCACGATTATTTCTTAGGGCTTTATTGATGCAGCTAATCTTTTCTATTTCAAACTAATTTAGCAGTAGCAATTTATATTTAATATACTATGGGCAAAATAAGGTTTACAAAAGCCTACATAAGAAAATAAAAGGCAATGAATAAGCAATTAAGGGTTTCCTGCTATGTTTTTTCTATCTGAGTTACTTTCTCACGTGGGAGGGAATAAACTCGTGGCAAAATTACCAGCAGATAGAGGGCACTGACAATCAGATAAAATCTTGTAAACACCCTAATTGTGTTTCTCATTATTTGTGGGCATAGTTTTTGCTTTGTTTTGCTTTCCCTGATCTCTACAAAACCTTCATAAAGAGATGTGGGGATACAGGAGAGGAGACACATCAGACAAAATGACAACTTATGCTTCTAATTTCATCCCATTTAAAATGAATCTACATAATGTTTTTGGTGAACTGCATTCTTCCATGTTTTCTCCACTCTTTTCAGGCTCATTGCCTTCACAATAGACTTGCAAGCTGAATGGTGCCAGTACAGAATAAAAGAAGTAAGGTTCCTGGGAAAATGTGCACCCACACTAGTGATGTCCAGGTAGCTTCACACAGCTGTGGTTCTTATGCTTTCAGTGATACTCTGGTGGAAAACAGGTATTTCAGTTTCTGAGTTTTTCAAGGAATAAGGAGACTTTTCTAGCAGGTATTCCTTCATTTTTTTTTTTAAATCAGTCCGAGAGCAAACACACAAACACACACACATGCACATACATCTAGAAACTCCAAGCTCAGGTTAACAACTAAAGGCATTACAAAGGTCTGTAGTTTCTAGGTGCCCTATTCTTCATTACCCTAACTTTTTCTGAGTATTTACATAGCCCATTTGTCTGCTTCGGTCACTCTGAAAAAGACTTAACTTCCCTTTTTCTTGCTGCATCTCAAAGGCCATTTGCACAATTTTGCCTACCTTGCCCATTCTTTTAAAAACTTCAGACCACTTCCACATTTAAGATTTTCTTACTCAGATTTGTATTTAAAAAAATCACTTATTGAGCGCTCTATTGATACAGGGGTTGGAGTCTCAGTGCTATCAAGCTGTCCCCAACCAATGCTGCATGAGTTCGATTCCCCACGAGGGAGCAAACCTACAATGTAGAAATGTCCTGTTTCACCAGCTGTTCCCCAAAGCAGTGTATTTCAATGATTCACCTGTTCTGCTCCCATTCTGTCTCACCCCTCCTCACTTCTGGCTTATACCCCAATTCTTGTATGTATAAATAAAAATAAATCACTTGTTTAATATATATGTGATAAAATGACTATGTTTAATTGTTGATTTCTCCAATATGAAGTTAGCTAAAAAAAAAGGTTAGGTCTGCTTTTTTTTTTCTTTTAGTCAAAGAAAATCAAATAAAAATCAATAAAACAAGAAAATTGCATGGGTTAATGAATGCATAAAGGAACAGAATAAGAAGGAGCAAAATAATAAAAGAGAAAGTTGCAAGGAACAGATAAATACATTAGAGGTAGGAAAGAGCAGCGATTAAAAAGTTTGCTCTCCCTGTCAGGATTCAGTTTTTTTTTTTTTTTTTTAATCTCAACTGCCCTCATGAAGTGTCCATCCTGTGGATGACTTTATGCCAGAGACAGTGATCAAAGACTCTGTTTCTCACACCTTCATCCCAAGGACTCTAACCCAGGATGTCAAAAATGCAGACATTATCAAATTTAGACTTGTGTATTAGCTCAGACAGCTGATGTTTCTGCTGTCATCTTTGTACTTCTCTCAAAAAAAAATCACGCTGACAAGTCTATTTTAGAATTCCTTTGAATCTCAGAGAGATCTTGTTCTTCCATAAATTTTATTTAACATGGACTGGTTAGAAGAAAGGGACTTATCCCCTTAAAGGATTAAGTGATGTTTCTAATATTTGAATTCTCTAGGTGCCTACATCACCTTCTTCATAGGCACAAAGCAAATATCTAAAAGATAACAGGAATTAGACTATTTTATTAGGAGATTTTAGTAAAGTATAAAAGGAATGAAGTGTGTACAAACATACATTTGTACCACAACATCACATTTAAAATACAAATTCCAACATATTTAAATATACTTTATAATGATTTTGCTGGACTATGACAATGGACTATGGGTGCTTTCAAGTGAGAATGTTATGGTAATAGCACCAGAGGAAGGACTCTTTACTTCCGAAATGCAAACAAGTACAAACTAATGTTACCTTTTTTTTTTTAAGGTAAACACAACTGAAAACTTGAAGTGAATCCTTCATTTTTCAGCTTCCAATAACAAAAATGATATTGCACATCAAATAATCATTATGACTGGTATAAAATATCACTTAATATACTTAGAATGTAATATATTTACATAGTTAATGTTAATAAAATGCATCTTTATTTTGATTGTGAACATAATTTAAAAACAAGCAAATACTTGTTGATTTTTACTAATGATTACTGATATGCAGGCCATATTTAATTAATGGGAGCCTAGTTATCTAACCTGAGATAATAAGAATTTAGTTAAATTTCATATACCATGTAAGCAAAATGAAAAATCATTTACCTTGATTTTTTACCTTTTATAAAGCAATTTCACTTTATAATTCCACCAATCATTTTATAAAGAAGTCCTACATAAAACTTTAGGGCTATTAACATGCAGATCAAAGAATAATGATTCAAAATAAATCACAGTAAGAAAAATATCGACCTTCTTATTTCTAACTGTCATCTCCAAGGTAATAAGGATTTTTTTTTTTCCAAGATAAAAAAGTGGTCACTGGAAGCTTTCTAATGAATTAGTATTGTATAATTATGCAATGTTTTTGAGTGTGTATAGGATTAGAAAAGACAAGGAAAATGAATGTTTTACAAAAAATGGGAAATTCCTAAGAAGGGATTTAGATGAGTGAAAACAAAGACAAATGAGATTCCCAACTATATAAACAATTCCTAGTTTCCCCTCCTCTTTATCTTTCTTAAAAGTCAGCTAGTGCCTAAATATTCTTTCTTTTCAAGTATTTAATTTCCCCAAGTCAGATATATTTAGATTATATTTTAATCTCTTAAAGAGATGATAGAGAGTAGAAATAAAAGAATACTTTCTACTTTATTTTTATTTTTTATTTATACATACAGAACTGGGATACAGGCCAGAGGTGCAAGGTGGTGAGAGGCTTCACCAGAGACAGAGTGGGGAGCAGAACAGGCAGATCGACGAAATACACTGCTGAGGGGAGCAGCGGGCGGGTCAGGAGAGGTCTGCTGCGCCATGTGGTCACCTCCAGGGCAGGCAGGGATCGAACTCATGCAGAAGTGGCTTCAGCTTCTTAGTGCTGTGTTTTAACCCGCTGCGCCACCATAGAGGGCCTACTTTCTACTTTTTTAAATATGATTTTATATACATTGAAAAGGTAACTATTTCCTAGAAAGCTTTTCTGCCATCTTATCATAACTTATGTTTTTGATATTTCTAAATAGAAAATGCCTATGAAATAACTATAATGCTTATTTAAAAAAAATCAAGGGGACAAACTTTTTAGATATAATTTGAATTAAAAAATAATTTCGTCAACCTGGAAGATATAGGAAAACTCATTTCAGTGATCTTTCTATTTTCACAAATCAAGGAAAATTTAAAATATATTTATTATAGCATCATATAAATTAAAGTGCTGTATAATATACTGTGAGTCTGCTAATCCTAACCATCCTATCTATCCTCCATTTTGTTGTCTACAGTTCTATATTCCTAAAGCAAGGTCAGAACTGCCTGATCATAGGAGCCCAACCCTACGAGGTACTTTTCAAATCAAATAAGAGAATAAAGCTAGATCACCCTGGGAAGGGTGTGCATCAAGCGGTATGACCGGGAATGCCTGGGGACTGATGACAGATGCATACATTTACTCCTGACTTACACATCAGGAGGTATGATTGGGAACTCCCGGGGATCACTGACTGATGTATAACGAAGGACCTCAGAATCTGATCAGTGGATGCTTTATTGATAAGATTGAAATCCTGATCGGGGAGTCAAAGCTTGGTCTATGATACAAATCTATCAGCAGATGAGAAGTACAGTCCCACCCTTACCCTGTTTCTTTTACTTCTCCCTCTTTTTTCTACTTCATCATATGAGTAATGCTGTATGACTGGTTTACCAAAAAAAAAAAAAAAAAGTCAGGATCTTGCTCTTGAGCAGCATTCTGCGTTATGTAGCCTTCTCCACAACTCCCCGTCTGTTTATCAGTGTTGTGTTGCTCCACACAACAATACACATATACACATATATTTTAACAATGCTCCAATGTTTAACCAAAATAAGAAGTACACATACTTAATATTCAGAATGAATAAGAGCCATGCACTTAAAGATGGAGGAAAGAACAGAAAGGAGGCATCACAAGATTGACTCACACAGGGAGTTGGCTAGAAGGGATTAGCATAGTCACTGTCACAGCCATAGAAATCAAGACCCTTAGACACCAACGCCTGGGATGCAAGAGCAGAAGATCTAAGCAGGTAGCAAACTGCTGAGGGCAGTGTCTGGAGACCCAAAAGATGAAAGATAAAGACATGGAGATTGAGCCCATTGTGAGATCACCTGTCCATTTCAGATTCTATTCAAAATCCACAAACCTAGGCTCACAAACTCCTCCCAAGAGAAGCTGAACATATCAGTGCAGTCTCTGCTCCAGCACAGGGCAGCAGTCCTCTGCCCACTATGACTATGCAGGTGCTTCTTTCTACCCACTTTCCCCTCTGCAGGGCAGCAGCCTCCTGCCTGCCCATGACCTGTACCAGGCCAGGACCTCTCTGCATTGACCTCCTTCAGTGGAGGCAACTTTCCTAAGGCTGCCTGCCTGCAACCAGGCAGGTCACTCCCTGCAAACCTAGGGCATCTCTCCCTGCCCACTTGTGCCTAGGCAAGTGTCCAATACTCCTGTCCTTTTCCCTAATATACCTGCTCTTTAAATATATAACTGAGTCTCTGTCTAATGGAGAAACTCACTCTGTGCTGCTGAAAGGGGAGCTCTGGTGAAACCTTTCCCAGATTGAAAACCAGCACTCTGCAAAAACACCAAAAACCACATCACTTAACTCTATTACAAATTTTGAAGTATCAAAATTTGAAGTATCCAATTTTAAAATATGATTCTGTCTTTAGAAGCAAGTAGCATTAAATCTTTTTTTTAGGATACCAGTAAAATCTTTTGTGATCTTGTTGTACTTACAACCACTATAGAAAGCCCCACTGCATGTATTCACATTTTGGGGGATAATTATTCACATTTTTGTAGATTTTACATAGATTTATAACACTGTATAATGTAGAGGATTACACTTTCTAGGTGTTGTTGCCAAACCACACTCTACTTTTCAAACGTTATTTTACAAGAAGTAAAAACCTTGTACATCATTCTTATTGGAACCTTGTACATCATTCTTATTGGGTCCTCACAAGATTCTAATGACTTTTCTTGCCAACTATCACTACTTCCATTCTGCAGTGGAGGGAGTTTGAGAAAAACTAAGTGACATATTAAAGAACAGATTGAAGCTCAATACCAGCACCGCATCCCAATCCTAGATGTCCGTTCTGTGATTATTTGGTTAATACTTTTACATGGGAAATTTTATTGATAATTCACTGGTGAATTGTGAAATGCTCATTTTACTCCAAAAGACTTTTATAGTGGAGAAGCAAAAGGAAGTTCCCTGCTTCACACCTGGGAGGGTAATTTGAAAATAGTCCAGTGGGTTTTAAGATCCAGAGGATCCTGGGAAAGAGAGTGAAATAGTGTGATAATACCAGAAGGGACACTGAGGACTGTGAGCACCTCAGATGTGGGTGTGGCTCAGTAACAGACAGCTGAAGGGTGTGATCCTATCTCCCTAACTCACAACACTGTAAATCATATTTTGTCACAACACAAAAAGGTAAAAAAGCAGAAAAAACTTTTATACATATGGCAATTCATTAGATTTGGAGTTTAGAGAAATTACTGTGTGTTGATGCAAAACAAACCTTAAAAATAGTATTATTTACATTTTAATTTTGATTCAATATTGGAAGATGTGAAAATAATTGACTGAAGACCCTCGTGCTCTGGCTGATAGAGATGCTACAGAAACAGGTATTTGGAAAATTTAATGTACTTCTCCATTTGCTCAATTTATACTTAGGAGTTCCTTAGGTCCTTAGACACCTTGGTTAATTTCTCATTAAGCCTATTGTATGATGGAAATGTGTTAGTATTCCTCAGCTGTAAGATTTCATGATGAACTAGGATTCATTTTGAAGATAATGGATTTACTTTATTATTCCAAAATACAAGAGGAACCTACTGGAGTTGCTACTAATGGCCAATTCATGTATCTTTTTGAATCAAAGGCTCGTCTTTGGGATCAGGGTTCTGGTTGATCTACTGAATAAAAGGATAATGTTTCCTTGAGAAAAAAAGTCATCCATAGAATAATATGATTGTGGCATTATTTGTAGTATCTTTATAATTAATAGATCCTGAAACATACAGCAATTTAATTAAGTTTACAGTGCTGTTGCTCTAACCTAGTAAACAGATTAGAAATGCTATTTTTCCAATGGTTTGCTCTTCTGTTAGCTTGATAATTTACAACATATATAAGCAAAATTAACAAGCAACAAATTAACTTCCATTCACAAATGAGAGTACTAAAAGTACTCACCTTATAAAAGAATAAGGTGATTCTAGTAGTGTGCCTATCCATACACAGAACTTAATAAAAAATGAATCTATCCCCATCTCTGTTAGAAATAAGGAGCCAGATTTATTTATTTTATCAATTGCTTCTCTTGCTGTTTGTGATAAATTGGTCCATTATACTTTTCAATCTCAAAGGGAAAATTAGGCAAAACTGTGTTTCAAATAATTGTAAATCTGGTGATTTCTACTGGGAATTATGCGATGCATATAGGCTATATTCAATATGCTTTTAATAGATTCGTGGGTTGATGAAAAACTGTTCAACACCCCATTTGTGATCATTGTGCTTTACGTTGGTCACTTTTAAAATTGTAGATCTTTCTTCATAAAATCAAAAGGCAATGTCAAACATAATTTTAAAATGTATCATTTTAATGCTTAAAACTGCAAATTAACTGTGACTTGAGGGAAAAAAAAAGCCCAACAAAATTTATGTGAAATCTATGAATTAAAATTTAAACAGCTACGGTAAAACATTAAAGAACTGAGTAATAAATTGAATATTTTTATCTATACATACAATGATTTACAGTCAAAGGATATCATACTCTCAAAATCATTCTTGAGATGCTCTGCTAATAAAATTCCAGAGAGGATTCATGGCCTTGCCTACTTGTTCTAAGATGAATATAGAAGAGCCAGGCTACAAAGATCAAAGAATACCCATGATTCTTTGAATAAAATGAGAAGTATTTTTTAAAAAATATATCAAGTTTTATCTTAAAAATTTAATACACAGTATTTTTCTTCTGATATAAAAAAATACAAACTGACTAAAAGCAATAAAATAAATGAAAGTTGTAAAACATATCCACAAGGTATATTTTCAATGCTACTGTATTTCAGGGAATAGAGAAGCCCAGGAAGACCTGGGAAATGGGAAACGGCCTGTTAGTGGGGCAGTTAGAGCATACACAACATAGCAGTTAATTCCACTGTCTTACATAGTCATGGTTCATAATACACCAAAAAAATTACAATAGCAAAATCAAAGATCACTGATGGCAGATTATCTTAGCATATATAAGAATAAATGCTGTTACAGGGGCCTCCTTGGTGGTGTAAGAAGTTAAAACACAGCATGATGAGGCTGTTGGCAGCCACTGCAGAACCAGGTCAGTACCAGGTCAGGGGCATGACCCACATGGTGCTGCAGACCTCTCCTGTCTCACCTGCTGCCCCCCTCAGCAATGTATTTCACTGGATTTCCTGTTCTGTTCCCTATTCTGTCTCTGGTAAATCCTCCTCCCCTGGTCATACACACACACACACAAACACATACACACACACACACACACACACACACACACACACCTCTGGCCTGTAGCTCAGTTCTTGCATGCATGAATAGATCTTTTTAAAAAGAGAAAATGGATAGTCTGGGTGTGAGTCTTCACCCCGATTCTTAAAAATAAAAAAAAAGGGATAGAAAACTCAGAACAATACCTAAGGGTACTTACAGGCACACACAGGAAGGTTAGTAAAAGGTTTATTTGCTGCAGCACAGAGAGTAAGAGAGAGAGATTAATTGGTTGATTAAGTCCTAACAGTATCACTGCCTGAACTGGGACACTTGGGTGCACAATAAAGGCAGGCAAAAACAAGATCCCCAGGCCCACATATGTTCAGTTTTACACCAGGCATAAGGTGTGAGTTGCTGCTTAACTCACATTTAGTTCCCATTAATCTCCCCTTCAAGATGTCAAGAGTCATGGCGTGCTAGGAATATAATTGGCACCTGAGGTTGCTTTGACATGAAGATGGGAATGGAGTCTATATAATTTCAGTGGGTGGAGCTCATGCAGGACATACGTTCCTCCAACATTAATAAGAATGTTTGAATTACTGCACGAATTACCAAAAGGGGACACAAAGAGACAAAGTAAGCACATGGTGTTACATAAAAATGGTGCCCGGGCCCTCCCTGGTGGCGCAGCGGGTTAAAGCACAGCACTGAGAAGCTAAAGCCACTTCCACATGAGTTCGATTCCCACCTGACCCGGAGGTGACCACATGGCGTGGCAGACCTCTTCTGACCGGCCCGCTGCTCCCCTCAGCAGTGTACTTCGTCGATCTGCCTGTTCTGTTCCCCACTCTGTCTCTGGTGAAGCCTCTCACCACCCCTGAGCCTCTGGCCTGTACCCCAGTTCTGTATGCACAAATAAGTAAGTCTTAAAAAATAAAAAATGGTGCCCGTGGACTTGTTAGACACAAGGTTTCCCTAAACCTTAAATAAAAAAAAAAAGAGAAAAAAAGAAAAATCCACAGCCTCCCTGGTAGTGCAACGGTCAAAAACACAGTGTAATCAAGCTATCCCCAGTCATTGTGACATGAGTTCAATCCCCATCCAGGGAGCTAACCCATATGGTCTCACACACTGCTCCTCTCAGCAGTATATTTCAATAAATCTGCCTGTTCTGCTCCCCAGTATATTTCAATAAATCTGCCTGTTCTGCTTCCCACTCTGTCTCTGGTGAATCTTCTCACCACCCCAAACTTCTGCCTACACTCCAGCTTTCATATGCATAAATACATAAATCTTTAAAAAAATAAAATAAAGCCAATATATGAAAAACACAAAAACTGAAGCATTATAAATTATTGCCTGAATCAAAAAGCTAATTATAAATTGGATTTAAGTCCTAACAAAGACCTAAGGAATCAGCACAGTGTATTTTACAAAGGAGATAATTACTTTTACTTTACTGCCTAAATTAAAAATCTGGATATCAAAGAGACCTCATCTTCTACTACTTTTTCACGATCAGTTTTATTGAGGTATAAATCATAGAGTAAGAGCTGAACATATGTAAATACCAGTCATACCATCACCACAATCAAGGTAATAGATATACATAACATATTCCAGTGTTTCTTTGTGTCTCTTTGCTGAGGACTTAGATTATGCTTGTTTGATTTTGTTGTGTGAGATCTTCTATAGAGATTTTCTCACTCCTATTGAGAACTCAATAAAAATGGAAAAACTGGAAATTTCATTGTAACTTATAGACTTATAATGACATATTCATATGTTGTAGTATATTTTCCATTTTTTTTGTGATTATTCCAATATCAGTTTATATATAATGTGTTTTCTGGGAGTGATACACCAAAGATTGTGATTTCATAGGGGTCAACAAGCAAATGAATAATTTTTGTATGATTTTGTTTTTCTATTTGCATTTTTAAACATGCTATCTTTCTGTTAAAATTTATCACTGATCATTTACTTCTGTAAATTAACTACCAAGTTGTGTGATTCCGTCAACAAGACAGAATCCTTCAAGATTATGAACATAGCAGAATTGGAAGTTTTCACCCAGATGCCTTGAACAGGTAGCTCAGGTTTTTATATGCTTTTTGAATATCAGGTAGTTACTTCATTATGTAGAAATTGCCTGTTCTGTGCATTTCACCAGTTTTATTTTTCTTTTCTCCTTATCATCAGTTTAGATACATTATGCAAATGAAGGTTTAAAACACTCTAAAATTAACATTTAAATAGAAAAAAAGTGAAATTAGACACTGTATTTAAGCTGATGTGTCACATAAAATATGTTTGAATGCATATTTTACATTAAAGTGGAAATATAGCAAACATACACCTGCTTATATATAATCTGGTTCCTTATTTGTTTTGACAAAAAGGCTCTGCAATTTTAACAATTTCTGTATTTAAACCACAATTTTAACAATAGAAAGATACTGATTCCCCCATGACAGTAAATTTGTAACTTCATTAATTTTTAACATGGAATTCTTTGGTTCACAGTAAAAATAATTTTTTTTAGCAAGTTACTACTTTAGAAAGCAAGAAACAGCAATTCTGAAATGTTGTTTAGAATGTTCTTTAAAAATATATGATGATAGGCTATATGAGCAGAGCACAATTTGAATTTGCCCTTAATTTTCTTATTCATTCAACAAACTACATATTTTATCAAACTCAAAAAACTCTAAACTCTTTGCATTGCAAATTGGTAAAGGACTGTAAAGAAAATTGGAGATAGAATAACAGAAACTTCTTAGTATTTAAAATAAACTAAAGGATCTTCTGATTTTGTCACACATTAACTCTGTACTTGCAGCAAATTATGGTCCCTGAGCTCTAATTTATTCATCTGTAAAAATAACAAATTTTAACAACAAGAAGTTGTAGTAGGCAAAAGGTAACTGATACCAAACCACATGTAAACATTACTTAAATTGCACTGTATATAACATGTATAATAACTAGTATTGATGTATAAAACTATACTATCCTGATCATTAAATTAGTATTAAAAACTGTAACAACTAGATAATATAATACAGAATTTATTCATTCAAAGAACTAACAGATAAAACAAGTGGAAATTCCAGTTAAAATATAATATGTTATATATGGGGTATTTAAACTTTCTAAGATGACTGACTCATTTGTGGAAGAACAGAAAAAAAAAAGCAAAAATTGTCCATGTATAAAGATTAAGTACTAAGAAGATGAAAATATGAATCATCCAGAAAAAGAGAACAGCAGATATAAAGATGTACAGTCAAGAAAGCAGTCATTTGGATAACAACAAATAATTTATCTTGATAGGAAGATGGAGTCTTAGGCATAAAGGGGTATAAAGATCTGGGAAGAAACAAGTGATAATTTGATTATGCTGAACTCCAGCGACTTCTGGTTGTATACTAATGTTATATGGGGAGCCATAAAGGTTTTCATTAGTATAGGGCCATTTCATATTTATTTTTTATAAAGATGACTTTGGCTAGAATATAAACGCAAACAGATCCCTGCAACATTGCAGCCAACTGTGGGAGAAATGATAAGCTAACGACCTGAACTAAAGTGGCCACAGTTGCTGTAAGTACAAGTGGACATTGGACAAATCAGAGCAATAATGAAGTGATGTGAACTGGAGGACTATGTACAGTAAGTTGAAATAGACTTCTCATTTGGACTTGTGATATTGATTTCTGAGACAGAAAGATGGCAGACAGTGTAGAAATGCTTAATTCCAATGGAGAAGAGTGATCATGAATTCCTTTTTTGAAGTGCTGAGTTTAAAAGAAACCATTCATTATGAAAACTAACTGTTCCTTACCCTATGGAGTGCTCTTCCTGTCAAACACATCATGATGTAATCCCATCCTGCATTCTTGATGGAACCTGAAATAATTCCTGATTATTTTGTTGAAATCACAACAAAGACTTCACATCTTTCCACAATATGCTGTTCTAACATATGACAGAATAGTTTGACAACTACAGAAAGGTATCAACTAAAGAGACAAAGTTTTAGAAAACCAGTACTTTGATTTCAAGAGAAAAAAATGATGAAACACCTACAAACAATTTAATTGTGCTGCTGAACAAATGAAGGTATTTTAAAATGAAATTCAGAGAATATAAGATTATTTGATGTGATGATTGAGTGCTCTTCATCATTAAAAATAATGTGGTGGGGCCTCCCTGGTGGCACAGTGGGTTAAAGAGCAGCACTATGAAGCTATGCAAAGTCACTGCAACATGAGTTCGATTCCCAGCCAGAGAGGTGACCCACATGGCACGGCAGACCTCTCCTGTCTCCCCACTGTTCCCTTCAGCAGTGTGTTTCAGTACATCTGCCTGTTCTG
>NW_004567110.1:37624945-37714183 GCF_000260355.1 Condylura cristata
CGGGCGGGTCAGGAGAGGTCTGCCACGCCATGTGGATCTCCTCCTGGGGCAGGCGGGGATCGAACGCATGTGGAAGTGGCTTTAGTTTCTTAGTGCAGTGCTTTAACCCGCTGCGCCACCAGGGAGGGCCCTAATGTGGCAATTTTTAAGAAAATTTTAAAATCTAATTTTCCACTTACTAACTATAATAATCTAACATCATGCAGAATTCTGACTTTGGCTTTTATTTGCAATTATTAATTGAACCACAGTGGAGACAAAGATTATTGTTACCCTGGTTTCTTTTTTTCACTATTGCAACTTTTTGAATTTCAAAGTTTTGAAAAATATCAAAACTTATCAAACATACTAATTTTTAAAAATATTTTGGAAATAAGCTGAAAGCCATAGCCAGCACTAACAGTGTTCTCTCCCAGACAGTTTTGTGTATCACCTAAGCAATTTAGTTTTGGGAAAATTTTGTATCATTTGGCTATTTGTTTGAAATGCATGGCATCCAAAAATGAAGTTCTTGACACTATCATGTTACTGTATTTATAAGAAACTGCCAAATCACACTGTTATTAATTACAATGTTTTTAACTTGAATTTAGTTTTATTAAACATTTTCCGGGCTATTTTCAATAGGCTATTTCTTAAATAGTGAGAGATAATTTAAGGAAGACAGTCCATGAATTTTACTTCCGATGAAGAGTAGAGATTTATCTTCACAGAAAGTGCTAAAATTATTACCTCTTAATGAACAATGAGAAATGAACACAACGATGTTCTTGTATTAGTGTCTTGCAACCGTCCCAGGCTAGGTAGGCTCACTGTTGGTTCCAGCAAGTTGAAGGAGAATTTTGGAGTCTTTGACATCATTTTCACAGATTTTAACGGTAAATAGGTGAAACTAGCCAGCAGGGAGACAGCAACTTGAGCCTCCAGCAAATCTCTATATGCTACTTTCTCTGGGCTTCTTCTGGTCGCCAACACACGACTTCCCACAGCGGCATCTCTGACTAACGCCGCCCCTATATTCCCGACCGCTAGGCTCAGGTGCGCACACTGCGCATGAGCTCACACCCACGCTCAGGTGTCATCGTCAGGCATGTGTGCCCCACACCCACGCGCCCTCTACATTAACAAGATCAAGGCCACAGGTGATAGCCACTGACCCTTATGACGTAAAAACCTGATCAACTTCATTTACACTGCAGTCAGATTACCATGATCCTCCACTTGTGTCGCCTATCTCTGCTTCACAACCTCAGGATTTGTTTGACAATACTCTAAAGCATTATTGGCCATGCAATTCAGAGTGCAGCATAAATTGTGAACAAGGTCAAAGCCACTAGACTGAATTTCCTTGTTTATATCCCTAACAAATGGCACTGAAATATACCATGATTATTCAAAAAAAGAAGTGCTGGTTATGAATATATTACTTGTTCGCCCTCATTTGGGGGTGTCTAAGCGCCTTAAAATATCAGCTAGAGTGAGCTACATTCAATATTAGACAACATACCGTTACTGTGAGAATGTCTGACTAGAAATATACATAGTAAGGCTTCCTTTTGAGAGTGAGTTATTGAAATACCACCTGATAAACAAGCAGGAACATAAACCTGTTGCAGCTTGTAGTAATATTCCATCTGCCAACATTGCTAGCCTTTGTTATCTGGCCTCTTCATTGCACAAAGGTGTCTCAAAAACTTTATAACACTATTACTATTCTATCCTAGATGTATGTTTCGTAAGCAGTTATTACCAGCTTTATTTTTAACAAGAGTACCATAAGCTTCATAGTCTTCTTGCATACATTTGTTGGTGCATTAACATATGTGTGGTTTAACCACTTTGCAAGTCATACTGCATTTTATTCTTCAAAGATGTGATTAGAATGTATGCCTTTAATTTCCTAGAGCTCTTACTTCCACCTAAGTAGGTAAGCATCTTATCTCTTTAAGTTGTTCATTATAAATTCATGCGTGGTAAATTAGTTTTCAAACTGAATTCAGGAATCACCCAATTGATAACCATAGTAAATTAATGCACAATGAAGCAGGTTGCCAATGACAGTAGTAGTTGTTTACTGAGATTTTCTGCACAGATCTTTGCACCTATAAACAGAGTTATTTTATCCATTTATCACTTTAACTGCTAAAGCACTATACAGTAAGTGCTATATGTCATTTCTACACTGTGAATTTTGGAAGAATTTGCTTGGTTACACAACTGTGATAGTTTCTCTGTTTTCTCCCTAAAGCAAATGTAATACATTCCCTCAAATGCCAGATGGAAAACTAATTATCTCTAAAACAAATACAGCTGTAGCTAAAGTAGTCTTACCTTCACAACCAGTTTGTCTTAGTCTGGCCTGGAGGAGCATAGTTAAGAGACAAAAGCCAAGGATAATATTTCCAAGTCTAGTTTGTCATCTGAGACTGCAAATAAGAAAGCTTATTATGAGACAAGCATGAGGATTTTATTTCTGGTTAGTTAGGAGAGGGCCTGGTTGAGATGGAAATGTCATATCCATGACCAAGAATTATATTTCTCAGCGTAACTCTTGATTTAGTCTGTGTTTTAATTAATTGTAGAAATTAAAGTTTCCTATCCTAATAGAGGAGAACTGACTTTAGTCTGAAATTTGTATTTTTTTTTGAAGATTTATTTATTTATGCATATAGAACTGGGGTACAGGCCAGAGGTGCGGGGTGATGAGAGGCTCCACCCAAGACAGTGGGGAGCAGAACAGGCAGATCAAGGAAACACACTGCTGAGGGGAGCAGCGGCGGGTCAGGAGAGGCCTGCTGCGCCACGTGGTCACCTCCAGGGCAAGCAGGGATTGAACTCATGCTGAAGCGGCTTTAGCTTCTTAGTGCTGTGCTTTAACCCACTGTGCCAGCAGGGAGGGCCTGAAATTTGTATTCTAATGTGATCAGAAAGATATAAAATATATAAATAAGCAAAGGAATACATTCATTTGGCTTGCTTCTTTTGAGCAACCCCTGTGTGCTAAGCATTGTTTTAAGTACTAGAGATTGAATATTAAGGAAAAAAGAAAAACAAATCTCTGTTTTCCTAGAGTTTGCATTCTATTTAAAGAAAACAAACACTATAAAAACAAGTAAAATACAGACATAATTAAATGGCAATGACTGCTAGGGAGAACAACTAAGCAGGGCCATGATACTGAATATCAGGGGGTAGAATCTCCAGTTTTAACGAATGCAAGAGGTCTCACTGAGAAAAGTGTGTTCATGTGAAAACCTGAAGGAAATGAGAAGGTGAACTATTTATTTATGGAAAAAAGAAATAGCGAACGATTTACCCTTGAGAAATTATTCTAGGCATGTTTCCAAAAGGAAACCAAAAAAAAAAAAAAAAACAGTTTAACAATTATGGAAGAAATACAAAGGGAGAACATGAATAACTGGCATGAATTTAGTTAACAAGGAAACATATAATGTTCATTGCTCACCTAGATGACTGTGACTTCAAGTGAGTTAGAAAGTCACTAAAGAATTTTGCCAAACAGTTACACATGATTTTACCTACTTTGTAAAAAATCATTCCAGTGACTGTGTTGAGATTAGACTCATGCAGCTGAAGTAGCAATATTTCAGGAGGGTATTTCTATCATCCAAATGAGAAAATGGTAATTTGCCCCAAAGTGGTGATGGTGAGCAATGACTAAATTCTAGACCTAAGTTAAATACGTAAATCAGAGATTTTACGAGTAAATGTTCCAATTATCTTATTTATATATTATAGCTTTTCCATGTGCTATGATTTCATTTGTAAGATATCATTTGTAATTAAATACTGATCTCCCAGAAAATATACTGACTATATATGCCTGTGATATGCATACATGATATGTAATGTGTAATACAAGTGTACATTGTATTAATATCAAAAGATACATACATGTATAAATTATGTGTATATATATAATGTGTATGTGTGTCACATACACACACACATATATAAAAAATCAAGTTTCCCTGTAATTGTTTTGAAGATTACCTCAAGGATCTCAAAATGCTCTCTAGTCCATCTGCACTGTCAAACATGGCATTCAACTGAAGTTTTCTGTAAAAGAAATAGAAAGAAGGAAGTGACTCCAATCATTTATCCTTCCTTTTTTCAACCCTGTATTCAGCAAAGTACTCTCAGAATATATGCACTCTTTGTTTTGGAAACATACAAATCAGGAAAAATGTGTTAGTAACTCTTCTAGAACATGATTCAGAAATATTTTTTTTCTAAATTCTGACAATATAAAGTAACCCTGCCTATACAGGGAATGACCAGATTCTGTGGAAGTGATAGATAATTTTAAATATTTAATATTTGGATTGAACATGTAGCGTAGTGAGTATAGAAGGTAGCAAGTTTGGCTTCATATTCTGCTTTGCATGATTGGATGAATGAATAGGCATGGAAAGCACAAGTAAAAAGGTGTTTGGGAAAAAATATGATGACTTTTCTGGGTACTTATTGATGACAAAGTGCTATTCAGTTACCCTATCAAAATGTTACCTGAGAAGCTAGTGATAAAGGTCTATAATCACAAGTGAAACTGAAAATGCAATCATGAAATGCATCTCAGTATAACACAAATGACATCATGTACATAAGTGAACATAGGCAAAAAGCATCTTTGGAGAGGAAACAAAGTGGGTTCTAAGAATGAGAAAATAATTTAGAAGTAGCCAATTAGAAGTAGCAGCAGAAAGGGACCTGAGAGGAAACAAAGAAGGGGTTGTTTGAAATTCTATGTTCTGGACATCAAAGCAAAGGAATATTAAACATAATGAATAAGTAAATTTGAGAATAAAAACTGCCCAATTAACTATCATAGATGAATTTTTGTAACTAGCAGTGATTTTCTATTAGAAAGTAAAATGAATTAGAATGGCTTGAAGATCAAGTAGGAGATAAAAAAATAGAGCCTGGGAAAATAGATATTCGTTATGAAATGATTTATTTGCCTTGGCATCTAATATATTTGATGGGAGCTGAAGGAGAATATATATAGGACACTAGGAAGAATGGAGAAAGAAAAGTAGATGAAATTTAGGTTGATTAAAAGTCAAAGGGAGATGGAATCTAAAAATACTGACAAAGGAGAATGGCAGGGAAAAATTCCATTATTTTCGGTAAGGTTTAGGTAGGATGGTGCAAATATAGTTAAGTTTGTATATTTGGTATAGAAATCTGAGGGGGATAACCCATTTTTCTGTTACATGGGATGTCACTATAGCTCAAGATTGGATTGATACTGCTAGAAAAAACTGTAAGACTATAAGATGTGCTAAATATTTGGGTTTAAAAAGAAAGAAAACACCGACTTTAAGATGTCTATATTTTGCTAAAATGGCAAGAACAAATGGCAGAGGAATAAGGAATTTTAAGTAATAGTAGACTGTTGTTAAATGCTGTTCTTGAAATGATGGTATTGGTGGAAATGTAGAGTTACCCAGTCCTTATGTATGGAGATTCTCTAAGTATTAAAATGAGATGCACCATGATATTCAACAATTCCACTCCTATGACTACCTGAAGAATACAAAAACACTAATTTTGAAAGATAGACACTCCTTTATTCATTACAACAATATTTGTAATCGCCAAGTTATGGGAACAACTTAAGTGTCCCAAAACAAATGATCGGATAAATATGTGGTATGTATACACGCATGTGTGTTGTGTGTACATATATCACGTAATCTTAACTCACCATAAAAAGGATGAAATCTTGCCATTTGTGAGAGCGTGAATGGAACTGGAAGGGATTACGCTAAATGAGGTAAGTCAGCAGGTGTATGACAAATAACATGATTTCGCTCGTATGTGGAGCATAAAGAAAACAAAGCTAAAGGACAAAACTAAACCAAACAAACCCTGAAAATAAATCTAACTGTAGAACTGAGGCTCAGAGAGGAAGTGGGTTTTGGTGGTAGCATAGTATGGTAACACATCTGAATAGATTTCAACTGACACCACTAAAACACAGCGTGTCCGTAGATTGTCTCTCTCTCTCTTTTTTTTTTTTTAAGATCTATTTATTTTATTCATACAGAACTGAGGTACAGGCCAGAGATGCGGAGGGTGAGAGGATTCACTAGAGACAGAGAGGGAAGCAGAACAGCAGATCAATGAAGTACACTGCTGAGGGGAGTGGCGGACGGGTCAGGAGAGGTCTGCCACGCCATGTGGTCACCTCCGGGGCAGGCGGGAATCGAACTCATGCGGAAGTGGCTTGAGCTTCTTAGTGCAGTGCTTTAACCCGCTGCGCCACCAAGGAGGGCCGGATTAGTTCTCATTTTAAGACACTTTATTTTCCATCAACCTTCCATCAACTTCCATTTTCTTTTGAAGACTCTGGAGGATTAGGTAAGACTGCTCAGGTTGTTTCCACCTGTTCAATGGCCTGAGCAGGGGACGCTGCAGATCCGGCAGCAGTGGCTGGCTGAGCGCTCCAATCCTCAGGAGGGTACTGCTGCCATGCTCAGCCCAGTCTGCAGGGACAGGTTGAGCAGCAGTAACTCAGGAGCTGGAACAATCCATTCACCCTTCAGGTTCCTGTAGACATAGAGATCAGGCATAACGTCTCTGGGAGCTGAGGGATGGTGCTCGCATTCTCAGAACCATCTAGGCCAGCATCTTCTACATGCGACTCACTGAGTGAGCCCCCTATTGATGCAGGAACAGCAATGTTCACGTAGCTCAAAGGAGCTTCTGTGTTACACAGAACAATGGAGGCAAGGAAACATTACATAGGAGCTGGTGAGAGTCTTGGGATTAGTAATAGTCTTGCTGCCAGAAAGCTGCCTCCATCTTTTTAGTGAAGGTTCTAGGAGTCGCGATAGGAGTGGCTCCAGCAGCAGCAGCAAACTTCCCCACACCTCACTGGTCAGCATCCCTAGGTGATCTGACACTGACAACACCCAGGCTTTCAGTGATAACTGTGGCAAAAACTGCCAGAAGAGGGCCCTCCCTGGTGGCTCAGTGGGTTAGAGCACAGCACCAAGAAACTAAAGTCACTTCAGCATAAAACTAAAGTCACATCAACATGAGTTCAATTCCCGCCCAGGAGGAGACCCATATAGTGCGGCAGACCTCTCCTGACCCGCCTGCTGCTCCCCTCAGCAGCGTACTTCGTCAGTAGGCCTGTTCTGCTCCGAATTCTGTCTCTGGTGAATCCTCACCACACCTGTGCCTCTGGCCTGTACCCCAGTTCTGTATGCATAAATAAATAAATCTTTAAAAACAAAATTGAAAGTCAAGGTTAGTGCCATCTAAGAAAGCTGTTCCAAGGAATTTTAGAACTTCTCCTTCATTTGCAGGACATTAAGGACTCTGGACATTGTAAAAACTTTAGTTATGAGGGGAACCCAGGGCAATGCCATTTGCTTATGATTTCTAGGGAAAAAAATAAAAAAGAAAGTCTTGAAAAATAATATATAATAAGATTTATATGACTAAACTGGGAAGTTTCAAGGTTGGTATTTTTTTAAATGGAAGACAGTTGTTTATTAGAACATTTACATGTAAAGAATCTGCTGTATATGACTTTTTCTGTAAATGTATATATGCCTGTAAATTATATACTATCTTATAAAGATAAAAATCTTACTCCCATAAAAATACTTCAACTTTTTGTTTGGATGTTAATAGAGAATCTTTTAATGTTACTGAACATTTAATGGATTGAAATTGAGTTCCTTTAATAACTGTGGAGATTCCTGATCTTCCTTAGAAGTGCACGTAAACAGTAACAGCTGTTGTTTTTCCAGTTTTATTAATGATTTCCATCTCATTTTTTTGTTCTTGCAGAAATCACTACTGAAATGTCAACATAGACATGCTGAAAAAACTTTTGTTTTTAGGACATCATGTCAGAAGAAAAATCTTAATGTTATATTAACTAAATGTAAAACTGCATGCCAGCTCAAAAGCATTGTTTACTTTAAAAAAGAAACTTTAGGGCCCTCCCTGGTGGTGCAGCGGGTTAAAGCACAGCACTAAGAAGCTTAAGCCCCTTCCACATGAGTGTGATCCCCACCTGCCCCAGAGGAGATCCACATGGCGTGGCAGACCTCTCCTGACCTGCCCGCTGCTCCCCTCAGCAGTGTACTTCAGTCGATCTGCCTGTTCTACTCCCTGCTCTGTCTCTGATGAATCCTCTCACCCTCCGCATCTCTGGCCTGTAGGTACCCCAGCTCTATATGAATAAAAAAAAAAATCTAAAAAAAAAAAAAAAAAAAAAAAAAAAAGAAAGAAACTTTAGGCCCTCTCTGGTGGCATAGCGGGTTAAAGCATTACACTAAGAAACTAAAGCCACTTCAGCATGAGTCCGATCCCCACCTGCCCCGGAGGTGACCACATGGCGCAGCAGACCTCTCCTGACCCACCCGCTGCTCCCCTCAGCAGTGCACTTCCTCGATCTGCCTGTTCTGCTCCCCACTGTGTCTCTGGTGAAGCCTCTCACCGTCCCTGCACCTCTGGCCTGTACCCCAGTTCTGTATGAACAAATAAATAAATCTTTAAAAAAAAAAAAAAGAAAGAAACTTTAAGTTGGCTAAAAGGGCATATATGCATATATATAAAAATAAATCTCTTAATAATAAGTAATAAGTAATCAATATTGTTACTACTAAGTTACTAAGAACATCTAAAAGTTAACACCTAATTTAATGACAAATTGTGATAAATCAAATATCAAGCTTTAGTTTCTATGCAGTCAATATGAACATATACAATATGATGATTTAATTTATATAGAGTTTATCATCACATGGAAATGTAACTTTGTAAATATTATACTTCTTATAGCAATTTCCATTCATAATTTTAATTATAGATACCAAAGATGAACAGGTGGTTATTCATTCACACTCATTCGACTTATATTTACTGAACACCTACTGCACACCAGACATATACTGGACACTGGAGATTCCTAGGATTTTCAAGGAATTACTGAGCATTTTGAGCTTAACACAAATACTCTTTCTTACTTTTTCTATGAAACAAAATGGCAGTATTTTAATAGATACTCCAAATACAAAAAGCAATGTCACAGTTTCACTGTAAGGCTTGCAGTTGGTCTATTCTAATTTTCAGCAAAGTTTTCCTTCAAAAGTAGATGCTTTGGTCTCTCACTGGTGGCACAGAGGGTTAAAGTGCAGCACTGCAAGAATTATCAGAAGCCGCTTCAGCATGAGTTCAATCCTGGGCCAAGGAGGTGCCCCACAGGGCACAACAGACCTCTCCTCATCTGCCAACTGCTCCCCTCAGCAGCGTATTTCAGTGGGTCTACCTGTTCTGCTCCCCACTCTGTGTCTGGTGGATTCTCTCACTACTCCCTGCACCTCTAGATTATACACCCTAATTCTTTGATATATTCTTCAATAATTTTTTAAAAAGATACAGATAGCACAAGAAAGTATATCTCATACAAATCTACACTGAGTCTCATAAAGAACAGAAATCTATCACTGTAACAGGAAAATTCTGTGATTCTTTGACTCCCTAATCCCTTTGCATTCCCAGAGGAGGGGAATGTTTAGCTATGCCTGTATAACATGTTACTTGTTATTTCACTCTGCAATTAGACAGACATTGCATTTCAGTTATGTGACCATATCCAATGAATAAAATGTACCATTCCAGTCAACTTTCAGAGACATAGGCTCAAGAAAAAGTCAACACAACACAAAATTACTATCAATAAATGTAAATTATTTGTTGGATCTGGTATTTGTTCTTCAAGAACAATTGTTTTCCTGATTTTTTTTTCATTTTGAGTAACAAAGCAGTCATATCTTTCTCCCAAAAAATGTCTAAATAAATTCTCATTAAATACAATGAAATAAAGTACAATATCTTAACAAAGTCATGGTATGAATATTTATAAGGTACTGACTCACTTGAATTTTTTTGAATTTTTTTAGTGCATACAGGTCACCTGCAGTTAGCAAAACTAAACATGCGAACATTTCTTAGAATGAGAAATGTTTAGTTTGCAGTCCACAAGTGCTTAAATATATCACAAATTGTCAAATGACATGCTTTCACTTCCTATTTTTATTGAGGTAACATTGGTTTCAACATCATGTGTGACTTAGAAGTATAGGGTCACACCCTTCAGGTGTATGTTACAATACCACACATTACCAAGATGCCCATAATCTCTATCATTGTCCATTGGGCCCCCAGCTCCCATTTACTCTCAAAAGTTTAAAGATTATTTTTGATTTAATTTATACAATGTATTGGTCATATTCTACCTCTTCATTTTGCTTTGAATGTAAGATTTCTAATTTATAGATGTGGACAAGAACTGGGCCATTATTTTGTTTTTGTAAGAAAAAAAAAAGGCAGGGATTTGGGATTTTGATTGTAAGGGTAGACAGCTATGAGTCTGCTGGTGGTAAGTGTGGTATGGTAACGTATGTCTGAAGAGATGTGATTCTATTACCTCTGAATCAGTCAATTATTATCTTAGTAAAAAATAATCATAAAAATAGGCTTTTCTGGTGGTGCAACCAGTTAGGACACAGCACTACAGGCTAGCTGCAGCAGCTTCAGTGCGAGTTTAATCCCCGGCCCCGGAGGTGATCCACATGGCGTGGCAGACCTCTCCTGACCTGCCCTCGGCTCCTGTCAGCAGTGTACTTTGTCATCTGCCTGTTCTGCTCCCCACTCTGTCTCTGGTGAATCTTCTCACCGCCCCTGCACCTCTGGCTTGTACCCAGTTCTGTATGAATAAATAAATAAATCTTTAAACAAAATCATAAAAATAAAACAAAACAAAAATATATAAGTACATTATTTTAACATTCTAGCAAAGTAAGTGCATAGTTCAAAGGAATTTTTTATGCCTTGTGGATAAATAGGTTTATCCACCCTACTTTTTATATACTGCCTTGATGGGGAATATGTCTTGGTACTAGCATTTTCTGGTTTAAGAATTGCCTCTATAATCTCACAAGTTCATTTCCTGATGATTTTAAGGAGTTTATTAAACTTTTGTGATTTTCTTGTTACTGCACTAAAAGTGCTAATTAATTTTGAATGATATATTAAAGATATCGACTCTCACCCTTCTACTTACTCCTATTTTATGTTCATCACTAATTATAAATAAAAATGATTTGACTTTTGATAAAGTAGAGAAAAATTTTCAGAACTAATCTGATTTCTCAGTACTCCTAAACTGATATTCACATAAAGTTGACCTTTATAAGAAGGAAGTTTCGGCTTTATGCATAGTAATTAGAGGAAGGGAGCTGATAAAATTTAATTCCTCACTCAAATTTAATTAGCTGTCTTTATCCTATTGCAATGGGTTGCAAAATTGGTCATCAAACTTTCTCTTTCATGTATCCACACTAACCTTCCTCTGCCAAAGACAGTCTATCCACCCTTTGAATTCAGACTGTTTTCATGATTGCTTTGCTCAATGAAACAGCAGCAAACAACAAAATAGAACCTGGAAAATATCATTGTTTTCTTTTGCTACCTGTGAAATACTGACACCATTTATACAAACTTGGACTCCCTTCCTAGAAGATGAAAAACAATATTGAGAAGAGCCTTGATTTACAGCCAGCCATGTTAAGATCTTGCAAGATTCAACTGGTTTAAACTGAGTCAACTGGTTTAAACGAGAAGAACAGACATCTGCAAATTGTTGATCTGCAAATTGTTGATCTGCAAATTGTTGATCTACAAACTGTAGGTGTGTTATACTATAACATGTGTTAATTCTGGTTATGGCAAAGAGATTCTGACTCCCTTAAAGCCACTGATAATACTGGAGTAAATCTTGCCTCTGAGGATTGGAAATTCATAGAAACCAACAACACTGTAGCTGTCTTTTATGTTAAGTCCAAATTTTCTCCCTTCACTTCAGAATACAATGAACATGACCTCTCTGTTCATTTCTCACCAAAATCAAGATAATTAACATTTAAATCATGTTTTCCTGCTTCCCCCCTCATTAATCATCCATTAATGATTTCTGTCTTCTCACTGTGCTTTATTTATACTATGCGGAAATGCCATGTCCTTATAGTGATCAGGCCTCCATTACACCTCCAATCTTCAGTATTGCCAAAATACACAGGCAAATTAGCATTTATTCTATGTCCAGCATACTTATCTTTATATTGCCTCCGAATACTTTGAGAAGATGGGAAATTGAAAGGCCAACTTATTTCCTATAAAAAAATATATATACACATTCAGAGAGAGGGAGGATGAAAGAGTGAAGTAGCATTAAGAATAGCAGGAAGGGGCCCTCCCTGGTGGTGCAGCGGATTAAAGCACAGCACTAAGAAGCTAAAGCCACTTCAGCATGAGTTCGATCCCCACCGGGAGGTGATCCACATGGCGTGGCAGACCTCTCCTGACCCACCCGCTGCTCCCCTCAGCAGTGTACTTCAGTATATCTCCCTGTTCTGTTCCCCACTCTTGTCTCTGGTGAATTCTTTCACCTCCCACGTCTCTGGCCTGTACCCTAGTTCTGCATGCATAAAAAAATAAATAAATAAATCTTAAAAAAATAATAATAGCAGGTGGTTTAAAATAGATTACCAAGAGCTACTAGATCATCTGAAAGAAACCTTAAGATGTCAGTCAAGGAGGTCTAGAGCTAGGTAACCATACTTGTTAGAAATCTTAGTTTTTTTATGATTTCTCAGACTAATCCTTTAATGAGAGGAAATTAAGCATTCATGCATTCTTGCTGTTGAAATACACACACACACACACACACACACACACACACACACACACACATATATATCTAACAAGGGCAATGCCAGAACTAAAACTATATTTGACTGTCAGACAGTAATAGTAATTATCATCTCTGTGAGTTGTTACATACTGAGGACTAATTGCCACACAGGATAATAGCAATTACATTTATCAGTATTTATGAATCAAAAGAAGTCTCTGCTTTATTGGTCGACATCAACAAATTGCAGAAGACTGTAAGGTGATGAGTCTGAATCTATGAATCGTGTACTCAAGTGACCCATATCACTGAGTTGTTACTCTTTCGCATGTCTCTATAGCTTTGCCCAAAATAGTATAACACTCATGATACTAAGGAAACAACTCAAAGAGTGGTACTTAGGAAAATCAAAGAAACATTCATATTTTGTGAGGATTTTAAAAACTATTAAATTATTTTCAAATGTTCACTTTAGTTTTACCAGCTGAAGTTAAAACAATTTTGTTTATAAGTAAGCAGTCTTTATTTTTTAATTTTTCAAATTAACTTGATTGAAATATGAGATTTGTTTTAATGTAGTAGTCTCTGAAGAATTAATGTATTAGAAAGACATGAGACAGCTCAGGATGGGTTTTGGAGTAAATCTTTAACAGAAATTCAAATACCACCAGTACCTGCAACATCTACAGCAGCCCAACAAGCTTTTTACTTTTCTTTCACTTCCTCTCATCAAACTTGCTTTTTTTCACTCAGTTCTCCATGTTCTCAGTTTCAGTGTGTACTCAGCTTAATTTAGCCATTGGCAAACTTAGTTTCTTTTAAATATTTTCAGACTCTGATATATTTTAGTGGAAGTAAGATGTAAGTTATGTGTCTTGTTATATGAAACATGTAAAACTAATTTTAAAACTTCAATTTTAATGTATAAAATGTTATTAAAAAAGATTTTATTTATTTATATATACATAAATGGGGTACAGGCCAGAGGTGCAGGGGTGGCAAGAGGATTCACCAGAAACAGAGTGGGGAGCAGAACAAAGGCAGATCTACAAAGTAGACTGCTGAGGGGAGCAGTGGGTGGGCCAAGAGAGGTCTGCTGTGCCAGGTGGATCACCTCTGGGGCTGGGATTGAACTCACACTGAAGTGGCCACAGCTTGGCTTGGCTTGGCTTCGCAGTGTAGCGCATCAACCTGCTGCACCACCAGGAAGGCCCCTAAAATGTGATTTTTAAAGTGTCTGCCATTATTAATGTCTGAGTCAACAATTAGAAACATTCATTCAAAGCTGAATGATGATAGCCATCATTTTACTTACATAATTATAGCTTTTAGGGGGCTCGAAGAATACAGGAAAAAGTAATCTCAACTAAAGAATATTGAGATAGTTTTATAGTAGAATTACCTGAGGAAATAAAGATATATCTCACTTTGAGCTAAACTCAGAGAGAAAAAATTTTATGAACATTTTTTAACTCTATTTTGTAGGTTAGGCCTTTAATATTTAATAAAATTACAAATCACACTAGTGGCATGAGTGCCAGAAAGTTATTTAATTCCATCTCACCTCCATTTCACATAAAATATTAAGAAAAAAAAAAAATCATTAACACAAACTTTCCAGTCCAAGTAATGATCTTGCAAGAAATTTCAGTAATAGACATTACTGTCCCTTTGTATAGATTTACAAGTCTCTATCTTGATTTCCATTTTACTTCAACTCTCATTACAATTCCATAAGAATGGTTGAATTAGAGATTTCTAAAATTTCATTTCTACAGTTCCTCCAAGGGTGTAGAAAATAAAATATTGAATTTATAATATTATACTAAAGTAATGGAGATATAAAGTTAGTAAGAACGTTTTATTATTAAAGTACCATGTTAAGATTTTTTCTGTTTTAGAGTGGGCCTTATCTTTACTTAGTCATTGATATTAATAATAAAAAAATTTAAATAATTCATTTTGAATAATAAATTTATTGTTCTCCGCTAGTAATCACATTAGAAAATGAAAATATGGAAAGGTCCCATAACATTGTACACCCTTGGAGGAACTGTAGAAATGAAATTTCAGAAATCTCTAATTCAACCATTCTTATGGAATTGTAATGAGAGTTGAAGTAAAATGGAAATGAAGATAGAGACTTGTATATCTATGCGAAGGGACAGTGATGTCTGTTACTGAAATTTCATGTTTTTTATATTCTTATAAGTGGAGCAACAGGTTAAAGTACTTAAGGCAGTAATTTTTTTCTTTATTTTAAAAGATTTATTTATTTATGCATACAGACTGAAGTACAGGCCAGAAGTGCAGGGACAGTGAGAAGATTCACCAGAGACAGTCTGCAGAACAGGCAGATTGACGGGTACACTGCTGAGGGGAGAAGCAGGCCAGCAGGAGAGGCCTGGAGAGCCAGGTGGATCACACCCTGGCGGGGATCAACTTCATAGTGCTGTACTTTAACCCTCTGCGCCACCAGGGACGGCCCATCTTAAGGAAGTATTTCAAAGGCAGAGTTCTTAGATGTGAAGCTAATTTTGAAAAAGAATTTTTCTGCATTCATTACTGTTGGTATAGTATATAAATATTTCAAATATTAGATGAAATAGTCATAATACATGACAAAATTATATATATATATGCATATATATACACACATATATAAATATATACATCTATATATAATCTTCCTGAAGTTAATTATGAAGTAAAATAAAAATTTTCCACAGATAAGACTAAGTTATGACAGTATCTAATTCCTTTATAATGAAACGTATTATAGGAAAATATGCATGTATTTATACAAAAGAAAAAATTACTGTTCATCTCAAGCTTTTAAAATAAGATGAAACAGTTTATGTTCTTCTCTTTCCAGTTAATCAACAGCAGATTATAACTGAAAATGTTCCAAATATTCAATTTTTATAAAAGAAGCCTCTGAATAATATTATTCTAGTCAAAATTGGAAGGATTTCTTTTCTCTTGGGAAACCATCAAAAAACACCTTTCTTCTAAAAACAATGTCACTTTCTATAGCACTTTAATTCTAGCAGTGCTATTATATAATTTCCATTTCATTTTCATGCCAAAAACATACAGAATCTTAATAAGCATTGCTAGCTAAAAACAATAAACAGATTTTTTTTAATTTTAATATTACCTTGCAAAGTAATTACAAGGACACATTAATAAACTATATATCTGTAATTTTATTTTAACTGTTGATCAGCACAGATAAATAATTGAATAGTTCAAGATTTTCTTGTTATCAATATATTCCTTTAGCTTGGCCTTATCATCTGAATAATCGGGTATTATCTATTAATACTTTTCAATGTTTCACAGTTTACCCTAATAACTACCTGTCTCCCTTATTGTCTACGCTCACTCGAAATAGCTCTCTAATCTGTTCTACTAACCATGGAACCCTTACAGCTTATATTCTGCCAGAAACCTTCCAGAAATCCACTTTCTCTATATGCTTGCCAGTGGTTGGAGGTCTCTCTCCACACATACAGGCACATACACACACATTCAGATGTGTCTATGTTTGTGAGTGTATGTAGTCAGTTAGCTTCCTAAGTAGGTACATAAGAATATAAAGTGTATTTATTTATTTGATGGACATTGATTATCATCTCCCCACGTGCTTATCTGTGCTCTGTATATTTTCTTAGGTGAAATATCTTTTTCTGTCTTTTTCCCATGATGATTTTTATTTATTTGAATTTTTCATTTTATTGAGATATAATCAACATACATCAGTGTATTAGTTTAAGTGGTTCAACATGATCTGGTACATGCATATTTTGTGAAATGATCACCACAACAGGTTTAGATTTTATATGTGCTACAACATGCATGGATCTCAAAACACCATGCCAGATATAGGACAAACATCATACAATCCCACCTCCTGCTGTACCTAAACTAGGCAAAATCATAAGAACAGAAACTTTAATAGAGTCTACTAGGGATAGGGACTAGAAGAAGAAGCAGTGAGTATTTAATGTGTATAGAGAGAGCTTTTCTTGCGGATGATGAAAAAAATTCTGGTATAATTTTCATTTATTTATGCCATTAAAAGCATTTCCATATTTTTGGTATATGCTCATTAGGTACCCCTTTGTTAGATACAGTCCCTGTTGCAACCGTGAATGTTCTAAATGCAGTGGTTCTCCAAATGTTTCCCAACCAAGTAGCTATTAACTTCTCTAAAGGTTTATTGTCAGCATAAATGAATATAACTGGCTTTTCTGTAGTGACCTTGTACCTGACATATGTCCCTAAGTCTGTTATTAATTCTAATATTTCCCTGTTCATTGTGCAAGACTTCCATTTAGGGAATGACTTAACTTAAAAGGTAATCATTTAACTTTTTTCCCACTTCATACAGCACTTTGATTTCTACTTGTTTTTTTTTTTAGCCAAGAAACACAATAAATAGGTATCATTCTGACCTGTCCCTGAATGCATCTATATTTTTTTCACAAAGATAAAAATCCACTTAAGAATTTCAGTAGCTGGGCCCTCCCTGATGGCGCAGTGGGTTAAAGCACAGCACTAAGAAGCTAAAGCCACTTCCACATGAGTTCGATTCCCGCCTGCCCCGGAGGTGACCACATGGCGTGGCAGACCTCTCCTGACCCACTTGCTGCTCCCCTCAGCAGTGTACTTCGTAGATCTGCCTGTTCTGCTCCCCACTCTGTCTCTGGTGAAGCCTCTCGCCACCCCTGAGCCTCTGGCCTGTACCCCAGTTCAGTATGAACAAATAAATAAATCTTTTTTAAAAAAAATTTATTAATGTACACTTTAAAAAGTTTGAATTGTCTTTACTAGTTTCAAAAAATGAATTACTGATGTTCTATTCTATTTCATTTGTTTCTTTCTTGCTATTTTATAGAACTACCATACCTTGAATTTTTTGTAGAATCCAAATGAAAATTTCTTTCTACTTAGATCATTCTGAGAGTGAATGACTTTGATAACAAAGAGTTGATAAAGTATATATTGTGTTTTTCACATTGGGTCATGCTCCAGCAGCAAAAGTTAAAAAACTGCAAGTGCACATGACATTTTGATTAGATTTTGCAAACATAGGATTTTGAGGAAAACCAAAAAATAATAAATTTTATGCGCTTCAGAATTATATATACAAAATAGCACAATTATATAGGTTTTCAAGAATCAGCTACACCTAAAAACACATACTAAACATATAAGAAAATGTAATTTGCATTTTTTCTATGGATGAATAAAGTGTGAAGATGGGACAAAAATGGGAAAAATATAAAATTAGAAGAGGACTGTACCTAAATATGACACCAGGTCCCTGTGGAGTAAGCTGGGGATACCTGATTTCAAACAGAATATTAGTATGTCATGAACTGGGTACAACAATTTACTTCACATGCTGGGCAAGAATTAAAAACAGAACTAAAAAATTGCCACCAAACCAGAAAAAAGAGTGAAGCATTTTTGTGAACATTTTAACTTGAAATTTACTTAATTGAGAAAAGAAGTTGTCTTCTAAACTGCTTTTTTCTGATCAAGTAGTTAATTCCTTCTCTTAGTTGATATAGGATTTTACTTTGGGGAAGGAAATAATTTTCAACAGGCAAAGGAGCAATATATAATAAATAATACTTACAGAAGATGAAATAACAAAAAGATTCTATCTAGTCAAAATGGCATGACATATGGAACTTCATTAAAGCATCTGAGTAAACTTAAAGTTTTACTTTAATCTCTGACCTACCCCAAATATTCAAATAAGTGTAAATAAATTAGCTTGGAATTACTGAGAAAATTGATAGACATTCTTATCACATGTAAATATCTATCTGTAAAACTAATTTCTTCTGGCAGTATCATAACAAGAACTTTATTAGTGGTATGCCTAGTAAATATTTTCATAATTATCTTTACCTTCCTTTCTAGTATACCTATTTGATCCTATGCTCTACACAAGGAAAACTAACAATACCTCAAATAGAATTTTGAGTAGTGATAAAAAACTGTATCTCCTATTTTATAATAACCATAACATAACTATTTTTCTGACTTAATTTTCCTAGTGAAGTACAATTTAGATAATGCTAGTAAAGTTCAACATGCTAATAAAGCTCAACATGTTAGGAAATAAATATAAACAAGAGTTATGGCCTATATGTTTATTCTGTGAAAATACTATCGAATATGAGACCATAATTTAGTGGAGCCACTGTAAGTAAATCGTCCTGTCTTTCTGATATAGCTATAACAAAAGTGGCAATATGTTTACCCAATTATGAGACGCTTGTCTTAAATTATCCTTCCCTGTCAGAAGGGAGCTTTAGACTACACACTTTGAGAAGGATATGTTAAGATTATTTTATATGGAAGTAATTTTTGACAGATTTTAGGATTGCAGAGATAATACAAATGGGTCTAGTATCTTAGGCACCATATGTTTTTATTAAAAATAGAAAATAACACTAGTACAATGCCATGGACTTTATTTTTGACTTCAATTTTAAATTACTATAAGATCAAAACCAAATAAAAAATGTACTAGATTTGGAAACAATATATTTGAGGTGTCAGTAACCCACATTAAATGTTGCTTGAAGATTTGATGTTTCATTTTATATTGTTTTGTTTTCAGAATTCTTTAAGGAACTACCAATCACATTCACCCTGTCATAATTAATGACTATAGAACAGCTTCAACAGAAATTAATTCAGCATCTGTGACATTACCTGGAATGCAGTAGATACCATTAAACATTTCTTGAATTAATTTCTTATTATATACTTCTCTTGGACTTGGGTGATCAATATCATTCTACAGACCCAGAAAAATAACTTTGAAAATGTATTCCATTCTCTCATGACCTAGTATATAACGTAGGTCCATCGTGCAATTCAACAGACCCTCTCCACAATAAACGGGATGACATATTGAGGTTAAAAACAGAAAGCTATTTTCTCTCACCCTATAACTCAGTCATCATAAGTTGCAATGATGTAAGTACTCTTTAGATCAAACTACAGCTTTGTTTATCTGTACTCAAAGGTACCAATCTACGTTATGGATTAACATCCAAAACCTTCAATTCTTCACAACAGATCTGACAAAATATGCCTTAAGCCATGATTTTCTATTTTGTTTCTGCTTCCTTAACTGGAAAATCATAAAGTATTGTGGGCTTTTATTTACACATTGTGAAAATAGGTGGATTATTCCAGAGTAGACTATTGAAGACAAGTAAGAAGTTACTAGAGAAAAAGAGGAGTACGTGTGTAAATGTTACTTTTGAGAAGAAAAGTATCACTTAAAATAAAAGCTAAGATACTTTCCTAAAGAAGATGGAATTTAAAGAGAGACTTACCTTGAACTTCCTTATTTTTCTTTAAATTTAAGAAGCAAAAAAAATCTCAATGCAGTTATTTAAAATGGAAAAAAAAGAAAACAAACAGATTTACTCTGAGATCTTAGTAATCCACATTAACTATTTCTTAGAAAGCACAGAAGTAGAATCAGCATTTCATAGTTGCTACCACACATTTACTATATCCACTAAATCCCTAGAACTGCAACTTTTATTTTACAAAATTGTGATAATAACCACAATGACAATAAGGTATGTGATAACTCAATTCATGGGTAAATAGACCTTCAGAGATCTAATACATGTTTACAAATGCTCCATACTGAAGTTTAAAAATGTTGTAATTTTATATACAACATAATTATATACAATATAATTACCAAAAAAAAAGCATAAGAAATGAATTATATCAGGACCAAGTATTAGAAAAAATTATGTATGTTTAAGTCATATATGTTTAACATATATGATGCTGATCATTAAGACACATGCCATAAAGAAAAGGGTTTGATGTAACCTTAAAAAAAAATTAAAATAAACTACCATATCCAGCAATGAAATTTTAGTTTGGGGTAAATATACAAAGACAATGAAATTAGGATTGCAAAGAGCTATCTGCATCCCCATGTTCACTGAGCATTATTCACAATAACCAAGATGTGCCAACAGCTTAAACATATTTTTAGAGATGAATAAATACCTTACAAATAGAAACATATAGACATATTCACACACAAAAAATGCATAAATATTAATGTATCATATAATGCAGGTAGATATGTTTGCAAGAGTAATATGTATATATGTGCATATGTAATAGAATACAACAAGGAAGCCCTTTTTTAAAGGAAATACTTCTTAAAATAATCAAAAAACCCTTCACTTGGATGGAGTTGGAGAACATCCTGTTAAGTGAAATAAACAAGACAAAGAAAGAGATAAGACACAGATAAGAGCTTATTTATAGATGGAGTCTAAATAATCAAACTCACAATCAGAGATTAAAATGAGGAGAGAAAAATTCCAAAGGTGAAGAGAAGAGGAATTGAGAGATGTTGGTTAAAGGTGCAAAGTTTTAGTTGTACAAGATAAATAAGTTCTAGGGATCTCTGGTACACCACACTGATGAGAGTAAGCAGTATTGCATTGTATACTTAAAACTTGCGAAAAAAATTATTTTTTTTATTGAATTGACATCAGTTTACAGCATTGTATATGATCATAATAAGTTCATTTCTTCTCAGATGTACATCTCTATACACATACTGTTATTATGTGTACAAAGATTAAGAAAAGCATTTATATGAAAGGAAGACAGATTAGTCTTGTGAGAAAAGCACAGTTGTGTTTAACACTCATTAATTATAAAACAAAAAATTTAAATATAATTTTCACTTTAGAATTGCCAAATTGGTGATGTGAAGATCATGTTTCAACATGATGGTCCTAGGGAAAGGGGAGGGTTCTAGGTTCGCAGTCCCCAACACCTCTCCGAGAATGGTAGAGCTGAGCAGGGAGGGGGAGAAGCTGCAGAGGAGATTGGAGAAAGAAAGAAGAGAGAGGAGAGCAAGAGGAGACCTGGAAGAGGCATGTGAACCTTCACACAGAGAGACATGAAGAAGTCGCGCTTGCTTCTCATTCTTGGACTTGTACCGGGGACTTGGAGACACTGGAAGGAAACACCTGAAACAGGTTCACAGTGGCAGTTTGCATCTTGATTTTGATTTTGCTCCTGTCCCAGACTTGTCTGGCCCCTTCTGCCCTTACCTATGAGTCCCCGCCAAAAGATGCTTTAGATTTGTGTCAAGATTTTAGCCCTTAGCTGTTATGCTTTGGGCATTTACCCACAAGGGGATGGGCCACTTATCTATTCTCTTTCTCTTGTTTTTACTCCATAAAAATTGCATTCAAGTTTATTTCCATTAAAGGCCTTACACAGAGTATGTTTTGTCTTGATGACAAATGGCAGAACCTAATTAGAGAAGGCAGGTTTGGGGTTCTGGGGTACCCCTCACAGTGCCCGGAAATAATGTGGCCACTGCAGGCATTCAGAAAAGTTTCTCAATGCATCATTTTGACAAAGTCACTCAGAATTGGGCAAGATCGTCCTCCTTTTTCACATCTAATGCTTTTCCCCTGTAGTATTTTGTTAACAGCAATGTATTTATCTCAATTGCCTATGTCTAGTCAGACATGCATATGAATCTATATAAATATGGATGCTGTTTTCTAACTCTGTCCATCTTTAGTTATATCTATGCCCAAAGAAGCAGTATGCTGTATTATGTAACAACATGCCATCAAGATATAGTCTATCCAATATTTCTATAAACTTTGTCTTGTTTCTTTCATCTGAAAAAGGAGAAAAGATAAGCAGTTATAGATTGTGGGCTTTCAATAGTTTAGTCCACCTGAAGAATCTACAGTGATGTCTGACATATGAATGATAGATAGTGCTTTTCAGTCACAACTGTGTATTTTTAAAATGCAGGCTTAACTATTTGATGAAAGGAGGTAGAGGAAAATGGAACACACATAAACAGACATTTCAGCAATGATACTGTGTTGTACTTTAGTTGGTTAGAATCTTGGGGTGTTTATAAAATTTCATATCTTTGAATGCATTTGAAATGAGAAAAAAACATTGGGGCAGTAGAAATTTTCTTCCATCTTAAGAGATTTTTCTCTAATGTATAGGAAAATCAAGATAAATTAACATGTAGGCAATAGTATGACTACCTAGTAGTCAAACAGAAAACGAAGAACTATTGTTAAGAGCATAATGTAATTAAGAAATAGGATATGGTTAGGGAATAAATCCCTTGTCATGGAACCATAATTCTGAAGTTTGGTTTCAATTATTTTTTTAAAGATGTATTTATTTATTCGTATGGAACTGGGGTACAGGCCAGAGATGTGGAGGGTCAGAGGATTCACCAGAGACACAGAAGGGAGCAGAACAGACAGATCAATGAAGTACACTGCTGAGGGGAGCAGCAGGTGGGTCAGGAGAGGTCTGCTTCGCCATGTGGATCTCCTCCGGGGCAGGAGGGAATTGAACTCATGCGGAAGTGGATTTAGCTTCTTAGTTCTGTGCTTTAACCCGCTGCGCCACCAAGGAGGATCCTGGTTTCAATTTTTAAATATCAGTTTTCAAACTTGAAAAACTGTGAGTTCAGGCCATTAGATCAAAGTTCATCCAGGAGTGGTCTGAATCAGATACCTCAGCAAGAATCCTCTGCAAAGGAGAGTAAATGTACACATCTAAAATTCACCTGAATTTTCACACTTCACTTAAAGCACATCTTCTGTCTTGAATTCTCTCCTTTTTTCTGCAGAAATTTCCGGAAAAAAATATTTTTCTCCATATTTTATGCTGGGTTTACTTTCAATCAGGTACAGCTTTACATCTTAGTTTCCAATCAATGAGCAACCTCAGAAACACTGAATAAAGTAATATATTTCTGAGTTTTATTTTATTGTCAAAAGCAAAACACTAAGAGAGTTTTTGTTCTCTATTGTCATTAGAATATAAAATCTCGAATATAAAATCTCTGCTAATGTTCCATATGTTCTAGTGATAACTTCAACTGAGTTTAAATCTATTGAACATGTCATTTTAACTGTACAGACTAGTCATATGTAGTGACCCTTTTCATTGACAATTAATCAAGAATCTTCTCAAGGGATCAACACTATCCAGGCACTAAAGCTTATTAGTTTCCCCTAGTTAATATTGGCAAATGTTTAATAAGATACTGAATTTCTGCTTACATTTAATAAATGACTGCATTGCTCAATTCCGTAATTCCACTTGGTGTAATAATTAATGAGTAATTTCTTGCAGTTAATGATTTGTTTCTAAAAAAAATTGATAGTTTACTTAAATAAGCAGTTTTTTCCCTTCTGGAGTTTTGTGAACCACTGTTGAAAGTCTGTTTATTAGAGTTTGTTAATAGAAAGGAAGTTAAAACACATCAAATTTAAACCAATATATCAAGTACTGTTGTTTTCTGTAATTAGGCATATGTAATATATAAAGTAATTCAAAATGTATGTTAAGCTTCAGGATATGTTCTGCATTGTTTTGTAAAGTAAAAGCTTACCAATAATAAATATGCACATTTTCTCAGGTAATTAGAGCCATAAATAGTGCAGAAGTACTGCTATTTTAATAACAACATAAAGACACAATAAGTATATGGGGGACAAATCTTAAAATAAATTATAAGGTTTCATAATGGGGATGAACTAAAGGGGAACTTCACTGCTGAGGTAAGTAGGCATATTTTGGAGCATGTTAATTAGCTCCTTGTTTAAGAAAACTAAACCACGTTTTCATAGGTAAGTGAGAAAAGGTTAAATTACATTTCTTTGGGTATCTAAGAGTTCTAAGTAGGAATTGCTAGGGAAAGAATATTGATATAAGAGCAGAATGCTAAAAATAAGTGAAGTGACAGGAGAAAATCCTCAATACTTTGGTTGTATTAAAAGACGGGGTGAGGGACCCTCCCTGGTGGCGCAGCGGGTTAAAGCACAGCACTGAGAATTTGAAGCCACTTCCGTATGAGTTCGATTCCCGCCTGCCGCCTGCCCCGGAGGAGACCACATGGCGAGCCAGACCTCTCCTGACCCGCCCGCTGCTCCCCTCAGCAGTGTACTTCGTCGATCTGCCTGTTCTGCTCCCCTCTCTGTCCTGGGGAATCCTCTCACCTTCCATCCCCAACCCCAGTTGTGCCCGCATAAAGAAAAAAAATCTTTAAAAAAGTAAAATTAAAAAAAAAAAAAGACGGGGTGAGGACTACTACCTCAGAACCCTCAAACCTGCCTACCCTTATAGGTTCTGCCATCTACTACATCAGGTCACCTTCCAGAAGGGACACACATGAAGTGTGTAAAGAGGCTAGACAAGTTTGGAAGGAAAAGAACAAAATCAAAATCGAGATAAAAGCTCCCGATGGATCTCTCACCCACATCTATTTCAAGTTTTTTTTCCCATCTCCCCCAAGTCCCCGGTACAAGCCCAAACCAAGAAACACACAATTTCTTCACATCTCTCTTGCTTCATGTACCTCCCCCAAATAGGTCTCTTTTTGCTCTTTCTCCCAGTCTCCTTCTCCTCTTCTCTGGGTGGAGCAGGGAACCCAGAACCTTCCCTTTTCCTAGGGAACACCCTGCTACAGTTGCAATATGAAAAAGACAAAGCTAAATTAAATATTGATTTATGCATACAGAACTGGGGAACAGGCCAGAGGTGCAGGGGTGGTGAAAGGATTCACCAGAGACAGAGTGGGGAGCAGAACAGGTAGATGGACGAAGTACACTGCTGAAGGGAGCAGCAGGTGAGACAGGAGAGGTCTGCTGCTCCATGTGGGTCACCTCCGGGGCTGGGGATCAAACTAGCACAGAAGAAACTGCGTCTGCTTGCAATGCTGCACTTTAACCCACTGTGCCATCAGGGAGGGTCCTAAATTCACTATTGTAAATGGCAATGGCAATGGTAGCTACAGACTCCAGTAGCCATGCCTCTCTAAGTTGCTATTGCTGATAGGAACCACGGTAAGATGCTAGTAACCTCAGGCTGAGACCAAACCAAACATCTCCCAAGATGCAGACTTCAGTTTTGTTTTACTGAAAGAATAATTCTACCCAGGGAAATAATCAGCCAGTGTCTTAGCCCCCAAGTGAATCCTAAGGCAAGCGGATCACTTCTAGGGACAGAATAGAAAAGAGCCTCAGAGGAATAAGGAAGGATCCAGAGAAAAGGGCAACAAATTCCAAAGGAAATTAACCAAACAGCCCTGACCTTGGGGCTGCAGCATACTTCCCTGCAGTCTTCAGGGCAATAAGCAAAGACTCTTAAGATGAGGTGTGAAGAGAGGAGATTCCAGGCACAGTAGTAGTAAAGCAGAATGAGTGAGACCACCAAGAAGTAACCCATCACAGAGAGACTGATGGGTGCTTTAGGGTAGTTAAGGGAAAAAAGGTGCATATTCCCTGAGGCAAGACTCTAAGCATAAATCAGAATTCAAATGTATATGGACTATCCTCCCAAAGTGCAAGAGTGATGTTTGGAGTGAGTTAGGGTATTAAGTAGTTTCAAATGAATGGAAACAGATCATGCAGCTCTTTTAGCACCAGATGAAGGATTTTAGACCTCGGGGGATAGATGTAGATGTAACTTTGACAGAAATTAAATTAAGACAATATAGAGGGGTGACTAGCAAATCTGATTAACCAAACCAATCTAAAGTTTAACAGGAAGACATTTTCAGCTTTTACATCTATGCTAGCAAAATATAACACACTATTTTGGAATTCTGGTAATATGCCATATATTTTTATTGAAGGGCTAGAAATTTCAGCACAATTAAATTTAATATATTCATGTTGGGTAACTGAAAGTTAAATTGTTTCATTTTGTAAAATACTGGGGTATAATTATGAATGAAACAACTATGTCCCTGTTTAATAAGTTATTAATTGTAGGTGTTTGTAATAAGATAATTTTATCTTTAAATATATCTTCAAATTATGTTCCAACATATAAAGATGTCATTGTGTTTGTAATTTTTTTTCAAAAGTTTTATGAGTTAAGCAATAGTGAGAAATTATTGACAATAAGACAGCAGCAAAAATTCCTTCACTTTATCAGGTTATACCAATATTATGAACTCTTTTTATTTCCATAATTAGAAGGATCCAGCTGCTTGTATTCTGGCAGTATTCAAACTGGTCCTTTTTCTGAGTTTGTTCAGAAATATGTATTATATTGACATCCTTCTGTTCCTGTAGGCATTTGGCCTAAAGAAAATGTTAAATACATTCCAAATCTTTAATATTAAACACACCCATAATTCTAGGATATGGAAATTTTTACTCAGTGCTTTCTTTATTTGCTCTGTGACTACATATTTATAATGCAAAATCCATTCCTTCAAGGAGTACCCATTTTATTCCTATCATATTATTGCAACAGATCAGTGACTAAATGCTTCAGCTGCAGAATTACTGAACATACAGCAGGATTATCCTCTCACAGAATAAATCCAAACCTGGAGGTCTTGATAAAGGGAATGAAGTGTGCTTCCTGTGAATAGCTCCAATCAAATGTCAAAAAGGTAGTGGATAAATTGTGTTGCTATAGGATTAAACATATTGTTGCTTGCTAGGTTCTGTTCAGTGGATTTTTGTTTTCTTGTTAGGCATGTTCATCAAAGTCAGATTTCATTATATTGGTGACAGGTGGAATAGGTTAAAACCATAGCACATTCTAATAAAGATGTGCTCCCAACCCTCAGTCTGTTCAATTCATTGTATATGTGACTTCAAAATACCATGAGTGGGCATGAAGCGATTTTCTTGAGTGAAAAATGAAATGTTTTCCTATGGGTGGAAATGAAATCGCCTGTTAGCTGTCTCTCTCTTTTTTTTTTTTTTTTTTAAAAAAAGGTGTGTTTCACACATAGGAATTGTGTTCACCCTATATGAAGAATTATTAGATGAAAAGAAAATTTCTGGTTTCCTAAGTGCCTGCTACAGAAAAATCAGAAATAGATGTGAAAATTATCTACTAAAGATCAGCAAGTGAAGAGTTACTGTCAGTTCTATAGACAGTATTGTTACCTGTTGGGAACACTTAGTGGAAGGATAGATAAACTATACTGACAAAAATATAAGGCTATTCATATTTCTAAAATCTTAAAAATTATCAGAGTCAATTTGATACCACTTCTGTGAGGAGAGGAGTGAGTTTCCATATTTTATGCCATTCTACTTTAATTACAGAGTATCTAGCAATTCATACCTACAGCTCCGTTTATTAAAAATATTCACCCAGCTCTGTTGCTCAAAATTACGGGAAAACAGTTCATCCTGAAGCAGACAAGATTTGGAGTGAAATAAGATAAGAAAATATATTACTTTAAATTAACAGAATTAGGGACCTCTCTGGTGGCACAGAGGATTAAGTCTAAGCACTATGAAGCTATTCCCAGCCACAGCTGCAAGAATTCAATCCCTGGCCAGGGGGTTACCCATATGGTTCAGTGGATCTTTCACCCACTGCTCCTCTCAGCAGTGTGTTTCAATACATCTTTCTGTTCGGCTCCCCACTGCGTCTCTGGTGAATTCTCTCACCCTCCTCCACACTTCTGGCCTGTAGCCCAGTTGTTGCATGCATAAATAAATAAATCTTTAAAAAAATAAATTAACCAAATTAGAAGACAGGAATGAGTCAACCTAATAAAATATCTATATACAGACATACACACACACACACACACATATATATACATACATGCATGTGTGTTTGTATTTATACCATTAGCTTCTAAAAAAGAGGCAGAAGAAGGAGGAGAAAAGTAAGAAAGGATGTATATAGAAAAGGATGGACCTGCATGATTTTGAGAGGTAAATACCATTATTTTTCTTCCCTGGGTGCTTACTATGTTATTTCAATTTTGATCTTATCAATGGTTACTTTTATAGTAACATAGGTCTCTAACTAATTCAATATATACTTGGATTAAAATATGCTTTTATCTAATTTATCTTCTTTTTCTAAACCATCAAAATATGTTCAATAAATCCAATATTCTTTATCTAAGAATATTTTTCTTACTTTAAAAATTAAATACCTATGTTACAACATGGAAATATACTGTGTTTGTGATGGGTTGTTATTTCAGGATATGTACAATTTACATGAGATGCTAAGTATTTCTGTGGTTTTCACTATATTATGTCCTTGCAAAATATATTGATTTAATAGATATATTCTGTCAAATGTATTTCCCTTTTTTGGGTGGTACAATTTTGAAATGAGATACATATTCACAAATTTTGGCACAGTCTATGAACTAACAGTTATGTAGCATTATGTAGTTATTAACATAAAACAATTTGATCTTTCTCATAAATTTCCTCACAATTTTAAAATCAAACATAATAATATTCCCAGTGCCTGGCAACAACTTACTGTTTTTTTTTTCCCTATAAGGTGCTTTTTCTAGAATGTTACATAAGAAGAATCAAGCAACATGAAAAGTGAAGTTTTCTTTCACTTAACATAATACTTCCTGGTTTTGAACATACTGTGTTCCCTTTTGTAGCTATGTAATATTCCATCCGAGCAACTTACAATGATTTATCAATTCAACACTTGAGACTACTTAAGTTGATTCTTAGTGATGAAGAAAGAGATAATAAAAGACTCATATAAATGTTTTTGTGTGAATGTAATTTTTTAAAAATAAATAAGCACTGCCCTTCCAGGTGGTGCAACAGGTTAGGATGCAGCACTGCAAGTTAGCACAGCTGCTTCCGTGCAAGTTCCACCCCCAGACCCAAAGATGATCTATCACTGCTGCTCCCCTCAGCAGTGTTCTTCCTCAATCTGTTTGTTCTCCTCCCCACTCTGTCTCTGGTGAAGCCTCTCACCAACCCTGCACTTCTGGCCTGTTAACCCCAGTTCTGCATGCATTAAGTAATATATATTTTAAAAATTAACACGCAAACAAATAAATAAATAAGCACTTGTGAGTGGGAATGCTATTCATATGACATATATGTATTTAACTTAAGATGTTGGGGCACTTTTCCAAAGTGATTGAACTAATCTGCATTATAAACGGTATTAAATGATAATTCCTAGGCTCTGATCCTCTGTAGGACTGAATGTCTTGCTATATTTTTTCTTTGTTTTATGTTGTGTTTGCTTTTAGCCTTTCTATTGTGTATGTAGTAATGTATCATTATGACTTCAATTTGCATTGGTATTTCTGTGAAGAATGCCATTGGGATTCTGATAAGAATCACATGGTCATTGTATATTAATTAAAGTAATTGTATATTAATTAATTTTTCTAGTGCATGAACCCAAAACACTATCTTTCTATATCTTCTATTGTTCAACATCTTACAGTTTTTACTATATTGGCCTTTCACTTCCTTGGTTAAATTAAAACTTCCTTGGTTAATTCGTTGGATAAGAATATACAAGGAATTGTTTTCCTGACTTTTCTGCTAGTTCTTTATTTGCATATATAAACAGATGTTGAAATTTTATAGCCTGCCACATCACAGTATCCACTTATTATTTCTCATGACTTTTTTATTTAAGTCTTTGGAATTTAAGTGTATATTATCCTGTTATCTGCAAATAGTAAAAATTTTACTTTTTCCTTCCAACTTAGATAACTTTTATATCCTTTTCTTGTTGAATTGCTGTTGCTAGGGCCTAAAATCTATACTGAATAACAAAGGTAAGAGTGAACATTTTGTCTTATTTCTGATCATAGTGGAATGCTTTCAGTTTTTAATAATTGAGTATAGTGTTGGCTGAGGGCTTGCTGGCTATGGTTTTTAAAAAAAAGATTGATTTATTTATGCATACAGACTGGGGTACAGGCTAGAGGAGCAGGGGCAGTGAGAGGATTCACCAGAGACAGAGTGAGGAGCAGTGCAGGCACATCAATGAAGTACAATGCTGAGGGAAGCAGTCAGGAGTCAGGAGAGGTCTGCTGCGCCATGTGGATCACCTCTAGGGGTGGAGATTGAACTCCAAATGAAGTGGCTAAAGGTTAGCTTGCAATGCTGCGTCTTTATCTAGTGTGCCACCAGGGAGGACCCACAAGGCTTTTTTTTTTTCCCTAAGATTTATTTATTTATGCTTACAAAACTGGGGTACAGGCCAGAGGTGTGGTGGGTGAAAAGATTCACCAGGACAGAGTGGGGAGTAGAACAGGCAGATTGACAAGGTACACTGCTAAAGGTAATAGCAGATGGGTCAGAGGAGGTCTGCCATGCCAAGTGGGTCAGCTCCCTGCCCGGGGATCAAACTCGTGCTGTAGTGGCTTCAGAAAGCTTCATAATGTGGTGCTTTAACCTGTTGCACCGCCAGGGAGAGCCCCCCCATATGGCATTTTTAATGTTGTTCATTCTACACAATAAGAGACAAGAGGAAATTAAGACATTCACCCTTCTACCTCTCCCTTCTCTTTCTGTTAGATGTATTAGTGATTTTTTTGTTGTTTGTTTAAATTCATGTCATTGCACTTTAATTCATTAAGATGTGTAGTCTGCAGCTGACCATCTGACTACTGAATGATGGCAACAAATTGTATGGCTAATAGTTTTAAAAATTTTTAGATGTCTCTTTAAATCAAAAGAAGTAATTTATATGCTTTTTGTTTGCTGATGTTTGATACTGTCAACTCATCTATCACTTTGATAAATCATAGAGTATTTCAAATTGGCTTAGTACAATGACACCAAAATAGCATTATTGGAGATAGAGGGATAAATCTATATCAAACTAAATCTCTCTCCAAAATTAGCCCCCTATTTCTAGAAACAACCAAACTCAAAATAAATATTAATTTTACTTAATGAACTCAACACAAGCTAATTTAATATTTTTGAATCACCAAAGTTGTAGATGCAACTTTACAAACATATGCACTACACTTGGTGTGTTTTGATTAAGAGCTAAGCTATTAATATGTTTTATATACCTCTAATTTTTTCTCCTTTGACAACCAGAAAGTAAGATTTCTTGTTATTTACTCTCTTTTTGGTTCTAAGAAAAATGAATTTTTGTATCTTGAGCTACTCTGACTTTCCATTATTTATGAGTTGATGCTTGATACAAAAATATATTCATAACTTTTTCTTTTCATTATACATTAAATAAGTCTGTAAAACATGAACAGTCTTGGATTTTAGAAAATAATTCATAAAAGAATGAACAAGTTATGATTATTTTGTTGGGATTATAGACATTTTTTGTCTTTATGTATCTTTCTTCATTTATGCTTCTGAAAATATTTAAATTATACTAAACAATGGGTTTATGAAAATAATAATTTTTAATGTTTTAAAGAAAAACTCACTTTTTGTATAAATCTCATTGAGTTTTAGTTCTTTCAGGCATGAATGGCTAATAAATAACTATTATGAAGATTAAATTCAATTTAGGAGTTTAGACAGTTTAAGAAATAGCAGATATTCAGGAAGTGGTAGGTAAATGTATATGTTAATCTGTATGCTGAAAGAGAAAGGGATTTACATTTTGTCAGGTTCTGAGGAAGAAAGATAAGCTATAGGGTGCGTGGGAAACAATTTGTTGGTACAGTAACAGATGGCAAAGGTAGCTGTGAACTGGGGAAAAGCAAAGACAAACCTTGTATACTTAGTAAGCTTTCTTAAGCAAAAGTACTAAGACAACCCATCATATGATACTAATTTTGCATATAATTTAGTCCAGTAAGTCATCAAATAAGCACTCATGAATTCAGACAAACATAAACGTGTACTAACCAAATAAATCACGTAAAATCCTGAAGGTATTTGACACAAATTTTATAAGTTGCATTAAGATTTTTGAGAAATGATAAAGTAACAAAAATAATCAACTCACTCTATATTCTAATAGGAATTGAGAGGATTACACAGTCATTCTAATTTTGATCACACCTCTTTTATTTTCCTAAAAGAACTGTTTTAGAACCCTCTCTGGTGACACAATGGGTTAAAGCACACCACTGAGAAGCTAGCTGCAGCTACTTCAGCACCCCTGGCCAGGGAGGTGACCCACATGGCGCGGTAGACCTCTCCTATCTCGCCTGCTGTTCCCCTCAGTACTGTACTTCATCAGTCTGACTGTTCTACTCCCCACTCTGTCTCTGGTAAATCCTCCACCACTCGTGCACCTCTGGCTGGTACCCCAGTTCTGTATGCATAAATAATCTTTTTTTTTAAAGGGTTTTAGTGGAATTAATAATATAATAAAACTAGTGCTCAACAGAGAATGTCTGGGGAGTGGGTGGCCAACTAAAATATATGCAGCAATGTGATTCTGAGTTCTCACTAAACCAATGGCAGTCATTCTCCCTTTTCTAAGGTCAGAATGTTGGAGACTCAAATAGATTAACCTTATGAGTTTATAAACTCACATTATTTTTTCCCCATGAGTTTCAGCTACTTTCCATTCCTTATGATGTTCTAGGGTTCCTTTTTCAAAAGATTTTTGTAGAACATCTAAGATTCAGTCATAAATTTTATGTAATATACTATCCCTATGGTATTAGTTTAGTAGAGATCCTAATATTTTATGTTTTAGAATGTTTGTGCAAAATAGTTTAGGAAATCTCAAGTCTAGAATAGTTTCTCCAGTGAAGCATGTTGATTACCCCTTTGCTGAAATAAATGGTAACTGATTTTAGTTCTCTAAGAGAATCCAATTTCATTCCTTGAATATACACATAAACTCTGAAGAAGATGAATTTGATTTAAATAGAAATACACATTTAGGCACACTTCACTGTGTAAATGTTGACACGTCTCATCAGCAAACAAAGTAAATGATACAGTTCAGGTTGAAAAGAATTTTTTACTACAACCTGCTGTATCTTTATTGCCTAACAGGTTAACTTAGAAGATCAAAAGTATATTTATTATTTTAAATCTCATATTTTAATGTGGAAGGTAAGCTCAGAAAGATACATCTTTTCAACATTAAAAATTAACAAAATGGGCCCTCCCTGGTAGCACAGCGGGTTAACGCACAGCACTAAGAAGCTAAAGCCACTTCCGCATGAGTTCGATCCCTACCTGCCCCGGAGGTGACCACATGGCGTGGCAGACCTCTTCTGACCCGCCCGCTGCTCCCCTCAGCAATGTACTTCATAGATCTGCCTGTTCTGCTCCCCGCTCTGTCTCTGGTGAAGCCTTTCGTTGCCCCTGAGCCTCTGGCCTGTACCCCAGTTCTGTATGCACAAATAAATAAATCTTTAAAAAAAATTAACAAAATGACTTTACAATCCATAGATGAGATGAATATATTTTGAATATATAAGAAAAATACATTCTTATTACTAATTAGAAATGACATGTACTTGGGTTCTCTCTAGTAGTGCAATGGGTTAAAGCACAGCACTATAAAGCTATCTGCAGCACGAGTTCGATTTACAGCCAGGAAGGTGACCTACATGGTGTGGCACACCTCTCCTGACCTGCCCACTGCTCCCCTCTGTGGTATATTTCAGTACATCCACCTGTTCTGCTCCCCACTCTGTCACTAACCTCCACATCTCTGGCCCACACCCCAGTTCTTGGATGCATTAATAAATAAATCTTTAAAAAAATGACATATTCTTGAGTATATTCAGTATTCATTCTAAAAACTTGCTAATATAGTTCTATAACAGTTTAATCTATTTATTTTAAAAATATCTTACCTACTACATTTAGATGAATACTTGTTGCTACATGTCTGAGTCATATTTCTGATTCTTTTTTTATTCTTAAGTTTTTGGAGAAATATTAGAACATTGCATGGACAATGTTTATCACTTCACCTACACTAATATATTATTAATATCATGTTGATATACTGGTTAAATTAGACATTTATAATCTACTCATCTTTATAATAATTTTATTATTATTTTATTCAACAGACTGTTCTATTAACCAACTATAAAATACTGACCTAGATGAAATTTCTGATTTCATGGAATTTATTTTATATGACAGTAGATTATTATTAAACAAGTCAGTTAATGATGTATAAGTGATATGGATATAAGGGGGAAAAGCAGAACAGAAATTTTTGAGGGCATGGTCAGGGAAAATTAATAACAGAGATCTGTATAGAGTAAAGCTGCAAATCATTTAAGTTGTGTGACAGTACCCTTCTGGGCAGAAGGAATACCATATGCAGACTGAATTTAGAAAACTTCCAGAGTGTCGAGCACCAATGGGAAGGCCAGGCTACCTGCAGCCAAAAGAATGGATGTATAGCAGGGGACGATATATAGTAGAAAAGCCAGAAAAAGGCTTAAATGAATTCCAGACTAGAAGTAGCCTTATAGACAACAGTTTGAGTGCCTTTTTCATGTGATGGGGAAAGCAAGAGAAGAAAAAGAATAACATGTCACAATTTTCCCAAATATTCCAAAATCAGTTAAAAACCATAAAGGTATCAAATTTAAATTGAGATAATGAACAGGTATGATAGTGGTCCAAGCTAAATATTACAGTGCTAAGATTAAACTAGTGGATAAAAAAGGGAAAATTTCTATCGCAGGCAATAGCAAGTTATTACAATTGAATGAAAGCACATGAAATGAATTAGATTTTATTTCTGAACATTTAAATGAATGCTGAGGTAATTATAACTTGAATCAAAGAATGAAAAAGGGCTTTTTCTTTATGATGTGCAAAGTCTGGATGTCCTGAACTTCAGACATCCTAACAGAGATATTGGGAAGGGTTGGATATAGAAATCTTGAATTCAAAGATGTTCATATCCAGATGCAAATCTGCAAGTCATATATTTACAGAGAATATTAAATGTCATGGCATTTCATGATCTTTTTAGATAAGGGTAGGTAGAAAGAAAAGGAGAACTTCAATCACATTCCAATATCAACAGTTAGGAACTGAAAGACTTAAAACGTGAAGAAAAATTTAGTTATGCACACACACACACACAACCAGAACAGTACAGCCTTAACATCCAAGTGAAGCAATGTTATAAAAAAGTAAAATTTAATTTTTGTAAATGATTATGAGTTGGAATAAAGGGACTGAGAACTACTACACTTAAGAGCAGAGGTTCTCTAGCATCATAGTTTTGGTCGATATAAATAGACAAAGAAATGAGGGAAAATGTGTTTATGTAAAAGAACATCAAAATAGTATGATAAACAATTAAGTGGAATTGTGGCATTAAAAACTAGTATTATATAAGGAAATGAATTCAGAATTTTTCTTTTAAACATGAGAGGTATTACAATAAAGGGAATTTTCTAGTAGAGAAGAAAATATTGGTTATTCTATAACAGGAAAGATAAAAACGCAGTACTATTTTATATAGAGGCAAAGATACTCAACCCCAGAGTAAAAGTCAGTAATTGCCCTCAAAGAGGAGCTTGTATAGGCAATCAGTAATCAAATTAAAAATAAAAGGAAAAGGAGGAGGCACCAGAACAAATAAAGGTGGTTTGATGCATTCAACAGTCTGAAGCAGAGACAGGCAACATTTTAGTGTGAATATAAGAGGTGTTGGGGTCTTGAAGTTATATTAGGTGATTATAATGAGGCACCATTAAATTAATTACCTATTTGTCTGTATATTAACCTCTCTGTATAAGGAAAATCTCATCAATCTTAGTCAATCTTAGTGACTGTGATTTGGAACAGATTAACACATTTGCTTTGATTACAAAGTGCAACAATATAGTCAGTATATCATCTATAGCACTCAGGATGTGTCAACAATCATCACTCTTATTGTCTTCATTATTATCAATATTTTACTAATTAGTTTTTGCTAATCTCTAGAAACCAAAGATTTATTTTCATCACCATCATCTGTAACCTAATTAAGGAATCAGTACACAAACCATCCTGCAATTCCAACCTGGATTTTATATTTGACAGATTTATATACATGTTAACAGAAATATTAGAATCCTTCATCACAACACATATCCATAAACTATTTTCCAATGTAGAAAATTATAACATGTGAAGATTTCAAGAATGTATGCTTATGTTAAGATGTCACAAAAAATCAGGACATTGAAATCATTGAACCTGTCTTAAAGATTTGATTGGTTTAAACAAGTTTAAGATCATTGATTAGCAGGGAATAGAATACAACAACAAAATATTCATGAAAAATAGCTGACATATGAAGAAACAAGCTTTCATTTTTAAATAAAATCTTTCACTAAAATATGGTAATCAAAATCTAATAAAATATGTAGCTTTTAGAAAGCAAAAAAGTCATATACCCTCTATACAGACTCCTAAAGAATAAGTTGTATATACTGAAATAAAAGCTAACATTGTCATTCTATACAAAACCATTTAACATTATTTGACTGACAGTAAATTTATAGGAAATAAATGAACTTGAAAACTTATTTTGTTCTAGATATAGTCAAACAATGACTGGCTAGCAGCTTAACTTAAATATCAAAAAAAAATTAAGAAATTTTTTTGTTCTTTTCATTGTTTTGATACAGATGTTAACAAAAAAATTCAGAAAATTATTTTATTGTCAGCATTAATAATGGCATTAATCAACAGCTACAATTTTATTCCATGTGCAAAGAACTTTAACTATTATTTCAAGTAACTAACCCTCACCACTATGCAATGAAATTAGTTCATCCACACTCTTGTTAATAAAATTCTACAAATAACCTGGGGTTAAAGAAATTTTTAAATGTCAAGACTAGACAGTTCTAATATGTTAAATCAAAATTCAAAATTATGACTTTCTAGGCCCTCCCTGGTGGCGCAGAGGGTTAAAGCACAGCACTAAGAAGCTAAAGCCACTTCCGCATGAGCTCAATTCCCGCCTGCCTCAGAGGTGACCACATGGCGCGGCAGACCTCTCCTGACCCGCCCGCTGCTCCCCTCAGCAGTGTACTTCGTCGATCTGCCTGTTCTGCTCCCCGCTCTGTCTCTGGTGAAGCCTCTCGCCACCCTGAGCCTCTGGCCTGTACCCCAGTTCTGTATGCACAAATAAATAAATCTTGAAAAAAAAATAATTAGGACTTTCTAAATTTAGAGCCAACTACAACTGGAGCCCCAAAGCACAAGATATGGGGCAAGACCAGCTCTTCCCACTGCCCACTGGAGAGCACTTGTAGCTTCCTACCCACATCCAGTGTTGCCCCCAGTGGACAGCTCCATCCCTGGGCACCATATGCACCTAATTCTCCCAGAGTTGGTGCTGGTCAGGTGGAGCTTGATGGCTGGCTTTCTAGAGCTGGATTTGAGCACCAAAACAACCCTCTTCTCAGGCTCCAGAAGCTGCATGAAGGCAGTGCAAGCAGGCAGTGGGCATTTTACTACCCTCCACCCGTGCCCCCCTAGGGCTTAGGCTGTTGCCATCATAGCCATCCAGTCCAATGTCCAGTGCTGTCCAGCTCAGCCTCAGACCATTGCTTGCTCTGCTGCTGGGGTCATCTCAGTGACCCTACCTGTGAGCACCTCCAGCTGCTACCGTGAATTGGACCCTGGCCTGCTGCTTGTCACTGCACCACGAGCTCTAGGTTCTTGCCGATGAGACAGGGTCATCTTTAACAAGCAGCCTAAAGTTTGGGAATTCTGGACACTATGTGGGGGAAGACAGCATGCCACTTGTGGCCAAAGAAATTCTGTTTCCCAGTTTGCTTAAATAAATGTCATTGTTGTTCCATGAATCTAAGTGGTCTTGCAATTGTGTGCTGCGGGAGAACCCACAGAAAGTGGCCTGTCCTCTATGTGGTCACTGTCCTTGGATCACCTAATGCCCCTGCCATAGCACTGTTTCCATAGCACAATCATAAACATCGTACATCAAGAAATGGCAAAAAGACAACTTCAAATTCATTTCACTCAAAATTTGATTCTAATACATATACCAAGATATGTATGTTTTGTATTTTTTCTGATTATGCTTATGATATTGTTTTATCACTTCATGTTACTACAATAACTTTGAAAGTTTTTCTCCAAATGAGTTTCTGAACACTACTACCCTTGAGGATTTAGAAGTTTTGAGAAAATAAGCTTTTTTTGCTGTGCATTGTGCAGAATCAATTTGCTGACAAAACTGATTTTTTTTAATTGAGGTTAGACTTCAGCTCAAAGTTACTCTTTAAAATTACCAAGGGAGGGGGCCCTCCCTGGTGGCGCAGCGGGTTAAAGCACTACACTAAGAAGCTTAAGCCACTTCCTCATGAGTTCGATGCCTGCCTGCCCCGGAGGTCACCACATGGCGCGGCAGACCTCTCCTGACCCGCCCGCTGCTCCCCTCAGCAGTGTACCTCGTGGATCTGCCTGTTCGGCTCCCCACTCTGTCCCTGGTGGATCCTTTCACCCTCTGCATCTCTGGCCTGTAACCCAGTTCTGTATGAATAAATAACTGAATCTTTAAAAAAGAAAATTACCAAGAGAGGGCCCTCTCTGGTAGCACAGCAGGTTAAAGCACAGCACTAAGAAGCTAAAGTCACTTCAACATGAGTTTGATCCCCGCCTGAGGTATCCATCTGGCATGGCAGACCTCTACTGACCTACCCGCTGTTCCCCTTAGCAGTGTACTTTGTCTTTCAGCTTGTTCTGCTCCCAACTCTGTCTCTGGTAAATCCTTTCACCACCCCTGCACCTCTGGCCTGTACACCCAAGTTCTGTATACATAAATAAATCTTTGAAAAAAAAATTTTTTTAAGTTACCAAGGGAGCTCTGAAGACTTTAAGTAATTAATCACAGCAGTTTTCATGTTAAATGGGATTTAGTCTGATATTAAAAACTAGAAACTTCACAAAAATGTCCTAACCTTAAGGCAAGCAACACTGCCTGGGACTTTACCCTTAGTATAATAAATCTGCTTTCTCTTCTCCTTATTAGGTAAAAAAAATGCACATACTTGTTTTTATTATCTTTTTAAATTAAGAAAATAAGCAATTCATAATATGTTCATGCATCTATGAGTGCAGTGATGCATAATTTTAACATTTACCCTAGAATTCTGTAATTAACCTAGAAGGAATTAACATATGGTCAAAAGGGAGTTCTACTGAAATACATTATAAAATGCATTATATAGTTCATAGAAGCACTGGGTCAAAGAGCAAGATAGAATATTTCGCTAATTTGCTTATAAAATTATCATTGGTATTACTACACCACTTCAAAAGTGTTTTTTTTTTTAAGGGCTCATTCTTTCTCTAAATCTCTTAAAGCTATTGTTCCATACCAGAAGATAAAGTTCAATTTTAAGCCATTTCAGAATTTAGCTTATTTTTTTCATCTTGAACTCAGAAATCCAATTTAGGGCGTAATCCTTCTATATAAGAATAGATGATTCTATTTTCATTTAGTTTTGAAACAATTATAGCAGGATTTGAATAAATCAAACTCTGTCGAATGGAATAGTCCAAGTACTATGATCCTCTGCGAACTCTTTATTTCAGGATGCTGGCTTCACACAATAAGTTACTCTTTCATTTTTATCAAACAAAGTCATTTATAATTTATGGTAATAGAATTGAAGCTTTAAACGTGATAAGAATTTTTTTTTTATTTTAACCTATTTTAGAGAATAATGTGATGCTGAAATCAAAATAATGTTAGCTATGAGCTATGTAGGTCCTGTACACCAGAGAGGTCTTATTTTAAAGCTTATATTTAAAACTTGACTACCTCTGCAAATAGGGGGAAAATACTTAAGTGTCAGTTTTCTGTTCTGTAACGTGGACCTAATCTACCCATACCTAAGAGCTTATGCAGGACTAGCTGATATATTCAAAGTGTATAGCACAATGAATGACACAAAGTGAATACAGAAAAATACAAATTATACCAGTCAGTTTTTAAGTTACAAAAGGGAGTCATACTCTTGAGAATTGAAAGTAAGTATCTCTCTGCATTTGGATAGTATTGCCCATTTTCATTTAAGAGCTTCTGAGAATAAAGCTGTCAACACATATGTACCCTCCCTTATCGCTACCCACCTGCCACCCCCATTTTACCACCCACCATAGACAGAACAGTTGATTCTTTTTCATAAGCTTGTTTCAGTGGGAAACATCCATTCAAATATATCCATTCAATGGGAAATATCCATATCCTAATGCAGGGAGACATTTACTTTCAAAAAGCATAGGTTATTAGATTTATATCTTTTTAATTCTGCAATATTTCCTCACTAAAGCAATTTTCACTAGGATTATAATACCAACAAAAATATATAAATATGTTAGCTTTTATTTTTTATTTTAAATGTTACTGTTTTATCCTGAAGTGCCATGGAAAAGCGTACATCTAAGGACAGTATGATATTGGTTTGATTTTTCTCCTCAATAGTTATTACTCAATCAAATAAGGAGAGAGGAGCAGCAGCATGTATTAATGACTCCAATATACAAGACAATTTTAATGATCATAAACAGGAAAAGTTCATATGTAAGTATAACATGAATTTCTTTGTATTAATATTTAAAAAAATAGCTTACAGATGAAATTATGAGACTATAACTGTACAAGTTTCCATTTATCTTTCAATACCAAGTATTTTTCATTTTTAGTTAACTAATAATATATTCTGAATAATATATTCTCATGCTATATTATTACAATACTATTTCAATTTTATCTAAAATATGTAGGAAGCTTCCAGGGGTGGCAGATGAATCTAAAGCACACTAATTTTCTTTGCAGTCCACTTTGGGTCTAATAAATTCTACAGAACATATAAAAATGAATATCTTGTCATCAGGGAGGTACTGTGGAAGACAGAACTTAAGGACTCAAGATCAAGGAAAGAACACAAGCTCAGAGACAAGATTGAAACTTTTTTCCTCTGTTAATAATGTTCCCATGCAACCAAAGGCAGAAAAGAACAAAAATTGGGAGTTATGAGACCGCAGAGTTTCTGCCAGTCTCACAGGCTTGAGGATCTAACATGAGAATGTAGTGATTCCTGTCCAACATCGAAAAATTTCTGAGCTTCCCCATCACACCTTCAAACGTAGTTGAATGAGAAGCAGATCAGTCCTCACAGAGACTGAAGGCCAGTTTCTAACCAGTTCAAACCTAGTTGAATAAAAACACATATATTTCAAGTAAAAGAATAAGAGAAAGGTAACTCATTAAATGACATTATAGTTTTATTGTAAAAGACCTAATATTTTTCAAACTAAATATATATCTACAAATTTTAAGCTTTGTTACTTATGTCAGTTTTGTTGAGTGAATACCCAAATTTTGAAAGTATAGGCTCAAAACAGATACAAAGAGCTATAGTTCAGAAGAGTGAGGGAGGATTTCATTCTAAAAGCCACTCAAAATAATGTCATTTTTTTTTGTCCCATCACATAAGTATGCAGCTGTTATATCTGATTGATACAATCTAGACCATAAGAAAGCCTAACAGATGTCTAGCTATACAATATTAACCACATTAAACTAACTTCTATTTATTTCAGTTTCCTTGTTTACACAAGGGGGTTAGCAATACGTCTCAGTGAGGAAATTCTGGATAAAAAAAAAAAAAAAAACAGTTGTCTGGTGCATGATAGCTCCTCCTCTTAAATCTTCCTTCCCTCCCTTTAATTACTCTTTTCTTCCTTCCTCCTTCTTTCCCTGCTTTCTTCCCTTGTTGCCTGCTTTCTTGACTTCTCCTCAACCTTTCTTCTCTCTGCCCCTCAACCAGTCTATTATACAGAAAAAAAGAATGTTAATTCACATTAAAGTATCAAAATTGTGGGTCTCCCTGGTGGCACAAGGGGTTAAGTGTGAGCCCTATCAAACTGTAGCCACTGTGGCATGCCATCAATCCAGGCCAAGGAGTTAATCCACATGACACAGCAGACCTCTCCTGTCTCACCTGCTGCTCCCCTCAGCAATGTATTTCAGTAGGTCCACCTGTTCTGCTCCCCACTCTGTCCTGGTGAATCCTCTCACCATCACCCCTGTACCTCTGGCCTATACCCCATTTCTTCTATATAAATAAATAAATCTTTAAAATAATTCAAAATTTAAAACATGATGGAAATTATTCATTCATAAAATCAAGTCTACATAGATAAATTATAGCTTCTTTTTTTGGTGACTACATATAAGTGTCCTCTTTTGTTCATTAGAGCCAAGAAACATTATTAACAAAGCAGATGTTTTCTGTTTCATTTAGAAGTGCTGATTTTTGAAGTATTGTACAAAGCCTTTGAGAAACCAATATGAGGTTCAGCACAAGAAGTATCTCCAAATAAGAGGCTCATTTCTAGACAAGTATGATAGAAGATAATTTCTAAATCCTCTTTACACTGTATTTATAACAAATCCAGTATTTTGGATATAAATTCTACAAGGTATGTGTTTCTAATCTACAATATAAAAAATTCTTAAGAAAAGTTATCTTACTTTCAAAATACATTAACTGTGTACTTTATAAAATAGTAAGCACACCTGGTCTATTTATGTGTCTTTCAAACTTCTTTGTATAAAATAAATATTAGTAGTTTGAGGGTTTTTTACTCAATTTCTTGAATGAGTTACACTGTCTAATTTTTTTCTTATATTTTTGTCTTTAGAAAAATGTTTATCATTATTTTGATATGTATTGAATAGGTATCAATTTCAAACAGATAAAAGTAGAAAGCATTCTGAAATGCTTTCAATTGGTTTATAGTGGTGTGTGTGTGTTTGTGTGCGGCGGGAGGACATAGAGATAGAAAGAGAGGATGCTACAGTGTGACTCCTTTCCGAACAAAGCATTCATCTGGACACTGCATCAAAAGGGTGACAGTTATGGCTCTCAACTGAGTGTGTTTGTGGCGACTGCCCTTCATCAAAAGGAACTGATCTGCCCTAAGTTATAACCCCTTCTTGGCATAATGTACTCTCAATGATCAATATGGGAGCACAAAGACCCAATCACTTTACTTCCATAAGAACAACTCCATACTGAGATGGAAAAAGGCACTAAATTATGTAAAAATAAACATATTATTAAAAAAAGAACACATCTGTAGGGCACCACCATCTGCAGATTTCCCAGCAGGATTAGCCAAGACCTCTATTGGAACTGCATCGTAATTCATCTCCTCTTTCCAGACATTCCTCTTCCAGATACTGTCCTAAAGGGGAATCTCCTCCCAGACTACACATATATAGACTTTTGCATCAAGTCTGTTTCCTTGAAATCCAAAAACATTCCCTGAAATTTTTATCTTGAGATAAAAAATTGGGCCCTACCTGGTTGCGCAAAATGGGTTAAAGTGCAGTACTATGAAGCTATCCACAGCCACTGCAGCATGAGTTCAATTCCCAGCCAAGGAGGTGACCCACATGGCACAGTAGACCTCTCGTGTCCCAGCAACTACTACCTTCAGCACTGTATTTCTGTCTCTGGTGAATCCTCTCACATACCCCCACCTCTGATCTTGTATGCATTAATAAATACATCTTCTTAAAAAAAGATAAAAAAAATCATCTCATTCTATTTTCAAATATGTTCAAATTTCATAATTTGTCTAAAGGACACTTATAATCCTTTCAGAATGACATTGTAATGCCTTCAGAAATTTTATTAGATGTCCGTAATATTCTAAAAACTGTTAATACTTAACAAAGTATTAATTGTATTCTAGACACGATGATAAATATTTTATAAGACTGACCATGTAAAGTAAAACAAAACCTGTGAGTTGGGTGGTATTTATAATAATTTTTCACATTTTACAGAAGAAACTGAGAAAATTCAATATTTACCCAAGATTATGTAATATATCTCCAAGCTGAATTCTAACACAGATAGAGTTTTAGCTACTTTTTTCTATCAAGTTGAAACAAGTATCTTCAAAAATAATGAAATTCACTCTCCTATTTAAAACAACCCACTTGGACCTTCCTAGTGATGTAGGAGTTAAAGTCTCAGTACTTTGTAGCTATCACTGGCCACTGCAGCAAGAGTCCCATCCCCAGCCAGGGAGCTGACCCACAAGGCCCAGCAGACCTCTCCTTTCTCCCTCACTATTCCCTTGAGCAGTGTCTTTCAGTTTATCTTCCTGTTCTTCTCTAACCTCTGTCTTTGGTGAGTACACTCACACTTCTACCTCTGACCTACACCCCAGTTCTTGTACACATAGATATATAAAAATAAAAACAGCATGCCTGGTCATTTTTCAGGTGGCTGCAATTTTCTTTTGCTTGCTCTCAGCAGCACATTTTTTCACTTACTGGGGACTCTGGTGTAAAGGGATGGAAAGTATTGAGTCCTGGTGATGCAAGCAGCCAGGACTCTTCAGTACTTGAGTATGGTAGGAGGAAGGGGAGAAAGAGTTGACCTTAGCAGTAGACTTGGGAGATAGTGCTTGAATTGAGAGACAACAAGGGTGTAAAGGTTGTTTTCTTTATGAATTTTAAGTTAAAATTTTGTGTACACACTTTTATAAACAGTTATGATAAATTAATAAATAGCAAAAGATTTACATGATCTGAAGATAAGCCAGAGTACACTATTATAATTACTGTTATTACTATTAGTTAAATCCATTGCAAGTTGTTCAATAAAATTTTGCTTTGAACACTTTAGAAAAACAAAATTTAATCTCTTAGTTTTTATTTTTTTTAAAGATTTATTTATGCATACAAGAATGGGGGTGCAGGCCAGAGATGGGAGGGGTGAGACACTTCACCAGAGACAGAACAGGGAGCAGAACAGGCAGGTGTACTGAAATACAATGCTGAGGGGAGCAGCTGGTGGGTCAAGAGAAGTCTCCCATGCCATATGCATCACCTCCCCTGCTGGGGATCGAACTCATGCTGCAGTGGCTGTGGAGAGTTTCATAGTGCTTTGCTTTAACCCACTGTGCTACCAGGGAGGGACTTCTTAGTTGTTTTATAAGTTGTGTTGCTATACAATGAATTCAACTGATAATTTGAAGAAAAAAGAAAAAAATAGCACTGTATTGAGTCCCAGTTATGCCTTATATTGAAGATGCAAAGATTACAAATTCTACAAATAATGGAGTGTTTAAGTGCCCGTCTTATATTTTAATGATTGTATAATTTTACTTATTGTTTTTTGTTTTTTTTTTTTTTTTGAGCAGGAGTATTGGCTAGAGGTGCAGAGAAATGAGAGGATTCACCAGAGACTGAGTGGGGAGCAGAAAAGGCATATTTATTGATATACACTGCTGAGCGGATCAGCAGGCGAGACAGGAGAGGTCTGCTGTGCCTTGTGGGTCAAGTCCTTGGCCTTCTCCCGCTGTGGCAGCTACCTATAGCTTGATAGGGCTGAGACAATCCCTTAGGTCTCTGTTTCATTTTTTTTTTTAAAGATTTATTTATTTATACATACAGAACTGGGGTACAGGCCAGAGGAGCAGGGGTGGTGAGAGGCTTCACCAGAGACAGAGTGGGGAGCAGAACAGGCAGATCAATGAAGTACACTGCTGAGGGGAGCAGCGGGCGCGTCAGGAGAGGTCTGCCACACCATGTGGTCACCTCCAGGGCAGGCGGGAATCGAACTCATGCAGAAGCGGCTTTAGATTCTCAGTGCAGAGCTTTAACCCGCTGCGCCACCAGGGAGGGCCGGTCTCTGTTTCATTTTTAAAGGCAGATCTATACTTCTAAATGACAGTGGTGTAAACCAATGTTACCTCAATTAAAAAAAAATAAATAAAACTACATAGTTGCTTATTTTTTTCCATCCTCCTGTTTTTTGAGAAAAACAGCTTCTCCTCTTTTTAAGGAACTAATCTACTCATTTCCAAAATGGGATTCTTACTGTAAGTTTCTAATCAAACTTGTTTTTTCCTCTTGGAAAGAATCATAGCTAGAGCTAAAAGGGAATGTTCATGACAAAAGCCTTTCTCTTTAGTGTTCATTCATTCTAGACTAGACATGTATCCAAGCTGGACCTCAGACAGAGGCAGGTCATTTCATTTCAAGTAGGTAATTGAAAATATGATGCAGTAGCTGTTGATGGTCATCTTTCGCCAAGTCCAGAACTAGTCAGTCAGCTACAGGAAATAATTAAACCAGCATTGTAAAAGCAATGATGTAAACCTGAGACAAGTCATATTGGTATATCACATGCCTTGATCCATTTCCTCTTAGAAACATTCATTTAATGAGCCCCAAATGCCATCTTTCACTTAAACTAATTTCAATTGCATTATTGTTGCTTACAACAGAGAAAAAAATTCTAATTAATATAAAAGCTGGGCTCTATTAATAGGAAATTTGCTAGATCACAGGAAAATGAGCATGCATGTTACACACTAAAGAGTTTCTTCAATTATTACTAAAATATCTTGAGATTATTCCCTACAAGGAGAATTTAGGAAAATGAATGGGAAAATGTTAGCATATTAAGTGACATCGCCTCATTTCTTTACCTTTCAAAAATCTTGTGAGAGTTACAAGCTGTAATCCACACCCATACATCTGAAAGCACACAAAAAATACAGTGTGTGTGAAACTGTAGTTTTTTTCAATAGAGGTTCAGTCTTTCAGTTGAATCTTAAATCAGAGGGAGTTAGACAATTATGAACTTGGCTGGACTAAAATAGTCAATTATCCTGCCCCACGCCAAGGTTAGTCCATGCAGTCGACATGAGACTATCCTGGATGAGACAGGAATCATGGATCCAGCCAGATTCTCCAGGCCTTCCTTTGGACCTGTTGTTAAGCTGTGAGACTAATACTGAAAGAGCTGTCAAAAAATTAGAGAACACTTAGTAAATAATGACACATATACTTACATGGTTTCATAATAATCACAATCTGATAAAGGAAGAGCAGCATCCATAATATAGGTGATAATGGGTAGCAGCAGGAACACTCGACTAGAAAATGGTGATCAGTAAGACTCGAAATTTTTTTTGAGTTTTTTTTTAATAATATAATGGTTTATTGTTACATCATTTGTGCCTTTTTTCCATCTCCGTTGTAATCCCAGTGGGCTTCCCATCATCAAATCACCTGTGTGCCATCACTACAGTCCAGTGTACTTCTCTCCCCCCACTGTTTTTGATCCCATTCCCCATTCCACCCCCGTAAATGTCTCTGGTATAGTTGTTTATTATTATTATTATTATTATTATTATTATCTCCCCTTGTCCTTTAAGCTCCTGCTATGAAGACTCGAAATTATTTTATAAATTTAACAAATTTTCAATATCTCAAGATTATCATTCATAAAATAATGTTCTGAATAAAGGCAGCTGCTGGGCTACAGGATTTCATTTTCTATGCCTAAAATTATATTTGCTCCGGGGTTCAGTAAATTGGTTATTCTATTGCTACTGAGACTTTGGCATGGAGAGAGAGTGACTTTCTTTACAGCAACATAATGCATATAAAATTATTTTTGCAACTCTAAATTTAAGTGTTTATTCAAAGACAATTGAAGCACAGAAGCAAATAAACTCAAAGAAGCACAAAGGTGCATAATCTGAATTAATAGTTGTGGTTTATTTTTAAGCATATAAACATTTTATGTTAGTATTTACCACTATTTATAACTACAGGACTTTACTCTCTCCAAATTCGAATCCTGGAATATTTAAATCAAGCCAAAACACAGTAAAAAGCCCACCGCTTCCCGCAACTTATCTAACTACAGTCATGTTTTACAATGACCTAAGAGTGCTTGTTTTGACAGAACACGTACTAAAATTGGAACACTACAATGACCTCAGAACTCATTTCTTCTCTGAGTGATTGATACAAGCAATAATCTCAATTTTTAGATGCACTGAGGTGCATCTCCTTTACCTTGTAATACCTAATAATATAGTCTTATTTTTTTTATTTTCCCCAGACATTTATCACATTAAACATAACTATTTAAGCAGACTAAGACATGTAGTTTCTCTAACAAGCAATGCTATTAAATGCTATTAGAATGACTCATAGACCTTTTGCCTAATCAAAGCATAAAAATTTACCTGTTCGTAGTATGGTAGAAAAAAGAAGACCTGCTGAATCAAGCACTGTAGGCCTACAGAAGAACATAGTTGGCAGATGACATAACAAAAGGCCCACAGGAGCTTTACACAGACACACACTAAGGACAGTACAGCCGCTGAAGAGAGTGTGTTAGCTACACTTAATGTGCACTTTTTTAAAAGACTTATTTATTTTATGCATGAGAACTGGGGTACAGGCCAGAGGTGTGGGGGATGAGACAGAGTAGGGAGCAGAAAAGGCAGAGTGACGAAATACACTGCTGAAGGGAGCAGCAGGTGGTCAGGAGAGGTCTGCGGGTCACCTTGGCATGAATAAATGAGATCGAACTTGCCTGGGGATCGAACTTGCACTCAAATGGCTGTGGCTAGCTTGCAGTGCTGTGTCCTAGCCCATTGCACCACCAGGGAGGGCCCTAATGTGAACTTTAAAGTAAGGGGCATACTGAGGTGCTTAACTCACATGAAGAGATTGTGTATGTGTGTGCATGTGTGTGTATACATACATCCTCTCTAAATGTTCTATATTTAGTTACTTCAGAATAATTCCAGAATGATATTTCATATGAAATATAAACACTTACTGCATTACATAGTCCTCCACTTCAGAATTTTAGCTATGGATGCCTATGCTTTAGTTGTTAGGGCATCTATTGTCTGTCTCTGAGTAACTATAAACAAATAACCCCATTTACCATCATGTGACTTCAATCTACAGAAGTTGAGGCTAAGAATTTTAAAAAGAATCTTCCCTTATTTTACACAAGAGAAGAATGAAAGCTGGAAAGATAGAGTGACTTATTCACTGTCCCTAGAATTACAAAAATAATAACTGAATGTTATTTTGTTAGGCAAAAATAACTGAATGTTAGTGATGGTTCATTTTTGTGTCTAACTTGTCTGGGTCACCCTACCCAGATACCTGGTTGAATGTTCTTCTAGATGTTGCTGTGGGGGGTATTTTTAGATGAGATTAGCATTTAAATGTGTGGATTTTGGTTAAATTGGGTTGCCCTTCATTATGTGGGTGTATCTCATTTATTCAGTGGAAGGTTTATACAGAATAAAAAGATTGCCCCTCCCTAAAGCAAGAATGAATTCTACAAGAAATAGTCTTCTAAACTGAAAAATCAGCTCCTCCCAGGGACTACAATATGCCCTTCCATCTGCAGATTTTGGGACTTGCCAGTCTCTATAATCGAATTCCTTAAAATAAAGTAATGTGTATAAAATATATTATATAGAATATATAAAATACACATTTATACTCAAATCTGAAATACACGTTTCCACACACACACATATTCTATTGGTTCTGCTTCTCTGGAGAATTTTTTATTTTTACTGTATATTTTACTTACTTACTTCTAATTTATTTATTTTCCCTTCAACAAAACACCATCTATCTGCTCCCCCTCTACCTTTTCCTCTATCCCTCTAGTAACTACTATATTTTTATTTCTGAGTTCAAACTTTCATGTTTGTATACACAACTGTTTTTGTTTTGTTTTGTTTCGTTTTCTTGTTTTGTTTTTGTTTTTGATATTTGTTTTTCACAAATGGATAAACTAAGATCTGTCTTTTACTTTTTGGCTGATTTCACTCAAAATAATCATCCTAAGATCCACTGTTTTGTGCCAAATGCAACTGTTTCATCTTTCTTAACAGATGTGTAATATTCTGGCGAGGGCCCTCCCTGGTGGCACAATGGGTTAAAGTGCAGCACTGGGAAGTCAACCACAGCTGATTGGCCTCTGGCCAGGGAGGTGACTCACATGGCACAGCCGCCCTCTCCTGTCTCACCCTCTGCTCCTCTCAGCAGTGTACTTTCTCAACTGACCTGTTCCACTCCCGATTCTGTCTCTGGTGAATCCTCTCACTGCCCCTGCACCTCGGTCCTATATCTCAGCTCTGTATGCACAAATAAATAAATCTTAAAAAAAAAAATATTCTGTTGAATAAATATATGATAGCTTCTCTATCCATTCACTGGTTGAAAGGCACTTGGGTTGGTTCTGTGATTTGGCAATTCTAAACAGTGCTGCCATGTACAAAGGTGTATAGACAGATCTTTCTTTATCTAGTGGATTTTCATTTTACTTGGTTAAATACCTAATAGTGGTATTACTGGATCAAACAGAATTTCCACCTTTATTTTCTTGAGAAAATAATTTCTGACAGTTTGCATTCAGTTTGCATTCCCACCAATAGTGGATGAGAATTTATTTTTCATGACAACTTCACCACCAATTGTTAATAACATTCTTTTTATATTGGCCATCTTAATGTGTTTTTAATTTCCATTTCTCTTATAATAAGTGATGCTGAATATTTTTTCATATGCCCATAGGCTGTCTGCATGTCTTCTTAAGAGAAGTGTCTATTGAGGCCTTTTGCCCATTTCTTAATTGGGTCATTTTTATTGTTATTACATTCTTTAAGTACATTGTTATTTTTGTAGAATAACCCCTGTGAGAGGTATGGAATACAGCCCTCTTGAAAAACAACAGCACATATCCAATCACACAAGAACCAAATTATAATAAAATACACACACAACATGCCATCTTTTGACTTCACTATTTTGTTCTTCCTATATTTTATAATGTAAATATTAATATATGTTTTCGATACCAATTGGTTAAATAATTTTATTTTTAATTTTTCATTAAGTGGATTTAAAACAACAAATCAGTGGGATAAGAAGAACTATGAGGTATGCTTTTGGAGTCAAACTTACTGATTTTCTAACATTTAATGAGTTCAGAGAAGCACAAAGCAAGTGTTTGGTACTTTATAACATTGCCTAACCTACCATCTCTAAAATCCATGCAGACAAAATATAATTAGGTCTATTATAATACTGAATAATTGTCAGTATAAAATGAAATGTGTTTGTGTTCAGAGTGAAACTGCCCAGTTTTATAGGGAATTTATTACACTTTTTAAATCATCAAGGCACAAAATTGAATTTATAGTATACATTGAGGAATTGTAGAACACAGAGTTTTTGTAATATTTATCAGTAAGGGACAGACATTAACTTGGAACTGTACTACTTAATGGAAAAGTGAGAACACCCAGAATAAATTTTCTGTCAGAAAAATCTATAAATGGTATGGTTGCTTTCTTAGTGAACCTTTTTTAATTCCATTATTTGCCTAAGAAAAGTTATTTCCTAATGTAATTCTTAGGTAGTAACAATCAAGGTCATTTTCTCAATCAAACAAACAAACAAACATGAAGTCTATTTTATAGCATAGTTATTGCTGAGACCATGATCATTAAGAACACTGACATTTAATATGGCATTCAAATGCAAAAGATGAATATCATGCAAGGTCACTCTATTCCATATAACAAATCTGATCATAGACATGGAACTTTTAGAAAGTGAAAAGCCATGAGACATAGAGATTAGTCAATTAGCAAAAATTAGTTGCAACAGGGCATATTTTCTCATTTTTTATGATAGATCAATGGGAAAAAAGTGATTTGTTATCATTAATGTGTATTTGTATTTTCTTACAAAGTGTAAAAACAAATATATAAAGACAATGTAGAATGTTTAAAAATGTTAATTATAAAACAGATCTTTAACCAATAAAAGCTAGTAACATACAGGTTAAATTGTAACATTTTAAACAATGTTAATTATAAAACATCTTTAAATAGCTGATAGAAGCTAGTGGCATACAGGTTAAATTTTAAGAGAACTAGAATTTAGATTTTCTTTTGTTTGCTGAATCATTAAACCTCTTCCACAGGAGTGCAAGTATTTAACCTTTATCATTCTAATATACTTCTTTGAACAACCAGGACCTTAATCAATTGTCCTTAAACTTTCTCTGCTGAGAAAGTTTTCGCAGTTGACCACTGGTGTCTGGAAATGCATGTGCTACCTTTCACTTCATAAGATATATCTCAACAGTGTAGAAATATCCCAAATCCCTTACTTCTCAGAGGAATAATTCTGAGGCACATTTTGAAATACCATATCCCAGAAAAATAGTAATGTTAAGCTTTACTTGATTATTGTATTAATCTGATAAAGCACTTTTTGAACTTTGTTATTTACAGGGACTAATGCTCCATTTATGTCTAGGTTAGTTTTTTTTTAAAGATTTATTTATTTATTCATACAGAACCAGGGTACAGGTCAGAGATGCGGAGGGTGAGAGGATTCACCAGAGACAGAGTGGGGAGCAGAACAGGCAGGTCAATGAAGTACACTGCTGAGAAGAGCAGTGGGCGGGTCAGGAGAGGTCTGCCATGCCATGTGGTCTCCTCCAGGGCAGGCGGGAATCGAACTCATCCGGAAGTGACTTAAGCTTCTTAGTGCAGTGCTTTAACCCGCTGTGCCACCAGGGAGGGCCAAGGTTAGTTTTAATTACAAGCATCTTATTAGAGTTGTTCCCATGTGTGTGCATTATTTAACAAAACTGATTTTGTACTTTTACATATAGTTTAAATAAACATAATCTATCAAATATTTTGATGAGAACTGAGTACTTTAAGCCTCAGTAGGCTGTCTGCCTCTCTCTTGAGATACCATAATGATAACAATTTTGAGACCTCCTGATCTAGAATTTCTGGCTCTAAGTCTAACATAAATGCAAACAGTATGTTAAATATTTTCATTGATAAATTGACTACTAAGATTTCTGAGTACTGAAAATATGGAAATGTATATTATTTCTTTACTATAATTTTAAACATTACTCTGAGTAGGGGTGCATATAGATCAAAAGTATTTTCCCTATTTTGACATGACAAAGTACGTATAAAGCCACAAATTTCTAATTTCCAGTTTTTCTAGGCTGTTGTATTAGTTTGAAAATCTAGACAGTGGACATCTTGGGGTGAGGAATAAAACTACCAAAATCCTCATTAAATCTGTTGATTGTTCTTTTGTTTTGTTTTGTTTTTTGTTTTTGCAGAAGTTAATTTCAAGAAAATTGATTCTTTTCACTTTTGTTTCTTTTAAAGATTTACTTACTTATGCATACAAGAACTGGGGTACAGGTCAAAGGTATTTGGGGGTAAAGGGGTATCAGAGAAAGAGTGGGGAGCAGAACAGGCAGACTGACTGAAATACACTGCTGAGGACAGCACAGGAAATAGGAGAGGTCTGCCAGGCCATGTGGGTAGCTCCCTGGTGGGGAATCTAAGAATGGTGCAGTAGCTTCTGGTCTTCCATAGTGCTGCACTTTAACCTGCTGGGCCACTAAGTGGGCCCTGATTCTTTTTTTAAACTGAGTACTTTCCAGACATCGAGATGATGTTTTTACTTAAACCTCCAAAATCTCATTTCTTTTCACTACTGAAGTAACATTGGTTTACAACACTGGTGTAGGGAAGTAGATGCAACCTCCTCCGATGTATTTTACATCAGAGCCCCCACCCCGACCAAAGCATCCAGAGTCCTTTGCCCTGGGCCGCTGGGTCTCCTGTCCCTTTTGTTCACACTACACTTTCTGTACCCACTAGCAGCCTTAATTTTGCAGTCCTATTTCTAGACTTCGTTTTGGTTTAGTTTTGTTAGTTCTTTTGTTGTTGCTTTTGTTCCCTCCATATTCCACATAGGAGTTAACTCAACCAGTAATTTTTCTCCTTCTTACTTAACTCACTTTGCATATCCTCCCCTGCCCCCTGCCCCTGGTCTATCCATGTTGTCACAGATGGTAAAGAGTTCTCATTTTTTTCCATAGCTGAGTATTCTAGTGTGTGTTTATACCATAACTGTTTAATCGTCAGGTCTGTAGATGGGCATTTAGGTTGTTGCATAACTGGACAAATCATGTTGGAGTGAACACAAGTTTATAGAACCTTTCGAGTTAGTGAATTTTCATTCTTTGTATAAGTGATTTTTCGTTCTTTGCATATGAGTGGAGACACTGTTTTAAAACGAATTTTTGTGAACAAAATCTAAATTTTTTGAAATCAAAAGTTCAATTATTGAGATGATAAAAGGCAGGCATTTTGAAATTTTAATAAAAATATAAACTATCACCAAACACTAACATAGATAGGAAAAGAAACTCTGTCTGAGAAGTTCATTGCTCTTAAAAAACGTCATTTCAGTGAATCGATAATTTTCCACTTAAACTACTGAATAAAGACACTGCTTTCCCTGTAGCCTTATAGGAAGGGGTTGAGGTCAATTGAGAGGCCTCAAATCATGGCTTACCATTCATACACAGTACTTTTCTCTATACATTCTATAAGACATTTCTCATAATGTTGATTTATAGATGCACTTTAAAAGGGCAATTGAAAAGTGCTCTTTGGGGTGAGTGTCTGCTGTGGGTGGAAAAATCAAAGAAAGAAGCTTCAGCTATGCTTCCTGGTACCAGAAAATGCAGTTACATCAATCTGAATATTTGAAGACAGAGATTTCTATCTAAAAATTGATGTTTGATGCTTTTTTCTATCTCTCAGTTCTGTTCCTTTTCATACCTTAAGCAGCATTTCTAAAATGAATAGCTTATAATATGCAACCATTTTAGTGTGAGTAGTGAATAGAACAATGCAAATGACTTAGTTGGAATTGTTCTTATTATCATTACACTCTTTAGTAGAAAGGTAAAAAACTTAAGCTGCAATGAGAGGAAAAAGTAGACAATTTTTTTTGGGTTAAAGGCTAACATCAACAAAATAGCTTCTTAGCAGTGAATTAGAGGTTTTTTTGTTTTTTTTTTCCCCAAAATCACTTCAAAAATACCTGGCTTTTAAGAGAGTATATATGAAATTTAGAGAAAAAAAAAAACACTCAGGTAATTCAGACCCCAACATTGCAATATTCTTATGTGTTAGTATGTACTTGTATGGGAAAAATTACATATTTAGATATTATCTTGGAAAAAGTATTCGTGTGAATAAGAGAAAAATCCAAATATAAATGCTATGGTTTTCTCTGCAAATTTACTACTCATACCATCTTGTATTCTGGAAGTTACAAAAGAGGTTTTTTTGAGACTAAACAGTCTCTCTTGGGTACAAGCTATGATATATACTACATTTGCAGTTATAGCTCTTAAATAATACTTCACTTTCAAAAATCAATAGATATTTGTTAAAGAAATTGATAAATCAAAACCTTAGGATATGATATTTTTCTTCCCACTACGAAGGGAATTCTGTCAAAAATATAGCTTTTAAAACTCTAATCCAGAGCCATAATTCTCCATTAAAATATCTTTGGTCTAAGAAATAGGGATCCAGACTAAAACCATTATCATTTTTGAAGTTTTAAAAGATGGCATCTCAAAATTATTTTTGATTAGAATATCTGACCCATCGAATAACACCACTTGTGTGATATTTTTATTTCTCTAACAGTTCATCACGTGATATAATAATGTTTGGTAGCCCTATGTTCGTCTAGCTTCATGCAGAGCACTATGACCCTAGGAACCAATAGATGCTTACTCCTGAAATATTAGCACACTGCATAATTATTTTTAGGCATTTTAGAAATTCAAATAAAGTAGCACTTTCTGAAGTATATAATTTGCATTTTAAATAAATTTTAAAATTGTATTTAATTTTATAATTTTAAGTTTACATTTAAGTTTATAATTTTAACTTAAATACATTTCAATTTGTTTTATGGTACTTTTATAGTCTCCTTTATCAGCCAGTTGAAGTGATATAATATTCTTTCTCTTAACTTAAGGAAATGAAATTAGAATGATGGTTCAAATGCCATCTCGCCATTTTTTTCTAGAAATCATCAAACCAACTAAAATGAGTAGAAAGACAAAAAGAGGGGCACGGGGAGGAGACATAATACTGAATAAGGGTGAATGAGAGTCAGATAATCCAGAATGAGATGGATATTTAGAGTAGTATGACTACCACAGTGGTATCTGTGTTATAATAAAGGGCATAATGAAAATTTTTTGAATTTTATATTATCCAAGAGACTAGGTATCAAACTATGTTCTACAAGAGTTATAGCAATAAAAATGACTAGTAACTGTCAACACTACTTTTTTTGAAATACATGCAGACTGCCACTTCATGCTGTACTTTGAATTTTGAAAATTATCTTACTTTTCTAAAAATATGCCTGATATAAATATATATATATATGGTTGGCTAAAATCATTTTCATTGTTCACAGATCTTTGTGGCAGAACCAGTGCAAAGAATTTGCTGACTACTTCAATCAGACACAAAAGGAGAGGCTGTCTTCACCTGATAATCACATGTAATAAGCCAAGGAATATTTTAATGAGCTAAAATTTTAAGAATTTTAGAAGTGCATTCATACAATTGGAAGATCACATTTTAGCGAAACTGAGAATTCCTATTTTATATATAAAATTAATGAAATAAGTAGATACTACAAGTTACAACAATATTACCTTTAGTAATTATTTTTCATGCATGAGATTCCAATATGGTATTTTATTTTATAACAATATTTCTTTTGTAACTATTAACATTAATTTTTTATAGTACTTAGATTCCTAATCCACATAGGGTCATACAATTTTGTAGAGACACATGATGGTGTAAGAAAATCAATGACAAGATATTGAAAAGGCTTATATAAAAACACAATAGGAATTATGCCTAATATGATAAAATGTATCTCAATGGGAAAATAGGAAGGCAATTGTAGTTGGTGCTGCCCACAAGTACCACAGACTGATGGATTAAACAACTGAAATTTGGAGATTCTTGTCTTTTGGTTGGATCACTTTCATGTTCTCAAGGTTTCACCTGGACACATAGGTGTCTCTGTATTAATCTCACTTTTTCATAAGAACAGTTACATTGGAAACAGGTACACTATAATCACCTCATTTGACCTTCATTATCCTATCACAGATACATGCACATTCTGAGGTATTAGGGACTAGGACTGTATGAATTTGGAATAATAGAGAGAATTCAGTCCAAAACAGCAGGGAATAAACACTCATCTTCAGGAGATGAAGGGCCATGTTTATTTGCACAGTACCGCATGCAAAGGTGCAAACACATTCAATTATATCTAAGCATTATGTACTCTGGGTGAGACTAAGTCCAACAAATTCCTTTGAGAATTTGAGTCATTTGATCATTTTAGTTAATCTCTTTGAGTTTTAGGCATTCTATATGTCCAAGTGATCAGAGTATTAGAGTCTCCTGTGAGCTCTTTTTTTGACAGGTTTCTAGATGGCTATACTTTGTGTATTTACCTGAGAAATGCATGAAATTTCATAATGTAGTCCTGGTTCCAAGATAATTCGGAGCCTTTCACATAATTGCTTATCACCACTATTCATCAGTTTAAGTGAGGCATTTCATGGTGACAGTAAAGAGATATTTAAAGGAGACATGAGCTATAGTTAAGGTCTATTTCACTAGAAATTCTTCGGTCTATACCAGAACTTTTCTCTAAGTCATTACCAAAATATACCAGGACATTGTTTAGCAACCAAGGCAAAATCTCTTCAATTAGGTCATATAATCAAGGAAAAGCAAACTGAATTCTTGTTGGCACATGTTACTTATAGACTGAATAGCAAACTGAATTTAACAAGGGTCAATGTAAAATAAAACTTAAAAGAGCTAACTCATATTCCAGTGACGTATAAAACATCAGTATTATATAAAGCTAACTAAAGTTACTCTAAAATAATTTATGTAACAGGAAAAGTAAACTGGTAAAACAATGTTATTTCTTTCTTTTTATTTTTAAAGAGTTATTTACTTACGCATAAAGAGCTGGGGTACAGACCAGAGGTGCAGGGGCGGTGAGAGGATCACCCAAGACAAATGGGAGAGCAGAATCTGAAGATGGCCTAAGTACACTGCTGAGGGGAGCAGCGGGCAGGTCAGGAGAGGTCTGCCACGCTACGTGGATCACCTCTCTGGGAACAAACTCACACCGAAACGGCTGTGGCTACTTGCAGTGCTGTGTCCTAACCCACTGCACCACCAGGGAGGGCCCACAATGTTATTTCTAAGGAAGATGCATATTCATATCTGGAATGACTGAATTAATTCAGAAAGTTTTCCAGATTTTATTAACGTGGTCTTTTAAAATTTATATCAGTTATGATCTTTTATATTAAGTCTTATGATCATCTACTTTAAAACTACATGTAGTCTTAGGTTTTACTGTGATCTAAATGTGTGCAATACTTTGTTTTTAATGATGACTATGAATAATTCTAGAACAAAAATATTTATATACATATAAAATATATGGATACAGAAGGAGGGAAAGTGAGAGAGAGAGGATGTTAGGAAGTTGGAAAGTGGGTGTAGGAGTTTGTAAGATAGCCACCCAAATCAATGGTGATAGAGAATTATACCCCCATAGCTCATTTATAATATGGTTGATGGTAGAAATTAACAGGTATCGCTTAATTTACTTTGCTGACATTTATAAAAACAGCATTATTACTTACACTTTTCACTTTATTAGCATCTGAGATATGTGGGAAATATGACTACATAGCAAAACTATATTAGCCTACACACAAATAGGAGTCACAAATTGCATATGGTACCCACAGATAATACACATTTGGATGATAATGAAACTTCAATCTCCCTTTTAACCCATCCCATATCATTTGACTTATTTTAATGTCACTTTTGATGTTTGTTCTAATCTGCTGATGAAAAAGTTGGATAATTTCATGAAAAACAGAAGGGAAATATCAAGTTTTTCCTTTTATACTTTTAGAATTCTAAGTTGATCTCATAGGTATCATCTTTGAATCGATTAGGCAGTACGGCAACTTATAAGAGAAGGAAATTTACAACATCATAATATATTAAATGAGATGAAAGCATTTCTAAATTAAAAACCACTGATTACAAATCTGAATTGAAATTGGTTGGATTTTTAAGAATACAAAGTAAATGTATGCCTCTTAATATATGATACAACAGAATTTATTGAAAACATTTGATGACATTAATCCAAATGAACAAGGAACTGTTTTTTAAAAAATGGTTTAAAAACATGGTATCATATTCTCAATGTGCTAAAATAGTCATTGTAATTATATATGTACTTATACGCAAATAATTATGATTACCTATATATATTTATACTGTAAGAAAATTAAATATTTCTGTACATCCTTAATGGATAATATTGGTGCCATTAATGATATTAAGAAGACAAATTAATACATTGAATAAATGGAAAAGATGTCAATTAGGTATGTGTAAGTACATTAGTATTTATGGCAACAAAATGCTGAAAGGAAGTAATTTTCTGAAAAGAAGTAAAATCTCATGGATTACTTAAACAATAAAATTAAATAAACTGTTTAAAAGAGTTTATATGGCTAGTTTTTAAGAACGATTACATAGTTTAATGGTCAATAAATGATAGAGTGAAACATAATGAAAGAAAGGCAAAAGCCATGAAATACTATGCTTTAATATTTTAATAGTGTTAGGTCAAGACAGGATTTTTGTTGCATTCCCATATTGTCTTCAGTTAAACTGTTTCCTTTGAAGCAAACAGGTTCTAAAAATTCTGTTTATTTTTTCTGAACAACTAGCAGGATGAAATCTGAAATTACAGTGTTATATTTCTATCAAACCTATAAAAATGAGTTTAATCTTCATAACAATTTCTATATGCTGGAAACTGAAAAATACTAGATTTATAAAAATACATATGTTAGAGAGTATTAGAAAAAATAATAAAAGCATACATAAAAGTACTAAGAGATGATTTTTATTTAAATTCACTATTGTAATTGCTCACACATATACACATGTATCATCTTTCTCAAGTTTCATCCAAATATATATTAGGTTTTTCAATAAGCTCCATAACTGAGGTTATTCCTATCATGTTTAAAATATTTACTCTCTTCAGCTTCATATTGTATGAGCCCTGTTGATTTTATAAAACATAAACAAGGAATCAATATGTATACTGCACAATATAAAAGTGTACTTTGTTTTTGGGGCACAATGAATGTGAATATGTAACCATAGACTATTTCTATAACAATGAATGTTGCCAGAGACAAAGACAAATACATACAACATTCTTTAAGTAGCTTCTCCCTAAAGGTAACATCAGTCTACAGTCATCTTTGGCAAGTCGGGCTTTTTTTCCATTTTTATTTTCAAATTTTAGGAAGCAAATCAATAACTTGCTAGGTACAGCATCTGCTAATCTGTGAATACATAAATATGTCCATACTGTCAACAAACATTTGTTGAATATCTTTTATAAACAAGTTTCCAATACCAATTCTAATTAGTTAAAACATTCAGTCTCCTAAAATGTTGCACAAAATGTACCACTACTGTAGTTAATTATTTTTAGAGCACAAAGGATAGGCATACATATTTTTCCATCTTTCAAACAAAGAAATGTTAAGTCAGAATTTTATCTAAGCCCTATTTTGCAAAAGTGCAGTTCAAGAAATATGGCTACCCTTTATCACCAAGTCAAAATGAAAAGGTAAGAAAAAACTTATATAGATGGCAGTATAAAAAAGACATATGCAAGGCCTATATAAGATATATATAAGTAAAAAAGTATAGAGTTGTGGAAAGCAAAAGCCAAATATTAAAAAATACATCCAAAATATTTAAAAGAATAATCACAGCATTAATAAGCCAAAGTAAGCTTAAATTACTATTACTTCAGGTATTTTTCAATAATGCATGTTTATTATTTGTATGTGTATGTATATAGATATAGATATGCACAAATACATGTATACATATGTTCATATGTATTATATTCACAGTGTGTGTGTATATGAGTTCAAGCAACCACTGAAAACTTGATTTCCATAAAGTATTAATTATTGATCATAATAATTTTAGCCACCCAAAACCCTGTGGTATAGAACATCTCATTCACAGATGCTATTGACAGAATCATGATCAACTTATCAAATATAATGTTTTCATTTAACACAATTAGATATATAGATCTATAGAGCTGAAACAAACCTCAGAGACTCTCAATGCAACACCCATAGATTAATACAGGCAAAATTTGGTTACTTGCTACAAAGTCATAAAGGCAAGATATGATTTACAAGCCAAAGTTGCTATTCTGATGTTCCCTTCTCTTGTCACAAGACCTTTGCTGTCCAGGGAAACTGACATCCTCTGAAGCTTTCATGAATATTACTTCATAAGTCTACATTATGTACCTATAATCCTTGAATTTAAATTTACCAAAAACTCTCAAATAATGTAATTAAGGGGTTGAAAACAATTTAACTATTCCAAAAGAACTAGACACCAGTCTTGGATGAGGTTTGAAACTCGTCTTTGTTTCAATTTTCTCATCCTCAGCACGTGTGCAGAGTCATCCACACCGGTTTGGTGGATTTTTACAAAGAGAAGTTATATTGCTTCACAGACTTTCTATAATGGAGAAGATACCATATGTGTCGTATTCATTGCTTTAAACTATGTACCTGGTGTTTATAGACACTCAAACATTTGTTGAATGAATAGAAGAATAAAAGCTTGACACCCATGGGGCAGAGACACAAGAATATATGAGAAAGACACAATCCCTGCTTCCATGGAAATTGTAGCTCAGAATGTGTTAATAAAATAAGAGAATAAATTGAAGAAAACTGAAAGACAAACTGGGAATAACATAATGTACCTGCCTTTACAGATCTCATAGCACAGCATGCTATTTCTGATAAATTATTTTCTTCTAAAATAAAACATACCTCCATCTCAGCAGCAGTTGAAGCAAGTACTTTCTAACCCCCATGTAAAAGAAACCATGTTGCTAGTGTCCTGTGAAATTCAAAAGAGGAAATATTATCAATAAATAGCTGGGAGTGGATGATGCAGAAAATGTATAATGATTTGTTTGATTCAATTTGAAAAATCAGACAAATGAAGGATTTCATGGTACATATAAGGGTTTCACTACATGTGGTATATTCTTTTGCCTTTAATGGCAGAAATAATATATAGATAGTAAGTTTTCTTTTCACGCTCCTAATGACAACATGTTTGGGTTAATAATTACAGAATTTTCTTCTGTAAATTATATGTGTGCATGTGCATCTGTAAAAGCACTGATTACTTAGTGAGCATTTTCCTTTTGTTTCCACTTTCCTAATGTAATACTATAAGTATTTTAATTTCTTTGAATTACCAACCTTTAAATATTCTTGATTCATTATATTAAAAGCAAAAAATAACATAGTTATCATATTAAAATGAAACATGGCCTTTATATAAGAATTTATCTTCAAAGCAATGAAAATTAAAACAGAAAATTCCATTAACATTAATGGAGATGTCACATTTATTGCCTAAATGTTAAGACTATATTTATTGTCCATCATTTTATTATCAAAGCTGATTATCTGAACAATAATAGCTTTTCTGATTTAAATTTTTCGTCAGAAAATATTTCACACACTGTCATTTAAAGAATGTTATTGTTTAACCTCCTAAAATATACATGCTCTCTTTGGAAAGATTTATTAACATGGAAATAAAAGCTCTGTAATAGATCACATGAATACTGCATGAAAACTACTGATGCTCTCCAAAGGTAAGACCACTGACATAAATCAGTAATTCTGCTCACTCTTTCCCTGGCTTAAAAAAAAAAAAAAGCCTGCACAAATTTGCCTTCTATATTATTTCTCAAGTGTCTGTTGTGCAGGAAATTACCTAACTGCCTACCTAATACTGCAATGACCCAACAGTAGTAAAACAAAAAAATAAAGTGATACATTCGGACTTTTTGTTTTTAGATATTTAAGTGTCTGATAAGAGAATGCCCATTTCAAATTTTCACACTCTTTGCATCAATTTGAACAAATCAAAAAATGGCCACTTATAACACGTTTTATTTCTGAAGAATCCCACTTCAAACAAAATCTTTTTTTTTTTTCCTACAGAATTACAGGAAGCACTCACTATACTCTTTAACATGATATTTTTATAGTTGTTGCCCTTTTTGGACACAATTTCCAATTTAAATAAAGTTTACATAATAAATTTTATAAATAAAATTTAAGTTAAAGTGGAATTTCATTTTCTTAGATTAAAAACAAAATGGTTTTGGACCAAGTATTAACTTGCAAGCTTTTAATAAGTTGAAGAGGTAACAAAGAAACAGCAAATTTAACTTACAATGGGACACAACTTTGCATTGGCATTTTGAGTTGGCTCAATTTTGTAGTAACTCAATAGTTTTTCTTTGGGGAAATTGGTTTTGTAACAATTTATTTCTGGTTATTTTTCTCAATAAGGTTATTGAGCTTCACACTGACTTCACAGTATAATGTCAAAATCCTAACTTCAAACTGAATTGGACTATAGTTTCAGGATTCAGAGAGAAAATTAACATACTTCTGGAGATAAAAATAAAAGTTGACTATGAAGCAGGGACATTCTAGATTATTTTGTAATATTCAATAATTCAACAAACATTTATCAAGAACTATGAATATTAATGTCCACTAACATCTATTTAGCCAATTTAACACATCAAGCATTTCTTAAATCATGTCAATAACTAAAGTATGTAATTAGCCAACTGCATTATATATTTTTTATTCAACCAAAGGTAATACTTTGATTTTGAGTACTTACCTAGTGAATACTATGTCTTCTGAATTGTATATTTCTGAGGTCACATAGTTCAATTCTCCTGACTTGGTAGTAATTTTCTCTATACTACATTTCTAGTTACTCCTCACATTGACAAAAATCTGGTCACCCTATAATGCTATTATTCTGCTTACAATAATAATATTTCACAGTTGTAAATGTCTTTATAAATGTTTTATAAAGTTTATCCAAAGGACAACTGTGATTTGGTCTACTGTCATTTCTAATTTCATGCATGAGAAAATTTGAAAAATTATGTGTTCTATACCTAATAAATCAGGCTGTGTAAATACAAAACAGGTAGTATATTTCCAGACACCATTATCTCTAGTCACTAGGCATGGGAACCCACCCTGGACCACTAGGGTGGACCTACTCTGGCCCTGAGGGGTTCCCATATGCAGTGGCAACCCACACTGACCCAGGGGAATTCATTTTATAAACTCAACCTAACCCCTGCAGGGTTCTATAGCCTCTGTGCTCGCCCACTGATGTTTGTAATATGAACGCATGAACCCAGTGGAGATCCCCTAGACAAGGGAGGCCCAAACAGCCCAGTGGGAGTTCTTATATGAACACTTCCTCATGGCAATGTGGGTTCTGCCAGGCTTCAGAACTCATGCTGGCTGCAAGGTGTTCCAATACCCCTCCCACATATCTGTTTCATACTGTATTGTCTCATTTAAAATGTGAAAAAATAGAATCAAATAAATTCTCCTCTTTGACAAAATATTGGCATGTTCTCCAGTAATAGTCATGTTTTTCATGAACTTACTAGGTTTAAGTACAAAATGTATTTAAATTTGTATTTAAATATAACATTGTATTAAATACAAAATTGATTTCTCCTATGATCAAGTAGGAAGTTATCTCAAAAGGTGAATTTAAATGCTTACTGAGTTCTGTCTTTTCTAAAATTCTTATTAATAATGATTTGAAAAATTAATAATTAAACTACCTGAGTCTAATTTTTTTTACTGAATTCATCATTTTCTAGTATACTTTGTACACACTAAATACATACAAACTTGAAGACATATTGCTGTATCTTTCCTTGAGTGTTTTCCCAAACTATTGCTTCTTAGAATTAAACAAAAAGTGAGGCTAAAATTTTAAGTCTACAAACACTATCACTATCACCAACTTCAAATACTACACAAAATTTTTCATTCATTCATTTGTTTTTTTTTTTGTTGGCAGGTTATTGAATTTGTTTTGCTTTTTTTTTTTTATTTTAGAAGCATGCAGGAAAATGTCCTAATATGCTTGATAGTTTATCACATCTGAAATTTTGACAAATTATTCATATAGTGAGTACCAATATGTGAGGTGACTATTGGAAAAATCTTAAATGTGCAGATACCATTGCTAGAAGTGTCAGAAAGTTCCAATGATTAGAGAGTTTCTTATGTTCATAAATTCACAGATTCAGGGAGCGAAATGGTGGGTGGGTGTTGGATAGAACGGGTTACTTCTAATGGTAGACAGTGATATACTATTCTCCCATATTGACTACTCCCCCGACAAAGGTAGTCTTGCTCTGATACTGAACATCATCTTCAAGCAGAAATACCATATGGCTGTCATCCTTTCCATACTAATACATCTTAAACTGCTGTTTCAGAGATAAGTGTTTATGAAGTCTCTTCTAGTATTTATATGTCATGCTTATTTTCCCTCGCTCCTTGGTCCATGCATCTTAATTGCTTATGTCACATTTCAGATTTTTTTTTTTAAAGATTTATTTATTTATTTATTTATTTATTTATTTATTTATTTATTTATTTATTTATTTAGCTGGGGTACTAGGGCAGTGAGAGGTTTTACCAGAGACAGAGTAGGGAGCAGAACAGGCAGATCAACAAAGTACACTGCTGAAGGGAGCAGCAGGTGAGACAGGAGATGTCTACTGGGCCATGTGGACCATCTCTAGGGCAGGGATCGAACTCACACTGTGGTTAGCTTGCAGTGCTGCATCCTGACCTGTTGCACCACTAGAGAGGGCCCATTTCAGAATTTCTAATAGAGTATGTAGTCAAATAACCTCTCAAGAGTCCTACATTTTACTACTCCCTCATCTTTATCAATTGCATTAACATCCAAGTACCCATAGTATGCCAAAACTATACTAAATGATGGGGGGAAATGATCAAGTAGGAAGCAGATTTCTCCTGTCTCATCTGAAGCTCCCCTCAGCAGTGTATTTCAGTAGATCTGCCTGTTCTGCCCGTGACTCATCTCTAGGGTATCCTCTCAATCCACCCCACACCTCTGCCTCTCTGCCTTACACCCCAGTTTTATGTGCATAAATAAACAAAAATATAAATAAAAGATGATCTTGAGGAGAAGAAAAAGAGGGCCACTTTTAATCAGTGCTGGAGTACTATACAATTTATATGAGAGTATGTCTGAAGGACTTATGCAAGGTCAGAGGAAAGGTCTATACACTTACGTAGGAGTAAGAGGAAGTTTCACCCTCCCAGTTGACTGCAAATGGCATTTTAGTAACGGAAGTTCAAAGTAGATGTTAGTGAAATTTGAGATTGCAAAATAAATTTAAAGATCAAGCCACCTGTATATTTTATCAATTTTAACAAATCCAATTTTACCTTGAAAGTAATAGAAAATCAATGTTTTACTTGTTTTAATTTTTAGTTAAAGATTATATTCTTATACAGCTAACCAGCATTAGCTTGGTTCGGTACCTATTTGATCACAGGCTTTCTTCTGAGATGCCTGACATGGGAGAAGCTAGAAGAATGGAGAATGATTCATAAAGAAGGAAGAACTGGAAAATGGGTATGGGCAGTCACTTATGAACAAGGTGTACCAAGCTCCCAATCTATTTGTCGTCTGGATTGAGAAACAATCAGCTGGAGCCTGGAGGGCCCCCTCTCACTCCAATCCTAGGTGCCCTAGGTCCATTCAAGCAGCCTGACTGCAGAACAAATGTGGACCAGGGGGTGCCCCTCTACAACCCAGCAATCTAGCACACCTGGGACGCCAACACAACAACACAAAAACGCTAAATCAACAGACCCTTCTACTATAGTTTCAGGAAGGTAGACCAAGTAACATGAGAAACCCAGTGGACATTCGCAGCCTAGAAGAACCCTGCAGGTCCAGCCAACCAGCAAAAGACACAATGTGGGGTCATCCAATAGCCAAAACCCCCACTCTTTGTCCACTGTAGCCATCTAAACTCCTGCTTGGTCCTTCATTACCTACTCAATTGGGACCCCACTTGGCACAGGAAGTTTTCCTGTTCTTCCTCTTATCCATCAATAAATCTCTTGCTTTTCTGTAATTTTGGTCTCAACATTGCATTCTTTCCTCAAAAACTGAGAAAGAGCCAGCCTGGAGTCCATGGACTCAGGGCCTGCTCCCCAAACCCAGACTCAATATCACCTCTCTGCTATTTACCATCACCCATGACCTCTGCATGTAGTTTCTGAAGTCCATGATTACTAGTTTTAAATAGTCCTACATTTTGTCATCCACTTGTGAATTTTTAATGAGAATGCTTTCATTCCTAGAAATTTTTGTTGTTTTCACTCTACCATTGCTGAATCAACCTCTGTCCTGTTCTCACAGCTGATAGGAATAACAAGAAACTGGGCCACAATGTGACCGCAGGATCTGCAGGACTAGGTCACAGTAGTTCACAGCTGTCTGAGCAGAGGGCATCACACATAGATGAAGGTGTAGGAAACAGTGATGAACAAGTGCTTACAAGGATAAATGAGTAAGTGGATCAATAAATGAAACAGAACTGGATTCAAACTCAGATTTGTCCATATACTTGCTGTGCGATGCTGGACCTGTTAAAGAGCATTGCAGAATAAACTTTAAATTCATGACCAGCAATGAATGCAGGTGACAAAGTGTGTCACATAAGCTTGTACTTTTGAGAGGTGAATTGCTGTGTATATTTTAGACATAAAGTCTATTTTCAGCCCCTAACATTGATTGATAAGAGGGATATTATGAGTGGATCCCATGTATATTCATAGCATGTTTGATATATGTCATTATTTACCTCTCCCTGCCTGAGAGATAATGTTTTTCTTTCTTAGAAATTGATAGTAACTAAAGTATTATTTTCTGAGAGCTTCACATATTTCTCCACTGTAGCTGGTGGGAAATAATAATTGATATGTGTCCATATTCTTGACATTAATCAAATTTTATGAAGACCTAGCCTGAATTTAAATTGGAAAAATGATTCAGTATCCTTGCATATTCCATTAAAAAAATGTATGTGAATGTTGCTTCTTTTTTTCTGTGCCTTATTTTTCCTTTCAATTTTTAATTCTTTAAAATTTATTTTTTATCTTTAATTGCCTAGATGAGTTTTTGTTTCTTTTAATTATCATGCTCAGTCCCACCTACACACCATTGATCTGTCATTCATCATCTTTCATTAGCTTTGGCAATTATTTTGTCACTGTCACTTCACATAATTTCTGGGCCCCATTCTCTATAGGCTGAGAAAACATGTGCTTCAGTGAGAGTTCACGCCACATGGATCACCTCCAGGCCAGGGATTGAACTCTCAGCTGTGACTAGCTTGCAGTACTGCATCCTAACCTGCTAAAATTTTACCCCTTTCTGCAACTCCAATGAAACATATGTTACATTTTTAATAATGTCCTAAGTCCCCAGGATCAATTTTTTTCATATTTTCACTATTTATTCCTTCTCTTTTCTTACAAGAATTGTCACATTTATGTTTTCAAGTAATTTCATGATAACAAAAGTTATGAATTTTTTCTCCCTCTGAAATAATGTCATAACATGACTTACTTTCTAATAGAAGTTCTACCTTATTATTTTCCATTTTTAATTTTTCAATTATGTTCAGATTCTTCTTTTATAAGAACAATCTATATTTTATTTAAAGCAGAATTGCAATCTATGTTTGAATTCACATTACATAAGGATTTGTCTCTCTGTTTTCTTGACTATAATATATATATTTATTCCTAATCTAGTACGGTTAGGGATTTTAAAAACAAGTGTTGATAGTCAAAGGTAAAAAAACTGAATAAATTTCACATATCTGGCTAACAAGTCCAGACAACAAGTGCTACACAACACCAGCTTGTGCTTAATGGTAATTCCTGTATTTGTAATCCACAGTACTTAAAAATAACATGGCTTTTTATAAATTAGCATTTTTCTGCATGGAACCAGTACAATGGGTTTTCTCTTATAAAGGGGAAACAGATAAAGAATTAAGCATGAAGAATTGATAGATTCACATGGCAAAATTTCATTGATGCCACCTGTCCTTTCGTTTCTGATTGATTCTACTTAAGAACTAGACAGTCTAATTTTATTGCCTTCTATTAGACTCTACACCTGGAAGGTAATCATGAATCATAGGAATAAACACAAAGGCAAGGGAAATACATACATAATAGAAACAGAAAGGAAGCAAAAGAATTAGATTAGACCCTAAAAATAATAAGCCCATATATCATAAAGATGTACTTAAATGTTTTAATAGTATTTCAAGGAACTCACACAGAAAGTGCCACCGAATTAATAATTCTCTATATTATTTTTTTAAGATTAATTTATTTATTCATACAGAACTGAGATACAAGCCAAAGGTGCAGGGGTGGTGAAAGGCTTCACCAGAGACAGAGTAGGGAGCAGAACAGGCAGATCAATGAAATACACTGCTGAGGGGAACAGCAGGTGGGTCAAGAGTGGTTTTTCCCCCGCCATGTGGATCACCTCCAGGCCAAGAATCGAACTCTCACTGAAGCAGCTGTGACTGGCTTGCAGTGCTGTGTCCTAACCCACTACACCACTAGGGAAGGCCCTCTATTTTTATAAGGTGCATCTGTTTTTCTAAAGAGGCGACTTCCCTGTAAAATTATGCAACAAATGATATAAATATTAAAAAAAAAAGTGATAATCTAGGCTTCCACTAGTGTAAACTTCAGAGTTAGTTTAGATAGGAGCACAATAAAAATCGAACTCTCACTGAAGCAGCTGTGACTGGCTTGCAGTGCTGTGTCCTAACCCACTACACCACTAGGGAAGGCCCTCTATTTTTATAAGGTGCATCTGTTTTTCTAAAGAGGCGACTTCCCTGTAAAATTATGCAACAAATGATATAAATATTAAAAAAAAAAGTGATAATCTAGGCTTCCACTAGTGTAAACTTCAGAGTTAGTTTAGATAGGAGCACAATAAATAAACACTAGGCTCTCAAACTTTAGAAAAACCTGTGGGATCTGCCTTTTGTTCAAAGAGTTGCTAAGGATTTTGTTTTTCAACATATTTGGTTCTTATTGAAAGCAATTGTTCTATAACTGGAAAATCCATCTTTTTTTTTTTTTTTTTCCTATTTCTCCCTCTCCCCCACCTCTCTATTTTCTGAGAAACTCATGAGATGAAACAATGCATGGAATGTAATGGGGCATAACCCAAGTGTGTTTCAAGAGGGAACAAATCAGAAAGCATATTGCTTGAGGTCAGCATCTGATGTGTTCATTATTCCTAGATCTGTGAGGTAAGTTGACAGGCAGAATTGTTTGCCTCATGGAGTACCGAGTGAACCTTTCAAAGCTGGACAAGTGAAAGAGCATTTGCAATATAAACCTTAATAATACAACATCTGCCATGTTTCATTTATATTAACATAGGAAAGACATAGTAGTAGTAATAGCCTACAGCCTTAGTGTAAATTACATCATTTCATGGCACTTGTTAAAAATAAGGATTGAAAAGAAACAAGAAAACTGTGATGATCCACTATATAATACACAGCATTTTCACCTTAGGGTCACCAATTTGAATAAGACTATATTTTCAATAATAAAAATTTGTCAGTTGCAATGTAATTACTTTGCTTTTTCTTTATTAGCTAGAGGTTTCAGTTTTTTTGTGGAAATAAACGCCATTAAAAAGAAGACAATGTAGGCCCTCCCTGGTGGCGCAGAGGGTTAAAGCACTGCACAAAGAAGCTAAAGCCACTTCAGCATGAGCTCCATCCCGCCTGCCTCAGAGGTGACCATATGGTGTGGCAGACCTCTCCTGACCTGCCTGCTGCTCCCCTTAGCAGTGTACTTCGTCGATCTGCCTGTTCTCCCTGCTCTCTCTCTGGTGAATCCTCTCACCCTCCGCATCTCTGGCCTGTAACCCAGTTCTGTATGAATAAATAAATAAATATTTAAAAAAAAAAGAAGAAGACAATATAGGTAATGGGTGTTTTTTTTTTTTTTCTGAGAGATAGTGGTGATAATGTGAAATGTTGTATTTCTGTGGACTTAGAAACTGATTCTTTGTCTTTTCTGAGTACGTATCTGTAAAACAACAAACTAATTTGAACTTCATTCTAGATAGATTTGAATGTTTCTCTATCATGGCTATTTTCTACTGGAAGCAATTTTGAAAAGTTAGCTTCACTTTGAAATTAACAAATACATATTTGGACAACTTTAACATAGAGTTGTGCACCTTGCAGATTCTTTAATGAAATGGAGAATTTTGTAGTAAGGTAACTTGAGTAAGGGGGATTAGGAACTATTCTGAGTGACCTAGACTTACAGATTGTTCTACACGTGATCTCTGCTCGATCATTTATAAAAAACCTGCAGTGAGATTCTGGAATTGAGTCCATACAATGTAGGTAAATTCCTGGGGTATTTAGCAACATTTCTTTCCCCAAGTGTACTGATGCATGGATGCACCATTGTTATGAAATTTTGTTTTATTCATCCTGAGCTACACTCCATATTCCACTGTTTATCTGCCTTTCCCTGCAAATCACCACTTATTACTCCTCTTGAGAATAAGGACGCACTACATCGATGTGCCTGAACAATTCAAAAAGAATTATTTTGACTCCTTTGATTTCATTTGCTCCCATTTGGGAAAAAAAAAATAGCCTGTTGGAAAATAATTTTTAAAAAGGTAGAAAGGACAAATCTCCCATATTGCTGATGATGCTTGATCTTGTCTAATTTTATTTAGCTTGATCGTGCTTATTTTTTGGTGTCCAATTGACTGTCCTTTGACCAATGGCCACTTAGTAATTTCTCAGCTTTTACCTGCTATCTGTCCTCTTGACTTTCTAGATACTTCCTGCATTACTTTACCGATGAGGCCAATCTTATCATTTGTTTTTATTTCAAATAAAAGTTATGTTTCTCTATCATCACTTATTTCTCTATCACCACATCTAATTTAACATGATACCACTGTTTCTTCCAAATAGTTATTTTGTTGCCTTTCAATACACAGTATTCTTTTTCTAATTATTTCATCACAAAGCAAATAAAAGAGTGGCATGATCACTGCCAGTGATGACACTGCACACAATGTATGGATGTCCATCTACAAGACGAAGAGGAATTTCTCTAAGGAAAATTAAAATATCTCTACAATAGATGGGATATTTTCAATATTTACAGGTTTTTAAGATGTGTGCTTTATCCTGTAGTCAACACAAGAATGAATTTAAGACTTTTATTTCATAACCTGAAATAAAAGTTTTGCTTTCAACGGAGGTCAGTCAGTTTATTTTTAAATTCAATTTTTATAAAAATTATTTTATTTAATGAATGATTTCACATGTAGACACAAGTTCACATGTTAAGACATGGTTGTACATATGCATGTATTTTAAAATAGGAAAGGAAAATTACTCATTGGCTTTCAAATTCTGATCAAGTGCAGTTACTGGGAGCTATAGGTGCTTTTCTTTATCCGTGTATTAGCTCAGGCTCAGGTTCTCGACATTAGTTTCTTTCTTTGCACCTCCAGCTTATATATCATTCTAGTGACTCCCTTACACTTTGTGGACAGGCTTGAAATTAAACAACCCCAAGTTTCTTTCTCGCATTCCCTTAAAATAGATTGTACACAGTCAACATCAATTTTCCTTAATCATCCTCGAGAACACACATCTAAATTATTTTTAAACTATGTGTTTGCTCTCTATTTTTATGTTGACATTTAGAAAGTGTGATTATGAGCTCAGTGCTGTGAAGGATGTTATTTATGGTTTAAGAAAAATATTGACTGTAAAAAAGCTTTTAAAATATTCAATAACTACCAATGGGATGCAATATCCACAATTCAAAATTTTATGAACTGCCTTAATAATAAAAGATTTTGCATCTTTTTTTGATTCCTGATTTTCTATATTTAGACACATATGTATAGATTACACATTTCTATGTAATTTTAAGAAGTATATTTTATGGTGAGGAAGAATTTAGTCAACAGCCTATCATATTTCTTCGCAGCACACATTGGCATGCTTTTTAAAATTTTTATAAAACACATGCTTGGTATTGTACATTTACATTTTTAGTCATCACATTATTATAATACAAACTTGATAAAACTACATGAATGTATTTAAAATTAATCATTCATAAATACAAATAATCATAAATCACTAAAATGAGGATATTATATTTCCCACATATTCACAGAACCCATATTCAAAATTATTTATTTCTATAATACAGTAGGACCCTACACCCATTTTCTGTTACTGTTTTTATAGATCTCAATGTTTATATACTTTGTTTATATAAATAAACAAATAAAAATAGGTATGGGATTAAAACTCAGTTTTTAAAACATCTTTGAGTTTACATTCCAATAATTACAGTACTCTATCTTCAAAAAATGTTCCTCAAGTTTTGGGCTGATACATATTTTATTTATTCAATTGTGTTGACAGCAACAGTATCGTTTTCTTGGCTTCCTCATTCAATTTATTTTCACTTTAGATCAAAATATTTCTAATTGTTATTTTGCTATTGCCTGTGAGGTTCCTCTCCTTTGGAAGTATACACCACCACTAGAGTGTTCCAGAAAAGCATTTCACTTTGAGAAGTTAGAGGAATTCTGAAAGGGTAAGTGAGCAGGAAGTGATATTTCTGCATCTCTATTACAAGTGCATTATCAGGAAGATCAATTCTAGAAAAGAGTATGTACTATGGAAATTGAAGACTTAAAAATCAATTCCCTTAAGTTTTCCATTTACACAACCTTTTTATGAAATCTTAGACAAGTTTCACATTTTTTATACAACATAGCTTGAAACCACTAGCATATTTTACATTAGAACTTTTCTTTCCATAATTGTTATGCAGGACTGTGAATAATTTGAGAATAATTTTGTTTTGTTTGTTTGTTTCTGAGAAGCTAAATTATGCTTGCAAAGTAAGAGGTACTTTTAAAAGATGTTGAATAATGAAACAGTTATATGAAAGTATCATTGTTAAGTACACTTTTTGCATTCTATTTTGTACTCATTTATAGCTTTATCGGCCTCATTATTTTTAGAGTCAGTATGAAAATTTCTGGTTTGCTGACCATATCCGTGGAGAGCTTTTTGAAAACTTTAGTTTACTGATTCTATTTATTTTTATTGAGGAAAAAAACTGCTTACAACACTTTTTCTGATTTAGGGATATAAATTCATACCTCTTCATCTGCATATTGCTACCCCCCACCCACCACCACTCAGAGTCCTTCATAAACCCCCTGGTGCTGTCATGGGACTCCACACAGTGACGTAGCCCTCACAGTCTTTACTGCTCATTAAACAGTGACAATCATTTCACTCTGTCTCCAAAAACCATGCTTTCAATAAGCACCTCCTTTGCGGTAACCACGATTTATAATCCAATGAACTCTTTTGTAGTGAAATGAAATGGGCTACCGTAATTTGTCTTTCTAATGAAAATGTGGTTATCAACACCTTCAAAACCATAACTGATCAGGAAAATAATAGTGGCTCTTCCTGAAACTAATCATTTGTATCTGTCCAGGGAAAACATCCTAAATATTTTATGAAGAGAATGATAAAATATAATTTATAAATAAAGTATTTCTGGAAAGTGTGTAATAGAGGAATAGAGAATGTGGGACTAGAGGAAGGAAGGAATCAGAGTATAATAGCCAAAAGCTAGAAAGTTCTTACATTCCTAGGAAATATATAAGCAGAATGGATTTTTGATTTTGATTTCAATGAATCAAACACTGTCATGAGAGTAAGCAACTTATATTAGGGGGGAAAAACCTTAAAGATTAGTTATAATTAGGACCCTCCCTGATGGTGCAATGGGCTAGGGTGCAGCACTGCTAGCTAAAAGCTCACCACAGTGGCTTCAGCACAAGGTAGATCCCCAGCCGGCAGGGCACGGAGTGGCCCACATGGAGCAGCAGACCTCTCCTGTCTCACCCACTGCTTCCCTCAGTAGTGTAGTTCATCAATCTGCTTGTTCTGCTCCCCACTCTGTCTCTGGTAAATCCTCTTACCATCCCCTGCACCTCTAGCCTGTACCCCAGTTCTCTATGCACAAATAAATATTTTCTTTAAAAAAAAGATTAGTTATAATTATAATTAGCAGTACTACCACTGTAAGCAAAAATATATGTATCAAAAATATGATGAAATAATAAGAAGCAATCTTATTTATGAAAAACTTGACTTCTGCCAACTGCCACACTGAGTATGCCTTATAAAAATCTCCTTCCCACTACCAGCATGTGTAAGTCAGAGACTCCCAAGGAGCCAGAACAGTTATGGAAGCTCCTCGTTAGCGGCTTAAGGTTTGAAACCCAGTCTAAGGAGTCATTTTGAGCAAAGGGGTGCCCTCACAGACTGTGGTAATGAGAGATCCAAACATCAAGCACTCCAGAGGCCTTAGGAGTGTCACACACACCATGTGGATGCAGCTGTGAATGCCAAGCCACACAAAGCAGCTGGAAGAGCTGTAGAACCAGAGAGGGCTGTGTCAAGAGAAGATTCTCAAAGACCTTGTGGCCACTTACTATGGAAAGATTTTTGTTAAGGGCCTGAGAGAAGACATCACTAAAGAATTTATTTGAGCAGTGTGGGAAAACTAAAATGATTGAGTGATGGGGCCTCACATTTTAATTCATGAATTCTGGGTTTCACACAAGCACAGTAGAAATGAAATTATCAGGGCAGTATCCATTTCATCAAAACCTCACCCTGACCAGAGAGTCGTGCTTTCTCATTCTCTCTCGGGCTAGCATTAGTGGGGGCATCTATCTACAAAGATACCCATTTACCTTGGGAGTGGACTTTATTTGGGGAGGGAAGGAAAGCAGAATTGTAAGAATTTCTACTGACTAATCTACTCTGCTCCTCACTAGGAACCACCTCCATCCACATTCCCATTCCAGCAGCCTTATTTCCCCCGGGAAGTCATTCTAGTGCAGGATACACGCTACGTACAAGGTAATTTTAATAAAGTTTAATTGATGCAAAAAGACCAATAAGCATGGGATTTTATGAGTGTTTATATAAAGGACACCTGACGAAGAAGATCAAAGTTTATATTTGTGAGGGAGGAAATCTAAAATCTGAGAACTATTGATATGTGACTTGCTTCCTCCTCGCTCTATGCTCAAATGGTCCTTTCCCCAATTTAGTGCATGATTTAGGATGGATTTCTTCCCCTACACAATGAAAAACTTTAAATTGCTAACCTCTGCATCTATTGAAACTGCCAGAGAAAGTTTACAGCTTGGAAACCAAACTTGGCTCTCTGTTGGCAGAAACCTCTTCACCTCATCCCTATTATCCACATATTTATAAACACACAGTGTTTCTCAAACAGATAACAATACAATTTTCTCCATAGAGCATGTTTGCTTCTGTCAGTTTAGAATTTTTTCTGAGTGTATTTTTAGGGGGGAAAAAAGGCCAAAAATATAATAATTAAGTTGTTTTTCTCCATAGGATAGAGTTTTCTCTTTCTTAATTGTCACATTTCCTTTACATGACTCTGCCAGCAGCCCAGACCCTTTCATACATAAAACTTTCTCTGCTGCTATGTTGTGTTTGCTTAAACACAAACTCAAATCACTTATTGCAAAAAATTCACAAAAAAAGGCATTCTCTCTTTTCAATAAAAAATATTATGATTACATAAGGCAACAATATAGAAACAAGTGTTTATGATGTAAATACTTTGAAAACCAAAACAACTACAAATCAGGCTGCTTTATGAAGGACATAATATTACTAACAAAAGATGAGATTACTGAGGAAAGGTCCTTTCTTGTATTCAAATGGTGTGGCACACAGTAAAATAGTTAAATTTTAAAATATTTGCAGTCAGTTTGGTTTTGCCTTTTTGTTGTTTTTTATTCTTTGAGGGCAGAGACTGGAATAGTTCTGTGTCCTTATTCATGACCCAGTACCTCAAGCAAAAATTGTTATTCAGTGGATATTTGTTAAATCAATTCATGAAATAAACATTAAATGTAGATTTTTTCACCCATCTGGAAAACTGATAAAGTACTCTTTGGAATATGCTCCTTGAAGCGACCCTATAGAAATTGAAATGTCTGATAGTTGAAGATGTTTTCTTAAGTGATAAACAGTGTTAGAGAAGACTACAATCATTGCTATTTTCAACCGCCTTAGCAGTTACTAAAAATCCTTAGAGAAATGTGATATTGATGGACATTAAGAAATGCTACTGCCTCTTTAACTACACCTGGGAAATCAAAAATGATTATTCTGAACACAAACATTAATGAATTCAGAGAAACTAACCTTGAAATAATGTGAGTAGACGGTAGGCAAATGGAATAGTACGAATAATTCACGACACCTTCATAAATAAGTTAGAGGACAGATATAAAACAACACAAAGTGGCAAATCTAAAGAAAAATTGCAAACCAATCAAGTCCTCCTTATTCACCTTTGAATATTTCTACAAGAAAATAGTGAAGGAAGTAATTTTGAGACTTTGAAGAAGGTTAGCTTTTGTTTTCCTAATCAATTTCTACTTTGCCTTTTCCTTGCACACAGAAAGTTATTTCCTTGACTTACTCTAGAGAAATAAACCTCCTTTACATTTGTCAGTGTTCCTAGTCCTGTATCCAAGGGAAATCCTATCATTGTAGAGATATGTGCCACAATGCATAAAGAGCTCCACTTTGACTCTTAAGTTGGGGTTTTGGAGAGATACTCTATATTTTGGAGAGTGCAATTTAGCATTAAACTTAAAATTGTTTGTAACTTATAAATCTTCCACCAAAATTATGTACAAGTTGATTCAAAAAACATCTGAAGTGATAGGTCAGATCCAGCAATGGAAATGATCTGTTAATAATGGTTGTAATCATTAATTAAATAGACTTTTTTCACTTGAAAAAGAAAAGGCTATTCTATTTGCTGGCGAGGGCTGCCATAGCAGGAGTCCTAGACTGGGCAACTTAAACCACAGAAAATTATTGCCTAAGCTCCTGAGACAAGAAGTCCTAGATCAAGGTTCATTGGTTGGTTTTATTCAAAGTCTTCTCTCTTTGGAGATGGCCATCCTCTCTCTGTGTCTTCACATTGTCTTTATTCCAGATCACTGTATCCTAATGTCCTATTCTTATAAAGATACCAGTCAGGTTGGATTATGGTGCTTCCACATAACTTCACTGTACCTTACCTTTTAGAAACGTAATCACCTAATACATTCACATTTTAAAGCACTGGAGCTTAGATCAATTTATGTTTACGGGGTTGGGAGGTTACTCAGTTCAGTCACAGCTGCTGATGTGTAAACAATTTAACACATTGCATACTCACTGAACTTCTGGCTAATATATGCAGTATATATTATTTAATAAATAAAAACTACGAATGTTATTTCTAGCTGAATTACCATAAGAGTCAGTGCCCACCATTTTAACAGATTGAATGCAAATGGAAAGCAAAAATGTAATATTCAACAGATATTCAAGAGTGTTATACAAGTGTAAAACTATGCTAGATTTTCATTTTTGTTTTAGAGATTATAACTAATTAAAATAAATCTGTTACATATATTATCCCTAATGAGATATTTATTTTTAAATGAATCAATACATGTTTTTAAAGTGCTAAAAAATAGGGCACTTGGAAAGTGTTAACTCTTGAATAATCACATTATCTTCTTTAGTTTCTGAGCATACAAAATAATTTTCAAACATTACAGCTAAAATAAGTTTAATGGGTTTTGTGCTATTATTGTTTCTGTTGATGTGACATTGGTTTACACAACATATAATTACGAGGTATAGAATCACACACTTCAGATGTATGTTACCAAAACCACCCATTACTGAGGCAACCAACATCCTCTACTATAGACCAGTGGACACCTTCCACAATTTGCTCTCCACCGTTCCCGTCTCCCTCTTGTAGTCACAGTTCTGTAGTCAGAATTCTAGTATTTCCTCTTTTTTTAAGGATTTTTTTTTATGCATACAAGAACTGGAGTACAGGCCAGAAGTATGGTTGAAAGGGTTGAGCTGGTTCACCAGAAAGAGTGGGGAGCAGAACAGGCTGACTGACTGAAATATACTGCTATGTGGAGCAGTGGGCAGGTCAAGAGAGGTCTGCCATGCCATGGGGGTCATCTCGCTGGCCAGGGATTGACCTTGTGTTTTAGTGGCTGCCCATAGCTTCATAGTGCTCTGTTTTAACCCCTTGTGCCACCAGGGAAGACCTAGAATTCCTAGTATTTCTTGGCGGTTTGGTGCTGTTTGACTCTTTATCTATAGTCCACATACAAGTGAAACCATCTGGTATCTGTCTTTTTCCTTCTGATTTATATTCTCAGCATTATCTCTTCCAGTTCCATCCACATTGTCATAAAAGGCAAGTCGCATTTCATAGATGAGTGGTATGCTAGTGTGTATGTATACCAAATCCTCTTTATCCACTCATCTGTCCGTGGACATTCAGGTTGCTTCTATAATTTGGTTATTGTAAACAGTGCTTCAATGAACACAGGAATGCATGTATCCTTTGAATTAGTGTTTTTACATTCTTCAGAAGTAGAATCACTGGATTGTATGGTAGATCAATTTTTATAAACATCCATGATTGTTTCCCATAAGAAATGGACCAATCTATATGCCCTCAAGTAGTTTACAAGAGTCTCTTTTTGTTCACATCTTCCTTAACACTTGTCCTTTCTAGTCTTTTTGACATGGGCTTTGTCATAGGGGTGAGCTGGTATACCATTCTGGTTTGACTCCTATTTCACTGAGAGTGATGGCAAATATTTTCTTATGTGTTTCTTGGATATCTGAATGTAGTTAAAGAAATGTTTATTCAGTTCTGTCGCCATTTTGTGTAACTGCTTTCTTTTTGTAGAAGTACGTGACTTCTCTGTAATTCTTGGATATTGAGCCCTTGTGTACTTTATAAATATTTTCTCCTATTTAGTAAGATGTCTTTTTTTTTTTTTAAGATTTTTTTTTTTTATTTATTCATACAGAACTGGGGTACAGGCCAGAGATGCAGAGGGTGAGAGGATTCACCAAGGACAGAGTGGGGAGCAGAACAGGCAGATCGACGAAGTACACTGCTGAGGGGAGCAGCGGGCGGGTCAGGAGAGGTCTGCCACGCCATGTGGTCACCTCCGGGGCAGGCGGGAATCGAACTCATGCGGAAGTGGCTTTAGATTCTCAGTGCAGTGCTTTAACCCGCTGCGCCACCAGGGAGGGCCAAGATGTCTTTTATTTTGTGTCATTTATTTAACTGTGTATAGGCTTTTAAGTTTGAGTAGTCCCAATTCTTTATATTCTCTTTTGTTTTTATCACTGTTAGAGACAAATCCACAAAGACACTTGTGACCACAATGTCATCAAGTGTTTTGCTGATGTTTTCTCTTTGTATTTATGTTTTCAGGTATTACATCCATGTCTTTCATCCATTCTAGGTTAATTTTTTGTTTGTGGAGTGAGAGAGTGGTCTAGCTTCTTTCTTTTGCAGGTGATCACACAATTTTCTCAGTACCATTTATGTGAAAAAATTGTTTGAAATGTATGATACATCTCACAAACAACAAACAAATAGCTATTTGGGATTTGTACAGTTTATGTTTAAGAGTGATTAAGACCTCAAATTTTTAGGCCTCAAGCTACAAAGACCATAATTTTGACATTGAGAAAAATGTTAAAGCAGAGATTAGTCAACTAAAAAGAAAAAGATAACTTCTATGATTTTTTGCAGGTCACCCATATAAATTACAATTTCACACTGAACTGTGTCATGATTTTGTTACCTCCCCAAATGAATGATATATACATCTATAAGATATATAACTAAGTAGTTAAATATCTTAACTCACTGGATAGCATAGTGATCAAAAGATAGATGATACAAAGATGTACACCTATTGCATTTATCTCAATAAACAAAATTTGGGGGTGGGAAAGTAGATGATCACAAATAATTTATTTTGTTTAAAAAATTCAAATTTATATTTTTGGAAATACTCATATAATTCAGCTACTTGTCAATTAAGAAAACTTCCCTCTCCTAGTTGAGGCAGTTATTCACATACTAAATAGTGTATCTAAGGAGCACAGTAAATGGTTAAAATGTTTTCATGTACCACAGTGACACATAAAAAGAAAATAGCTTACTGAAACCATTCAGGGTTTCTTATTATTATGCCACATTTTTTAAATTCAGTGTCCAGCAAGATTAAAAGAAGATTTTTCTGTTTCATAAATATTCACCAGGTATTTATGTGTTCACTCAACTTTCTCCCCCATCAGACCACCCTGAACTCCTTCAACTTATTGATTCAGTATTAGCTCAGATACCACATCATTGTAGAAACTACTCATTATCTCTTAAAAATTGATAAAATAGCCTTTTTAAGGGTTTGAAATAGAGACCTTTCTTTTCTTTGTGACAGTAATTGGTATACTGTTACTAAATTATCTTTTTATTTGGCAGACAACTACCTAAAATTTGCAAAGTTTGAAGAACATGGCTGTGTCTTGTTCATCACTGAGCTGCCACTTACTGGAACACTAAACTACTTAGATAATAAGTAAAATGAATATCTCTGATTTTTTTTAGTGCAAGAAATGTAAATGCCCCAATTGATAAATGAATGTTCCTCAAGTAGCATAGCTGATAAATTATTTCTGTAGCAACCACCAAAAATAAAGTAAAGGTCAATATTTATTATTAATGAATTAAGTTTTTCCACAAGAAACTGATGCCAAAATAATCAAGGCTAGAATAACCTTGTCTAGAGTCCAATTTGTGAGATCATGATTTTCCAATAATAAAATGGTATGTGAAAATTCTCATTGGGATGCCCAAGAAAGCAGTAAAGTAGTAAGTCTGTGTTGGCGGGGGGAGGGGGGGAGGGGGGAGGGTTTTAATATATTTTCTTAGTTTAAATATTGAGAACTACTCTATCCCTGTCAAATATTGGAAATAAGTATATGTGATTACTTGATAAAAGTGAAAAAGTTAAAAAAAAGTGAAAAGGTAAATATATGGTAAGGACTACTTTTCAAAACTAGAGTATTAATTCAGAGAATCATAAAATTAAGAAATATTGACAAATATTATAACTATAGATGACAAGAAGTTCATGCAGATGTAAAGAAGTTGCAGATGTATTCACATAGAAATCAGGTTTCTTTCTATTCGTATTCAATTAAAAATCCGGATGCATGAGTCATGGGTTTAAACATGATTAATTCTACTTTTCTGCATGTGAACAGGCTGACTTAAGGCAGATCACCATACTATGCTTAGACTGGGCAGTGTTGCCTTATGAAAGATTACCAAGGAATCATGTTCTCAATAATCAAGAAAAAGAAACTCTCGCCCTGTGCTTAAGGCAGAGATTTTATAAGTAGTTTGGAGTACTGGTTTGTAACAAACAGAAACTACAGTTCAAATGAAATGCTTATTCACGTAAATATCATTGGTAGGCAAAATCCTTAGAAAAAATCAAGTGTGGGGTTTTACAAAGTAGTGATCAGAAAGTTGCTACCAACTCACTGAATAGTCTTAGTATACTGAGTGTGGGATAAGCATACATTATAGACTTCTGACGTGTTGCAATATGAAGCACTAGCTTAAAGGACTCTTGTTAAAAGAAAAAGTTTGAGCATAAATCTATTCACATGTTTAAAGGTATCTTTCAACTACCCAGAAATATGCAAGAAGAAAAACAATTCAAATGAAATATTTCAAAGAAGCCAATAGACTAATCCACAAGGTAGGCATTTGTTGCTAATAGCACAATGTCTTTTACAATGGGATAATGGGATAAAGAGATGGGAAAAGGTAGTTATAGATCAAATAATATGTGAAGTATGATAACCTCATTCAACAGTGACACTGTTTTTAACCTGATTTTACCAAAAAAAAATTTGGTATAGATATAGATCTATATATTATATCAATATAAAAAGATATTTTGCAATAGTGTAGGTATTTGAATATAGACTGGGTACTAGATGATTCCAAAATGTGTTGCGACTTATATTGATGAATATAATTATTGATATATAAGAAAATGCCCATAGATTTCAGTAATAAATTCTTAAGAATCAGTCCCTCTCCAGTGGCGCAACAGGTTAGGATGCAGCACTACCAGCCAGCCGCAGCTACTTCAGTGCAAGTTAGATCCCCACCGGGGAGGTGACCCACATGCTGCGGCACACCTCTCCTGACCCACTGCTGCTCCCCCTCACAGTGTACTTTGTCCATCTGCCTATTCTGCTCCCCACTCTGTCTCTGGTGAAGCCTCTCACCACCCCTGCACCTCTGGCTTATACCCCAGTTTTGTATGACTAAATACATCTTAAAACAAACAAACAAACAAAACCTTAAGAATCTAGAACTAAAATAACATTAAGTTTCAGACCTTATTCAGCCTGAGATAGAATTAACATATTTTCTTAAGTATGAAGGAGAATGAAAAGTAAAACAAATATTAAAAAATACCTGATTAGATGGGAAACCCGCGGGGACTACAATTGAGATGGGAAAAAAATGTAAAAATGTAAAATAAACTATTATAAAATAAAAAAAAAACTGATTAACACTTTTTTTTTAAGATTTATTTATTTATGCATAAAGTACTGGGGTATAGGCCAGAGGTGCAGGCGGAATGAGAGGCTTCACCAGAGACAGAGAGGGGAGCAGAACAAACAGATCAACAAAGTACACTCTTGAGGGGAGCAGTGGATGAGACAGGAGAGGTCTGATGCACCATGTGGATCACCTCCAGAGCCTGGGATAGAACTCGCTTGCAGTGCTGCATCCTAACCTGCTGTGCCACCAGGGAGGGCCCTGATTAAGTTTGAATATAGGCTAGTCAAAAACATTGTACATACACATCATCTTTCAGAAACCATAACTACTCTATTTTAGCAATCACAGTTTTTTTTATAAATCCATGTATATCAAAGATAATATAATTCAAATCAATAAACCAGTGGGTTTAATGGGTACCACTGACAGTGGAGAATAATAAATTAGTAAATTAACCCCTGACTCCCAAGGTATTTTAAGATTGATGAATATTAAAAATAAACAAAAAAATGGGTAGAGAAACAAGAAACCATATTGTGCTGACCAGTTTTTTGGACCCTGTCATGACAGTTTTATCTTAAAATATCTTGCTATCATATGTCCTGTCAGTTTATAAATATGTAATAGCACTGCGACATTTATATCAGAAGACTTATATAAGAGAAAATGAATAGAGGTGAATCTGAGTCATGTAATCTTTGCCGTTATTTCACATTACAGCAATTGCTGAGATAGATAAAGTCTTAATTTATGCACATTGTACATGATTTATATCCTCTCTTTCTTAGGTAATGTGGTTAATGCTAACATTATGGCCACTGTAACATTCAATTCAAAAGGTTCAGAGAAGGGGCAGAATCTAACCTGTCCTCAGGGATGAGTTTCTTCAACAGGGGTGTTATTGTGAGTCAAATAAAAGACATAGCAAAGGAACTGCTTGGCCATTTTATCTTGAGGAGCTAATCTATTTCCCTATTCCCTATCTAGAAAGGACACCTTTTGTAGCAGGGAGACACCTATAATATTTCATTCAAATGTATAATAGCTGGTGGAAAAATCCTCAGATATAACAATTTTAACAGGTATGTTATCTAACTAAATTATAAAACTTGGTAATTGCAAATATTAATGTTTTTGGCTGCTTGAAAGTATCACTGGTGCTAAAGAAATATTAACAGATATAAACACATATATGGAGAAGTTGTAGATATTACACAGAAAGTGCTATCTTTTATATGCTTAATTGAAAATCTGGACATTTATTGGGCACACATTTTAAAATGATTAATGCTACTTTTATGCGTGTGAAGACTTTGAAGGCAGATAACCATTTTGGAATTAAAACAGCTATGTTTTCTGACTAACAAACTGAAGCAACAAGTCACATTTATATAACTATGTGTGTCATTAAAATATTAAATAATTTATTAAGATTTCACAAAGTAAAATAGCAACACCTGCCATTCTGTCAAAGAACAGATGGTCAACAGTAAATTTTGAACTAATCATTTACTACATTGACAAGAAGAACCAATTTGACACTAGACACACAAAACCATATGTCTCTTGGGTGAAGAGATCTACTAAAGTCATAGGAATGAAAACTGATTTCATTCTTTGCTAAAGTTAAAATATCCAAACTATTTTTAAATTTTTAAGTATTTTTAGACATGTCAGACCTGTAATATTTTCAGTGAATAGGAATTCTAGTAATTGGGGGCCTCCTTGGTGGTACAAGGAGTAACTCTCAGCACTACCAAGCTATTGGCAGCCACTGCAGCACGAGTTTGATCCCTGAATAAGGTGCTACCCACATGGCACAGCAGACCTCTCCTATTTCCCTTACTCTTCCCCTCAGCAGGGTATTTCGGTAGATCTGTCTGTTCTGGTCCACACTCTGTCTCTGGTGAATCCTCTCACCACCCCTACTCCTCTGGCCTGTGCTCCAGTTCTGTATGCATAAACAAGTATTTTAAAAAAATAATAAATAATATAAAAAATAAATTAATTCTAGTAAATGAACATAATTAATGATAAATTATACACTAAACTAACTGATAAACCCATTGATATTTATAAGATTCTTCATACCACTTTGTATGTATCAAAGTTAATGAAATCATTATCATTGCTTCTCATAATAACAGATCATTGTTATCTCCAAATATAAAAGTGTAGATATTTTGAGAGTTACAGTTACATTGAATTTAAGATGTTTTTCACATACTTCATGTAAAACATAAAGTATACCATAGTTACCAGTCAACTATTGGCAGTCATTTACAAAGTAAAACTTTGTTAAGTTTTACTGCCTCCATAGTATTGTCCTTTCTAGAACCTTCATGAAACTGCAATACAACGCAATTCCCTCACTGAAGAAATAAAAGGTTCTGGGGTAAAGTTATGACCCAGAGACATAGAGATTTTTCTTGCTTATTAATGAAAAATGAATTACTACCTATATTTACAAATTATTATTACTAGATCAAAAACCCCTTACATAATTTTTCTTCTTCATTTTTTTGACTTAATAATTTGAGAAGTTCCAGGTTCATAGCAAATGAAGGCAGGACCATTACAATGGTCCACATGTTATGGTTGATAAATCTATACTGATACTTCATTAGGATGCAAAATTCATATTATAAATCAGTTTACTCTTACTATTAAGTATCCTAGGTGTTTAGACAAATGCAGAACGACACCTATCTATCATTACAATATCATATTTTACTAGTTCTAAAAATTCTCTCTGTTCTCTGCCACCAGCCAACTATTGGCACTTTGTTAAGTTTTACTACCTCCTATTATTGTCTTTTCTAGAATGTCACATCATAGGAACCATTTACATTCTGAATGATGTCTTGGTTGCTTTAAAGTTCTGGGCAATTATGGGCCCTCCCTACTGGTGCAATGGGTTAAATAAGCGCAGCACTGTGAAGCTCACCGCAGCTGTTTCATCATGAGATCTACCCCAGGAGCCAGGGAGTTGAACCACAAGGCACAGCAAACCTCTCCTGACCTGCCCGTTGCTCCTCTCAGCAGTGTACTTAGTTGATTTGCCTGTTCTGCTTCCTGCTCTGCCTCTGGTAAATCCTCTTACCCCTGCACCTCTGGCGTGTACCCCAGTTCTGTACACATAAATAAATAAATCTTTTAAAAAAGTTTTTGGCAATCATGAGTAAAATTGCAATAAACATTCCTGTGTAGGTTTTGATGTAGACATAAATTTTCAAGTGCTTTGGAAAAATAAAGTATAATTACTGGATTTTATTAACAAGTATATACTTAGCTTGTAAGTAACCTCAAACTCTCTTCCAAAATGCTTATCTCATTTTGTATTCCCACTAGTAATGAATGAGAGTTCCTGTTATTTCATATCCGCAGAAGCCTTCTGGTGTTACCAGTGTTCCAGTTTTTGATCATTCTAACAACTATATAGAGGTATTAAGTTGTTTTGTTTCATTTGCATTTTCCTGAGGATCTATAATGTGGAACAAATTTTCATATGCTTATTTGCTGTGTTTATCTTTTTTTGGTGAGGCGTCTATGTATTTGACCTATTTTCTAATCAAGTTGCCTGTTTTCATTGTCTTGGCTCCACCAGCAAGGAAAAGAAGAAAATATGGTAAAAAGATTATACTACATCAAAATAAAGGCTCTGCACAGTGAAAGAAACTACTATTAACATGAAAAGACACTCTACTGAGTGGGGGAAAATACTTGCATACCATAAATCTGACAAGATGCTAATGTCTATTGAATAAATTTAAAAGACATTTTCCCTATATGATTCAAGGATTGATGACTACACTTATTTTTGGTTGCTTGATCTTTGTTAATTAGAGAAGTAACTTGCCTCCTGATATTAATGTATTTTTCATTCTCCTGTGGTTCCTATATTTTTACTTTGGAAGTTTATTTTTCTGTTACCTGAAACATAATTTTTACAGACATTGCTTATTCAGTATCATGTGACAAGTTGGAATGTTATCATCTCTAATAACTGAGAATCAAAGATATATTGGAAGATGTAAAGTCATATAATAGGGATATAAGCTATGCAAACAAGCTTCTACAATCTTCACTTTAGCTTCTTTCTCATTTTTAATTCTTTCTGATCTGAATTCTTCCTTGTCTGATACTAAAATATATGCTGACAAAACATAAGCAAGGATCTTACTACATAATTAAAGCTAGCGGTTAACATAAATTAAATATAGAAAGATAACCCAACACTTGAATGCAGCCTAAAATCTGATTCTGTTTTTTGGTTTACTGTAAAGCTTTTTTTGATGCAGATGAATTAAAGTCTTTTACTTTGCTGAGATGGCTGATGTTTGGTTTTACTTACATCTGAGTTCTAAGAAGTTCTAAGTTATGAGAATATGGATATTGAACATGATAATTATTAAATACGATTATACCACACCAATTATTAGATGGGTAGATTTTTTATACATTTTCAAAATCTATACCACAAGTTTTCAATCTGTAAAATCATAAAAATATTACTTTCTTCCCAGCTCTTGGGGCTGCTATGAGATGAAATGAAATTGTATACAGAAAAAAATTAACAGAGCACATACTTAATATCCTTATTATTTGTTATTATTTTTTGAAGATACAATTGACAACAGAGAGTCAACAGGGAAGAGAGAGACAGTCCATTACTGACCTATGATAAGAGGCGAAGCCAAAGCTATGGAAGCTGGAGAGGTGACTCAAGGCTGCTGTGTCTGAAGCCCAAGCCTGTGGTTTCTGGAAGCCAAGTCTTAGCAAATTCTGCCACCAACAGAGCAGAAGGATGTGGCAGGCCTGCCATTCCTGAGGTTGCCCCTTCCCACTGCCCCCAAGGGTGAAGGCCCACTGCCCTCCTGGTCAGTAGATTGCCCTCAGCAGCAGTTCTGGTAAAGGGTAAGCCTATGAGTTGTTCCTCCCCACCCCATTGTTTTTAAAGATTTATTTATTTATGAATACAGAACTGAGTTACAGGCCAGAGGTGCAGGGCGGTGAGAGGATTCACCAGAGACAGAGCGGAGAGCAGAACAGGCAGATCGACGAAGTACACTGCTGAGGGGAGCAGCGGGCGGGTCAGGAGAGGTCTGCCTGGCCAGGTGGGTCACCTCCAGGGCAGGCGGGGATCAAACTCATGCTGAAGTGGCTTTAGCTTGTCAGT
>NW_004567110.1:37714508-37729553 GCF_000260355.1 Condylura cristata
AAATAAATAAATAAATAAATAAATAAATAAATAAATAAATAAAAGGCTACCAAAACATCCTACCAGCTCTACCCTCTTCACAGCAAGCCCCTTACTCCAGACATCAGAGGTGAAGTTCAGATCACAGCACTGCACTTGAACTATTTCCTTCAGTTTGAGTTATGTCCAGACATGGGGGACAGAGGCCAGCCCCTCATGCTGAAAGGAAGAGATGCAGTATGCACCCAGCCCAGGAAGCCTTACAGGTCACTTCAATGGCCCTGGAGATTCAAGGTTCAGCCACTTAGACCACCCCAGAATTGCAGCTTTTTAAATATAAGCCTAGAGCTCTCTCCACATAAACGGGCCTGTTAGAGTAAGTACTTAGACAGAATGTAATCCTAAATCTATGTCCCAATTAAATAGACTCTCCCCCACTGTAGTCCCCTCCAGTTTTCCTGAGACACCTAAAGGGAAAAGCAAAATAACACAAAACAGAATTTGGTATCTCAAGGAAAAAGACTTGAGATACTATAGCCAAGTAAGGGGTTGGCAAGATAAGGAAGCAATTGCCAAGGGGAATATTTATGAGCTTCCAACCCTGAGGCAGTCCCACTAAGAGAACTGAAAGTTATTAAAATGCTTGTTCTCCCCTAAATCTTGCCATACCACCAATAAACTTCCTAGATAACAGCAGTAGATTGTAACTGAAGAGCTGAAAATAAAAAATTCAAGAAGAGACACATGCAATAAAGACAGGTGAGGAACCAAGACTCTAGTAACTACAGCTACAACAAAAAGTTGACACAATTGTACCCAGATTAGCATAAATCCTCCTACTCAAGACCTATAAAGATCTAGTTACTTCATTCCCTATTACCTACTAAACTTGATTAAAAAAAAAATACAGGAAATGCCAAGAAACAAATCAGATTGAGATTTGACAGTCAAGAATAGAAATGTGACAAGTTGTAAATTAATTCTGATTAATATGTAGAGGCATTAATGGAAAAAAAATGTAGAGAAAATATAAGCACGTAGCAGAAAGATGGGAGCTATAAGGAAAGATGAACAGGAAATACTAGAAATCAAAACTACAGTGTATATGCTGGTATTTATAGAGTGCACAGGAATTAGCCAAGGGAAATGGGTGAAATATGGGAGCTGTGGGGGAGGGTTGCTCCAGACTACAAACATAAGACAGCTACAGATTTGACCCCCTCCATTATCACTGCAACTTCCTTTTGCTCAATCTAAAATTAATTATTTCCTCAGAGTCCCATTTAAGAGTCCCACTTCTCCTCTTCTCTCCCCTTCTCCTGTTTTAGCTCCATTTTCTTCATCTTCTCTTGATCTCCATCTGCAATTTCCTCCTCCACTTGACTTTCTGCTTCTTCCCACTCTCTCATATTCTTTGCTCTTAGGATTCACATAAGGAAAAATCAGGAAGAACATCACAGACTGTCATATCAATACTTTCAACTCGCTCAGTTAAGCATCTGGACTTCTAGTCTCCTACTAAACTAGCCTCAGTCATTTCCTCCAGCTAAGTATCATGACAAATATAAATCATTAAGGATTATAAGAGCACAAATATAGACAGGAAGGTAAAATGACATTTGAAATAAGATTCATGCTAAAGCCAGCAAACATGTTTATAAAAGATTATTTTTAATTGTTATCTACTCTACCCATGTAACCCCACTAAGCAGTTGTATAATGCAATTATTGCCTTTCTATAATTGCAGTGATCCTTCTTATGCCCAAACTACTCCCTTGCTGTAAATTAGACATTTCTGGAAGCTCTTTTCACGCATTCTGTTCTCCAGATTCCTATTGAGCACTGGTATTCATCACACTATATTGAAAAACAATCCTCTAATCAGAGCATAATAAAATTTATTGCTTCCTTGTATTAAGTAAGTTGATACCCTGATAATAATTAAAATTCAAAGCAACTTCCAAAGCTGCTTAGTTCACAGGGTCTAGTTAAAGTTTTGTGAGAGTCTGGTTCTTTACATAGCAGTTATGTGCTACATGTCAGAAGAAGGATCATTTCCATATGTGCTATATACAGTGCCCATGTTTGTCTACTAATCACAGAGATGTGCAGAAATACCATTAGTAGTTCTGAGCACTGTTTGTGACTTGAGAGAATACACTTTTCATGTTTATTACACAGTTTCACCTTCTGGATAATTTAATATTCAAGCTGTGTGAGTCTAAATAGCTTAGCACAGCTGGTGTGGTGTCTTATTATTTCTCACTTTTCCTCTTATCTGTACAATTTTAATAATTGGGAGACTAAAAACAGTATGGTAAATGGATAAAATTATTCAAGGAATCCACATATTTGCCACATAGTCAGTGAGAAGCTTAAATCAATTTTCTTAAACTGCCAGCCATGATGTGTATCTAAACGGAGTGCTGGGATTTGATCAGATGCACTGCTTATTGTTTGCAAAGGCAATTATGAAATATGCAAGATGAGGATTTTAGGCTTTTTTTCCAGTTTGAATAACTCTGCCAAGTTATTCTGCAATTTATTCATTAAAGAAATAACTTCTTTTTCCTTCAAAGGAACACACTTTTTAAAATGTTTTGGATGAGAAAAAAGAAAAAGATGAAGTAAAATTATTACTTTCTACCTTGACCTCTAAACCTGGGGACTATGTTACTTTCATATTTGACTAGATAAGGGCATTTTTATGCAGCTTCAGATTCTAAAAAAGAATGTCAGAATATAGTCTTTCTTTGTATTTATGCTGCACAATGAGTTGTTTAGACTGATACTCTATTTTTAACCTATGTAATCATAACTTAAATCATCGTGTGTCTGTCCACCAAAAAAAAAAGTTGAACATATTGTAGAAATAGATAGACTTTTGTTGCATAAGGCTCATTTAAGGTTAATTCTGCATAGCTCTAGCCATTGCTTACTAATTCTAAAATAAAGATGTCTATTAGAAAATACTTTTTTCCAAAAACTGAATGTTTATATTAAATTGCACAAAGTTTACATGTCTCTCTCTTTACATTGTATAAGAAAAAACAGAATGTAGTTATTTTTGTTTTCTACAGCGACAGTTATTGCTTAGATAATTGTCAGTTGGGGTCATTTCAATTTAAATTTTAGATAAGCAAATTAGTATAATTTTGAAGATGAGGCACATCTCATCATATTGTTATCCTCCCAGTGAAAATGACTCCATCTGGGTCAGTCCATTTGGGTATTAATTCAAGTAGTTGAAGTATAGCAACTTAGAATGACATTATTTCATGGGCATGCTTCCAAACAGAATCTTAGGCAAAAGTGAGCCGTGATAGAACTTTCTCCTTCAATTCTGGAACATAGTCATAAAGCACATGTTCCCCTAAGGACTATACACTAGTTTATGCTAACTAGCCTTTTAGGAATCTTCTTTTTAGCTTCTATACATGAGCCAATATTTGAAGTCTTAAAACTGTCTTATAGCAATTCTTTTTTTTCTTTTTTTTTTTTTTTTTTAGGAGATGTGTTTAAAAGGGCAAAACTGACTAGTGAGCAAAGTTCCTCTGTAGCTCTACCAGTATAGTCAGGTCATCTTTCCTGACCCAGTCTGCTACTGACTTGTTAGATTTTTTCATCATTCCCTGGAAATACTTTTTTATTTATGCATATAGAACTGGGGTACAGGTCAGAGGTGCAGAGTCAGTGAAAAGATTCACCATAAAAAGAGTGGGGAGCAAACAGGCTGACTGACGCAGTACACTGTTGAGGGGAGCAGAGGATGTGTCAGGAGAGGTCTGCCTTGCCATGTGGATCACCTCCAGGGCAGGGATTGAGCTCATTCTGAAGTGGCTTTAGCTTCTCAGTGCTGTGTTTTAACCTGCTGTGCCACAAGAGAGGGCCTGGAAACACTTTTTAATGTACGTGATAAACACAACCTCTCTAACTCCTCCCTTGACTTACTGAAATAATTTTCTACTTTCCTAGGATTAAGTGAAATGTAACTTATTTCTCACTTCTTTGCAAATCTACTTTCACATACAAATTTTGTCTGTATCCACCCCCATTTCTTATTACATATTCTAGACCATTATGCTTCCCCTCATTTAAGGAACAAAAAAACAAATCCCTAAGCTTCTGAGATTCAATGATACTGAAGCTTGTTAGTTTCTAACTCATTGCCAAGTTTTCATCCTTGTACCCCCAAATGGTGCTGGTCTCTATTTCTTTGTTCCAGACTCAGATTCTGCCACCACTTTGAGTGGCTTCTGATATCTGATAGGGTAATATCTATCATTTTAGCTTTTATATACCTCTTCATTGAAATAAGCTGTCATTATACATCAACAGGCATTTATTTCTATGACAATATGGTGGGTCTTGTCATCATCTACAAAGTCATCCCCTATAAAATTTTCAACTATAATAGTCAACACAAGAGACCTCCCTGGTAGCACAGAGAGTTAAGTTTTGGCCCTATGAAGCTACTGGCAGCTACCATGGCACAAATTCAATCCCCAGCCAGGGAGCTGCCCCACATGGCACAGAAGACCTCGCCTGCCTTGCCTGCTGCTTCCCTTAACAGTGTATTTCAGTCAATCCGCCTGTTTTGCTCCCACTCTGCCTCTGGTGAACCCTCTAACAAACCCACACCTCAAGTCTACACCCCAGCTACTGTATGCTGAAATAAATAAATATTAAAAAAATAAAAAGCCAACCCTCAGACCAAAAGTAAATAAATGTACCATAATTGAAATCCCCAGTCCTTTGTATCCTTTTTTTTTCCTTTCTTTCTCTATGCTCCATTTTGATTGGCTCCAGTTTCCCCGTGTCTACCTTAACTCAGAGATAGATTGTCTCCCCAAAACTTTTATTAGCATCTTCAACATACTGTGCTTCTGTGAACCCATAGGCAACAGCCTCATGCACCTGTGTGTCTTCTCTGTTGCTCCAGATACACACTATGCAAACTGCAGTAACTTCCAAATCAGGGCCTGCAAACTAAGCAGAGTTCTCAGTCACCTTCTGTCTTTTCAGCTTGAACTAACAATGCAAACTTTTTGCCATACTTTAGAAAACTTGAGAGGTGAAAGAGTGAAAAGATATTGACCAAAAAAAAAAAAAAAAAGCAGAAACTTAATACGTTTTAAAAGAAACATCAAAAACTGTTTTATTGCTTTCTTTTCATATTACTCTAGTAGTAAGTCTCATTTTTCCAAAGAGGAGACAGGTGATAGAATTTTCCCTCACTGTAAACTACCACTTAAGTATAATATGCTTGTTTTTTAAACACTTCTGCCTCATATTATGTTTAGCCCTTTCAATCTGTTTTATTTCTCTTGTATTAATACAATCGAAACGTTGTTTCAGCATTTACTTTGTATATTAAAATATATAAAAAGATATTAATCAGCTCCCTACAGGAGACTAGAGGTCTGCTTCATATCATATTGCTAAGAAACGAGAACTTTAATTAATTTCAATCATTTTAAAAGACATCCGAGGTAGATTAGTTTCCCAGAGTGCTTTTACTTTTTTTCCCTCTCTCTTTAGCTTTCTAATTTAACAAATTCCCATTTGGTTAAATAATTAATTATAAACAAATTTTGCTTTGTTAGGTCATTTCTTTTTTGTTTTCTTGTAAAATGATCTGAGTTCAGCTGCTGGCACATATTTATATAAGTTAAACAAGTTTAATGGCAGTAAGATTATAAAATGCATTTAATAGTTCCTCAATATTTAAGACCCCCTTTCTTTTCTAAAACTTCATTCATAAAAGACCCATATATCTGTCTCTCAGTTATCAGTCATCACCACTTCAAAATTCTGTAATACCTTGTGGCCTGTCAACTACTCTCTAAGACTTCTAAGTGAAACTGATAACTTATCTACAAGATATGTCATCCTTCAGGCAAGAACACATTGAACTATAAAAAATGCTTGGGCTTTTTATTTTTAAAGTAGAGGAAGAATAGGATTACCAGCTTCTCTTGTAATTCAACCTTAAACTATCCACTCTTATTATCACAGATCACAAATTATTTCTAAAAACAACACTTTAAGATACATAGTTCTCCAGTTTAAATAGCTTTTAATTTTTCCTGCAGATTTTATTTCACAATGTTTTATCAACTATTTCTTTCTATATTATCACCTAATTTTGCCTATGTCTCTTGCTACTGGGTATTCAAACTTAAATGGATCATATATAAATTGCATACTAAGTATTTACAATTTCAGGTGCTAAAAAAATCTTGCCAGACTTTACATTCTATATAAAAGAATAGGAATCAATGATATAATACAAATATAATTTTATGTACATTTTAGGATTCGTATGTTTAACTTCTTCCAGAGCCTTTCTTTGGGAAAACTCATTCAAGTCTTTTTCTCTGACTACAGTAAACAAAACAAACAAGAGCAGACATTGCTGGTTGCCAACATTCATGCCCTTCTTTCCAAAAAAAATACTCTTCCTGACACCAACCATAACACTCAGGGGAAGATGTTCCACTTTCACTTTCAGAAGTGGTCTCATCTAGTCTGTTTTCAGTGAGGAACGGAAGAGCAATGTGACTCAATTAAGACCAATGAACACTAAAGAAGTATTTTCTAGACCCACTGAATTTTATCTTAAGAGTTATTGGAAAGTGACCCCTCTTGCCCAGGGATGAAATAGAGCCTGACCATCCCTGAATGTCATAATTTGTTTCTTAGAGGAAAAAGTCTTTAAGAGGAAGCTGACACTGTTGTGACAGGTTAGTAATATTCTAGGTGATTGGTTCACCACTCTGAGGTTGGAAATTTTAGTGGATGAGCTAATCAATTTATTTATTGGTCAAACCAATATCTACTTATATTAACTATGAGTGACACTTAATTCAAAGTTATTAACTCCCAGCCAGTCATATGTCCTACTTTTAATAATTAACAACTTAGAAAATTATAAAATGTTTTGTTATTTTATACTTTTGTATATTATGATTGTATGTGATTTACTTCTCTACTTCACAAATAAGTCAATCCCTTGTACTAGTTGACTACTTTTAAGAAGCACTGTGATAAAACAATAACAGTTATTATACATTTTGCCCAGATTCGTACATTGTCATCTATGCATTTGATATGAGATTCAAATGAGAACAGAATTAATAAGCAAGCAATGGTATCTCTAGCTATAAGTCCATTTGAAATTTGGTAATAGATTTTGCTGGAAATGCAACAGACTGTAACAATCAGTTAATTTTTGATTACCCTTTTTTTTTTTTTTGAGCCACAGGGTACCAAAATTAAAAAAAAGTTATAGCTTAAGTTATATAGTGAAACATTATTTTCTGAGGAAATCATCTATCTTTGTTTAACACAACCATAATGACAAGAAAAAGGTGGTAAATTTTTCGTAACTAATTAGTTTAGGCCAAACTTTTCCTTCATATCACCAGTGATATGAATGATGTATACACTGTGAAATCAGTAATGTATATACAGATATAGGTCTTGTTCTTGTACTGGTTTGAAGGTTTGGAAAAGTGAATAAAGGTAACTAATAGGGCCTCCCTGGTTAAGTCTCAGCCCTACCACCATGAAGTCCCACTGTAACAGCCTGTGTTCAAATCCTGGTCAGGGGGGTGACCCACATGGCTCAGCAGACCTCTTCCGTTTCCCCCGTTGCTCCCTTTCAGTGTATTTCAGTAGATCTGCCTGTTCTGCTCCACACTCCGTATCTGCAGAATCCTCTCACCACTATCCCCAACACCTTTGGCCTGCACCCCAGTTCTTCTATGCAAAAATACTTTTTAAAAAGAAAGTAATAAAGTACAAATCAAACTAAATACTGACAGATGACTTCCCCTTACTTGTAAGGGATATATTCCAAGACCCTATAGGATATCTGAAACCACGGAGTATATCAAACCCCCACATACATGCCTATGATAATGTTTAATTTATAAATTAAGCACAGTAAGAGATTAATAGCAAGAACTAGAACTAAACTAGAACAATTGCAACAATTTACTGAAATTAAATTGTCAGTGGGGTTTCACTCTCTCTGAGAAACTGTCTTATTGTATATACTATTTTTGGATCATGGTTGGCTGTGGGTAACTGAAACTGTGGCAAACAAAACCATGACTAAGTGAGGACTGGTGTAGAAGCAATACAAGGAGATTGAAAGCATGATAACCATCATTATTTGGGCAAGTAAATATACATATTTAAATCTCAAAAGATATACATTTAAATATAGCTCTATATTTAATTATTTGTATGTATTATGCACAAGTAAGTTTGTTTTTTTAAAAGATTTATTTATTAATTCGTACATTACTGGGGTACAGGCCAGAGATGTGGAGGGTGAGAGGATTCACCAGAGACAGAGTAGGTAGCAGAACAGGCTGACTAAGTACACTGCTGAGGGGAGCAGCAGGCGGGTCAGGAGAGGTCTGCCACGCCATGTGGGATCTCCTCCGGGGCAGGCGAGGATGGAACTCATGCGGAAGTGACTTAAACTTCTTTGTGCAGTGCTTTAACCCGCTCGCCACCAGGGAGGGCCCTATGCGCACATTTTAATGAGTTTTCATAAAGTTTAATTTTACATCCTGTCCCATAACATAACTTGAGTTCATACCACTGGTCCTCAATGTTGTGGTCAATCCATTTTCAAGTAATGAGACAATGAAAAACTGACTTACTCCCTTTACTATCACCTGCCTAAGATCATTTCTGTAATTCAAAGCTATAATGAAGCACTGGCACTTCAGCTCTACTCTCAAAAGGGAGCTGTATCAGGTGGAAATTGCTTTAGATATTTGCATCTTATTGAATGGACAAGGACTTTGATTGTGATAGATGACAGCTTGGCTCCCTATGAGTGCTTTGTAACTGCCCCTTTGCTCCCAATAAATAATGTTTAATATGTTTATCTTTACAGTAGTATGCTTACATAGCATATCTAAAACACCAATACCACAAGGTTAGTGTGTATGTTAGCTAATGTTTTCACAATTGCATACCACAGGCAAGCTCTCTAGATAGTATTAAATACTTAAGTGAGGAAAAGGAATAAAGTCATTACATAATTTTAAATTAATCCAACAAAGGATAATTCAGAGGTGAAATGGATACTTTTAGGAATAAAGTGTTAGCCATAAAGGAGTTCAATGGCTGACATGAGAGTGATGTAGAGAAAAACATACAGCTGATGAGATTCTTCCCTGTTTCATGCATTTGTTTTACAGACACTTACAGTCATTTCATTTATCTATCAATACCAGGGTAAGATGAAAAAAATCTCTAAAAAAATAGAACAGAGATACAATTGAGATGAAAAAAAAAGTACAAAATGATGTAAAAATAAACTATTATATAAAAAAAGAAATATGAAATAAACAACAACAACAACAAAAAAAAATAGAACAGAGAACAACTCCCCCAACAACTTTTTGATTGATATGACTTTTTTTTTCCACAACAGAAATGTCAGTGTTACTTATTGACTTGACAGTACACCAAAGCTGGTCATTTCTAGTTAAATACAAAATTTAAAAATCAAAGCTTAAACACAATGTATGGCTCGTTTCTCAGAGTATCTCTGTTGTCCAATAACACTGGAATTAAAATTTTATTTGGCAAGCAACTGTGTGTTAACTAACTACATATGATATGGCAATACAAAAAAAAAAAAAGAAATTTCTGCTCTTGGAGATTTTATCTAGTGGAAAATGAAGTGTCTGGTGAAAAGGCATACTCATTTCCTAGAATGGATCACTTTCTCCCAAGTTGTTACTCTTTGAATTTAAGTTTATTGGGTTTTCATATAAATCCACTACTAATTATAAACCCACTACTAATAAGTGCATTAATAATATGAATCCACTGCAATATACCAACTGCTGATCTTGTAGAAAAGTATTTGTGATTAGACAAAGATGAGTTTAGTGTGCACAATTACATATCCTGAGTATCTGTTTGCTTCCTCTATCACAGTGCTAATTCTATTTTATTAAAGATAAATTCACCATTTTAATATAACTTATATTTTTTAGCTTATACCAGTGCCTAAATAGTAGTTGGCATATAAAAGTGTTAAATATATGTGTTTTTTTTTTTTTTTTTCAATTTGGAAGCCGAGCAAGCATATAAAGGTATTCTCTTGTTTACAGAGAACAGAGTGAACGTACAGGGTAACTGTTTAAGAATGCAGCAAAACCAAATTATGTAGGTTAAAATCTTATCAAATTGGGCTCTCCCTGGTCATGCAGGGCATTGAAGTACAGCACTAAGAAGCTAAAGCCACTTCCACATGAGTTCGATCCCTGCCCAGGAGGTGACCACATGACACTGCAGACCTCTCCTGACCCACCCATTGCTCCCCTCAGCAGTGTACTTCATCAATCTGCTTGTTCTGTTCCCTGCTTTGTCTCTGGTGAATCCTCTCACCGCCCCTGTAGCTCTGGCCTATAACCCAGTTCTGTATGCATAAATAAATCTTTAAAAAATCTTATCTGGCCCTCCCTTGTGGTGCAGCGGGTTAAAGCACAGCACTAAGAAGCGTAAGCCACTTCTGCATAAGTTCGATCCCTGCCTGCCCTGGAGGTGACCACATAGCGCGGCAGACCTCTCCTGACCGGCCCGCTGCTCCCCTCAGCAATGTACTTCGTGGATCTGCCTGTTCTGCTCCCCACTCTGTTTCTGGTGAATCCTCTCACCCTCCGCATCTCTGGCCTGCACCCCAGTTCTGTATGAATGAATAAATCTAAAAAAAAAAAATCTTATCAAATCTTCTTTATCATTACTGCATTTTAAAGAACTATTTTTGTTTTCTGGGTTTTTTTGTTTGTTTTACTTTTGTCTTATGCTTATATCACTGAGTCATATAAATAAGTATAATGAGTCAGCATTTGTAGCTTATTATTGAATATACACTAAATATGAAGGTTTGCATTGACAAAAATATTACTATTACTAGGACTGAATTGGTAACATTTGTTATGATTGTGAGAGTATCCTAATCAGACCATTCCAAGATTCTCAGAAGATTCCCCCCAACCCAGTCTCCCCAAAGACTTTCCTCTTTGGGATACAAATATTTTGACCTAGTTTAATGAAATTCTGTGAGTCTGAGGAGACATTCCTGTGCTACATAAGTCCTTTGTCCTTCTCTCATCTAAGAAATCTCTACCTAATTGAAGCAACAAACACCACCCTTCTTTTATGACCTATAAATAAGTCGTCTGGTCTATCCGTAAAACATGCCCTCTCTACCTGAGAATCTCACCTTCAATGTGAGTAAAAAATGAAGTTATTCTCATCCTTATCATGATTTAGGATAAAATCATCCCCTTCCCTCTCCTAGGTATTTTAGTCACCTTAATGCCTAATTTTCACCCCTTACTTCCTTTTGATGACAGGACCTGTACCATTATTGTAGCTCTTCCCCACACACATTATTCAATTGATTGTTTTCAATTTGCTAACCTGTCAGATGCTGTTATGGTTACTCATCCAGCTTAAGAGAGGCCCAGAAAGACCAGGAATATCTCCCTCCTCCTGACAACTATATTAAGTAGTGCATATAAGTTCACTTTAAATTCCAATATAGTAGTAAAGAAAAAACTCAACCATATTATTAAATAAGGACCTGTATGAACTGAAATGGTAAAAATGTAAGATAATTCACATTTCACTTATACAAGTATGATCATAGCAAGCTTCTTAATTTCTCTGAGCCTCTGTTGTATTTTCTTATTGTTATGCTATCAAGCAATACTATTTTAAATATATATTAAAATTTTAATGAATTATAGTTGGCAAATACAATTGTGTAAATTGAAATTAAACAATGTGATAACTTGATCTATGTTTAATTACAAATGTTTATATCAATTTAATTAACCATCACTTCTTGAGGTTACCATTTGTGAGAAGGTGGTGAGAAACCTTAGGATTTACTCTCATAGAAGATTTCAGGTATACAATACAGTATTATTTACTAAGTGGTACACTAAATTCCTAGAAGTTATTAATTTTATAACTGACAATTTATATACCAATATTGAACTCTATTGTAAATGGACTCTAAAAATTAAACTTGAAAAAAATCTACTGCTATTATTTGTCTTGTGAATTTACAAATTTATTATTACATATGCTGTATTTAATTAGTGTTTCTTAACAAAAAACCTTACATATGAAATATATTAAGAAAAAAGCCACTAATGAATGGAAGTGTGATACTTCTTGCACTGAACAGGCAGTGAATAGATAAAATATTTTGAATAATGGTTACTCATAAAACAATATTGTAAATGAATTCTATAGAGGACATTATGCTTATTAAAATAAGTGATTTATGAGATACAATGCTTAATCATTTGGTTTAACTTAAAATACTTCATCATCTAGTTTGGGGCAGATTACCTATAAATTATATCAAAAGATTCATCTATAAATTACTATGATTCAATAGAGTTGCATAATAACATGTGAAAGAAATATTTATTCCTATTTCTCACTCTTTAGAATTTTAGTCATTGCCTATAATTTTCAAAGTCACACACCTCCCTGAAGTAATAATCACACTGCAACAAAATGACAGATATAAGCATATCTGCTTTTTGATCAAAGTTATGATTATGTACTAATGGAATGAAAGAAAGACAGGATAAAATGCTCTGATGTTCAAATTTTACACAGTAATTGATATTTCACACTAAGTAAGAAACATTACAGTCAGCACCATCTTTTTCCACAATGCTTATATATATAGCTATATATATGTATATATGTAATATTATATACATACACACACATATATAGTTGAGATTGATAAGAAGTAATGCAGCTAATTGAAATAATATTGCTTTTCAAACAGGTTAACAAAAAAGATTTAAAGTAACTGTAGTATTAATGATGAACAAGGTTATTTTTCCACTGAATTACTAAATCAAGTGAAGTTCACCCAAAGACTTTTCTTCCTTAGTCTCTCTTATCTAGAAGCTACCCTAATTCTTCACTGGCTCTGGACTAAAGTGATTTGACTCATTTCCTCACAAACCTGGTACCTGCTTAATGTTCTCAAAGCGACTTATGCTCTGGGGATCTTAGATCTGTATGTTAATCACAGTGTTTATCACAGGGGGATAATTTTTCCCCCTTTTTTTGTTCTGCTTCCCATTGTCAAAACTTGAGCTGATATATGGACATAGGAAGAATGTAGCAACCTCAGTTGCACACAATTCATATAACAAGAGTCTGGATTTTTGTTCGCAGGTTGTCCTTCTTGTCTTTGTATTTTGAAGAGGCTTTAAATCTTTTTTTTGGTCATTGTCACCATCTTTTGCAGTTTCTCTGGCAGCTTCCTCACCATTATGCTCAGGTCGTAAAAAATCTTCCTATTATAAAGGGCTTTTAACTCATTCCCTCTCTGTACTGCTTTTCACAGCCTTCTAACCTTGCTTTGATCCCCTTTCTTCTCATTTCTCCTCCTTTTTTTTTTTCTTTTTAGTTTTTATTCCAAATGTCTCCTTACATTGACACCACATCACTCAATAGGCAGTTCCCATTGATCTGGCTACTGTTTGGGAAGCAGATATCATTTTAAGTAGAGAAATAGGAAGCCTGACAAAGGACAGCATTTGTAGAACAAGACACCAGGCTGTTTCCAGCTCCTTCTTCCATCTTGGGATAGTGGGGAGACATCAATCTCTTCAGAACCTTACTTGCTGCCCACAAGATCTTTTAAAAACTTATAAAAATGTGCTGAAAAATCCCAAACCTCTTCACAATTATGTTTCAAGAAAATTTCTTGGGAAAATCTACTTAGTATGCTAAAAATTTCTGTAAGACAGGAAATGTGGAGAAAGGAGGGGTCAAGATAGGAACTGTTATCAAATCAAATGGGATGAAAATGTATGCCTGTGGAAGCACGTCTTCATTCTCTTTAATTGAGTCCCTATTTGTTTTTCAATTGTTCTCTGATAGCTTTTATCCTAACTGTTTTGTTTCTTCCCCCATTCTCATTTATAGTGTCAACTTACATTTAGGGCAGTGAGAGTTAACTTGCTCACTGTGACACTGCCATCAATTAATCACCTTTGGCTTTCCTTTCTGCCTTCCTATTGGCTGGTTGGTAATTGAGCTATGGGGCAAAAACCATTTCCAGCCACAGTCTGTCAGCTTGTTCAGCAGTTCATTTATTAGTTTGATAAGATGACCTTTCACAGCAACATCTAATCTAAAGTACCAAGTTTAACATACATTGAAGATTATTCAGAAATTTATTTGTAGATTCTACTTGGGTTATTTAAAATGGGCTGAGAATTGTCCTCTATGAATTGGGAATGGAAACATAGTAGGTAGTTCTCTGACCAATAGGTTCTGAATTAAAATGATGATGACGATTGGAGACTACAAGCAAGTTGACTGCAAAGTACCTAGAATATAGAGTATTCTATCTCTAACTAAATTTTATTATATAAGCCTAAACTACTAACCCATAGTTTAGAGAACTAATTTGTGAAGAAAATTTTATCTTTTTCCATAATATATTTATCCTATTTAATAATGATAAAACAAAACCCTGACTTCCTTTTACATAACCTTAGTATGTAATTTGCCTTAGTATGTAATTTCACTTATTTTTGGGGTGGGAATTCCACTCAGGCTAGGGGTTGCATTCCCAATACCAAGTCATCAAACAGATGATTTCTATCAGGTTAATCCAGTATAGGATTGAGCAGAACAACAAACAGCAATATGCACTCTCTGAAATCTAAGCTTACATTTTTTATAAAATGCATGACACTATCTTTGCTTGACATTATATACATGCTCCTTGTTTCGACTCACTTATGACTAAACTGGACAAATGGTTTATTGCTATTATTTACATTCCTTTACCCTCTGTGGAAATGGTGAGAAATTTAATTTTCATTTGTAACCAAATATCAAGCTTTATTTGCATCCATTTCTTATCTAAGACAAAATATTTCTACATAAGAAAGAGAAATTGTAAAGGCCATGATTTTCTCTCCAGAACTCCCTTCTAAAAATCTACTGCAAAAAAAAAAAAAAAA
>NW_004567110.1:37730293-37757145 GCF_000260355.1 Condylura cristata
AGTGTACTTTGTCCATCTGCCTGTTCTGCTTTCCACTCTGTCTCTGGTGAAGCCTCTCACCGCCCCTGAGCTTCTGGCCTGTACTCCAGTTCTGTATGCACAAATAAATAAATATTTAAAAAAAAAAAGAGAGTAAAGTGTTAAGCAATTAAATACATACTTATTGAGTACTTACTCAAAACCAGGCTGTGTTCTAAATAGTCTATCGGTAGCAGTCATCTTAAGTAATACTCAGTTAAGCAGAGATAGAGACATTTAAGCAACTTGAACAAGGTTACAGTTACCAGCAAATACCAGAATTTAGATTTTGAATCTAAGTGTGTGGTATCAGAGTTCCTATTTCAAAATTATCTTTAAAAACACTGGATCTAATCCAGTGGTCATCAAAAATGAATGTAAACAAGCATCAGAATCACACAGAAAGTTTGTTAAAACTGATTACTGGGTCCCACTCCCAGAGATTTTTAGTCAACTTTGGTGTGGCCAGAAAATTAACATTTCTATCAAATATTGAGATGATGTTGATGTTGCTGTTCCAAATACACACTTTTAGAAATACTGCTTCAAATAAAATTAGAAATACTTTCCTAATTTGTCTAGATGTGATACACTTGAAACAACTATGAATGGATTTAGAATAATTGTTTATAGCATCACTAGCAAAATGAAGTAAATGCTCTTTACTTTTTTTTATCTCTATATATGATATTGTTTTGTTTTTAAATATTTATTTATTTATGTTTACAGAACTGGGGTACAGGCCAGAGATGTGGTGGGTGAGAGGATCACCAGAGACAGAGTGGGGAACAGAACAGGCAGATGTACTGAAACAGTGCTGAGCGCAGCAGCGGGCGGGTCAGGAGGTCTACCATACCATGTGGATCAGCTCCCTGGCTGTGTATCAAACTGCAGTGCTGCAGAGGCTTCTGAGAGCTTCACAGTGTGGAGTTTTAACCCTTTGCGCTACCAGGGAGAGCCCTATGGTACTCTATTTTTATGTGAACAATAGAGTTGAACCTGGATTAAAAATTAATGGATTTTAATTTTTATGACAATCTAGTTTTGTGATAATAATTCAAATATCTAAAGAAGCTTAACGGGTGAAATTAGTTGGTAGATTCCTTTCAACTTGTATCTCTTTCTGGATTTTACCAATTATTTATTGTGAAAACAGATTTTTTTAAACAAGCATATGAACTTAATAAACATAAGATAGGGAGTAAAAGAAAGCAGAAAAGCTCCTAGATCATTTTATCCCTTTATTGAATACACAGTCAGATCTGCTAAAGTATGATATATGATATTTTTCAAATTGTGTTGCTATGCAAAATCACACAATAAAAACCACAGGAATTATGGAAATATGGGGGAACAACATCAATACTTTCCTTAGTGACACATTTTTTAAATATATAGAATGCTAGCACAAATGGCAGCATAACTTTACATATGTTAAGTGGTTAAGAGATGCATAAATACTGCAATAAATATGCCAGTTCATCTTGGAAAAGACCTGACCCCAGAATAAAATACACTTGCTTCTACAGGAGTGTCAGGGTAAGGCAGCTTGTGAAATGTGGAGAAGCACTATCTAAAGTTGTATGTTACCAGACATGGATGACTAGCTCAGATCCCGCTTTAAACATTGGCACTGAAAATCATCTACAAAGCACTCTTATTCTTAATCCTGAGGCATGCTTCTCTTCCTTTGAGATAGACATGCTTTGAGGAATTCTTTTCTACTAGATATATCTTTATTAAAATTGAAAATTTGAGCTAATGAGTAACTAACTTCAAATACTTTCAATATTATGGTTGGAAAAAAAATCCCCTTCAGATTTCTGATATGAACAAGTAGGTTGGGCCAACAACTGAAAGATTTGGAAATCACATCAGTGTCTGAGATCACTAAGCCAGGGATTTCCACTGAGATCACAAAACCTCTAAAACAAAGCCCTTCCATAAGATTTGGCAATATAAGATCTTGATGTATGGATAATGCTTTCTTTTTTGATTATGCAACAGGTTGTTTACAAAATTTCATGTTTGTTCTGTCCATGTACTCAACAAGACTTCCTTTTTCCCCTGTTTCTTAAGATCATGTTCGTGTCACTTAGCAGCACTAGAAATGACCTTTTTTTCTGAGCACCACTGATTATGGTGTTCGATTGTGTAGATTTCTTTTATCAATGAAGAGACAACAAATGTTCTATAGTTTCTTCCAAAATAATTTACAACTTCAACCTACTCCCCAACTGCTAAAGGTATCCTTTTTCATTAACTATTTCATATATAGGGCCAAAATGATTGTTCATGTTTAGGATGTTGAAATATATACATATATTTAGCTAAACATGTATACATGCATATATGTATGTGTATATACTTATGTGTGTGTACATATGTGTACAGGTGATACAGATGATACACTTACTGTATATCTATATCTCACTCAGATGTGAGAAAATAGTAAAACACAACTTAGTTGAGTAATACACACAGTGAACCAAGACCAGAGTAGCTGGTAGATAGCAGTGCATCTGGGTTGGTGTATTCCTTCATAGTATAATGCAGCTGGATGCAGTTATCTGTGTTCACCTCATGTCTCTCAGGAATGAAATTATACATAAACAAACATGAACTTTCCATTTTATTCAAAACATTCACTAATAATATAAATTGCATGGAATGGAAATTTTTTTAAACAAACCTTGCAACAAACTGACTATATATGATGATGCCTATTATAAAATCATAGAAATCACACTTGTTGAAAACAGAAAGCATGCCTTAGATTAGGTTGTAGAATCTTATATTACAGAAATATTTATTTTTACATGTTTTTCTTGCGCAAGTCCTCTTATTGGTGACTTTATTTACTTCATAAAATAAAAGATAAATTATTTTTCAAATAAATATTCCCAAGTTAGTCTTGGAGTTTTGTGTCCTTTGTGGAAGTCCCTGAATTACCTGCACAGTTTACACCTTTGTTTCTCAATGAGCAGTAGCAGCATCAGCAGCTGGAGGAATTTTTCCAACATGAGAACACAAATAAAAAACCTTTATGTCTGATCTCATAGTAACTATTTTCTTCTAAAATAATATGCATTATTCTGACAGATTCCATGATTTTACAGATTATTCAAGCTGATGGTTCCACTGGAAACCAGCATTTCATTACTTCCTATTATAGATAGAAAACTGAGGTTCAGAGAGGTAAAGTATTCCCTTTACTCACATAGTTATTCAAAGGTAGAGCAAGAAGGGTAGGCAAACCTTACTATTCACATTGCTACAGTTGTTAATATTAAATATAATTTAGTTCCTTATTGCAAATGTTTAAGCACCATATATACCTGCTAGGATAAAATAACGAGCTCTAGAAATCTGGAGCAAAGAAAATCCTTCCTCAAATACACTGTCAATTTATCTGAAATGACTTAACGTAAAATCAATCCATTCTCAAAAACTTTTCTCTGACCCAACCATGCTTAGCAGAAAAAGAAGGGTTTTTCTTCACACTGAAGTATAAAGTACAAAAAACCATTTCTGGGTTAAAAAAAAATCAACATATTGGGAAGAACTGGACATAACTGAAAACACTTTCTTTTAGGCTTTCAAATTTCTACCTTCTTGTCTGCTTTATACCCCATTTCTCAGAGATCTCCTTGACCTGCCAAGTACACACATATCTGAGGGTTTTCATTTATTACAAAAGACATAAATAGGTTGTTCTCTTTTGTGAAAAAGATTGAGACTTAAATGGAAATTCTGTTTAGATGATGTGACTAGTAACCTCTCCGAGGGTTTTATTTTATAGGTGAGATACTCACTCTTGGATTTTCATAAATATTACATAAGATAAAATGTTAAAAATAACTGGGCCCTCACTGGTGGCACAAGGGGTTAAAGTTCAGCACTATGAAGCTTCATAAGCCACTGCAGCACAAGTTCGATCCCCAGCCAGGGAACTGACCCACAAGGCCTGGCAGTCTTCTCGTGACCCACCCATTGCTCCCCTCATCAGTGTTATTTCAGTACATCTACTTGTTCTGCTCCCCACTCTGTCTCTGGTGAATCTTTTCATCCCACCCCCAACTCTGGCCTGTACCCGGTCCTTAATTGTATAAATAAATAAATCTTAAAAAAAAAAAAAAACTGGCACCAATATGTTCTGCAATATCACTCCTTCCACCTGATGGATGACATCACCCACACTGGCTGAGTGCCAGGACCTGACTACCTCAGTTTTTAACTACACTGAACTTAATAGAATCTTTTATCAGGTTCCCTAAACTTGCTGAACATCCCCTTTCTCTTCTATAAAATTGAAGTAATCCATATTCTATTGGGCTATTGTAAGAGTCAAATGAAATAAAAGATAATACTTAAAACTGTTTGTTATTATTACACCCTCCACCTACTCACCACAAGATTTCTGAAGTGATTTTATGTATTTTGCTCAGTGGTACAAAGAACATGGGGAATCAGGCTTTTAAGCTTAGCTACTACTGTCGGAGACAAATTATAACAAGAACAATATACAAAGATCATGGTTTTCTAGTTTCCATGCCATTTCTTCTATTTTGTAGTTTAATTCTGATGTTATTGTATGACAAAGAGTGCAATTTTTTAAAGTACTATAAATAAAGCCTAGAGTTCTTCTATGTAAAATCTTGACTATGTAATTTATAAATGCATTACATGCCTCACTGACCAAATATACCTCATATAAACAATCACATTCAAGCACCTGGAGAATTCTAGAAAAAAGGAAATTAGAGCATAAAAGGATACTGAAAACTGCATAGTGAAACTGTGGATGCATAAAGCTACACTTTCAGATAGGAAGGCAGCTTTATGCCTGCAGTTAAAACTTAATCTACCATTATAACTCAAACCCAAGGTCTAATAGGAGAGAAGAGGTACTGTGTAGTAGGATGAGACTTTGATTCACACACACAAAACAGACTGGAAATACAATGCAATTATATGGAGAATTCCAGACACAATAAATAAATGCACTCTCTTGGTAAATTTGCCCGCATGTCACCGTAATATTTTAACATTCTGCTTTTAGCATTTCAAGTTGGTTTATTTTACTTGTCTTACATTTTTAAACAAACAACTGCATTAAAAATTATCTCTGTAGTAACTGTTGAGCAGTTAGTTGTAATATCCACCTTACTTGAAAGATTCAAAACAAGGTTAATTTAGCTACACTGGCATTTTAAAGGTTCCTGATAAGGTAATAATGCTCTAAGAAAAGTAAAGGAGAAAATATGAAATATATAAAAAAATCTCACATGATAGGATAAAATCATAATAAGTAAATGCTTTATTGTGTCTTGAATTCAGATATACTAGTAAATATTTTTAAAATAAAGTGCTTAATTAAAGAAATTAATAAATTTAACTTAATGAGAGGTTGGACAATTTTGATTAAAATACCTACATTAATACTAGTGTGCACAAAAGCTATCAGGGAATTTGCTAAAAGGTTGCTTAAAATTTAGTTTTTTTTCCTTTTACTACCTACAATGACTTTGGAGATGGGTTTTATTTTATCCCAATTTGATAGCTGAGGAAATGAAGATAATATAAGTGTTTAAGAATCCTTACCAAGTTCACAGCAAGTAAGAGGAAAGCATAAACTAAACAGTCCAATTTGTCTGATATCCTCTTAAACCCTGCTGTAGGCTGTCTACGCTCCCACCTCTATTTATATATTGAAATACTAACATCCCAAAATGATGGGTGTTAGGAAGTAGAGCTTTTGAAATGTGCTTAATCTGTCAGGATATCATTTAATAAAACTAAAACTTTGTTTCTGTAGTTTGCTCAGCTGAACAATGCTTTATGACACAGATAAGACAGGGGAAACCATAGAGTTGCCATGGAAACCTGGCCATAGGTCCACATGACCAGTAGGGGGCTATCAAAAATTCTGTGCAAACAGACCCCAGGAAGACACCTCCTGTGTAGAAGTCCCCACTACACCTGCTGTCCCAGCAGATAACAATGGCAGAGATGAACTCCCTTGTCATGAAAAGTCCATCAAAATATGTTATAAGTGGAAGCCCCAAATTTTTCTTTGGTGCAGACTTCTGTCTCACTCACTGCTTCTCTTAATGTATTTCAATAACTACCTTTCCTGTTCCCCCCTCTGTCTCTGGTAACATTCTTTCACCCTGCACATCTAGCCTATATCCCTATTTCTCCCACAACAAAACCCTGAGGATGGGGTTCTTACAAATGGAATTAGTATCTTATAAAAGAGGCTCTAGAGAGCTCAACAGCTCCTTTTGTCATAGAGTAGGGTTAGGAGTACCTCAAGCTCACCTTGCTCTAAAGAGGTTCTGCCATTCACCTCAACAAAACAAGACATACTCTAGTATGTAAGTTCTTTAATAGAAAAGAGCTTCAATACAACCAGTGTACAAAGATGACAAGGGAAAAGAAAGAAGAGACAAAAAGGTTTTCACACAAAACAGCCAAAATTACCCATCCCTCATGGGTAAATGCCCAACCAAACAGGGTAGGCCCAAAGCAGGGCAGTTGAGTCCCAAAAGCGTGTCACATGTCAAAGGCACCTCCTGGCAGAGAACCATAGGAAAGGGGCAGAAGGGCAGGAGAGGTCAGGCAAGTGGAGAATACACAAAATCCAGATAAAAGCTGCCATTGTTAACCTTCCCACTGTCCTCTCACACATCTGTTTCAAGGGTGTCTTTCATGTTCCTCAAATCCTAGTTATCAGTCCAAGGCAAGAAGTGCAGGTTCTTCACAGGCCTCTCTACTCCAATGCCTCCTCCACCTCTCCCTGTTCCCCTTCCTCCTGTCCTTCAGTCTTCTCCCCAGCCTCTCCAGCTCCTCCTTCCAACTCAGCTCCAACCTTCCTGGGGTGGGGCAGGAAACCTGGAACCTCCTCCTTCCCTGGAGACACCCTGTTTTACTTCCACCCTGTGAGGACCAGGAAAAGGGCTCTCGCTGATCACACAATGATTCTGGAATTTAGTATCTAGGGCTATCTGAAACAAATTTATGTCATTTGTAAGCTGTTCAGTCTGTGGTGTTAGTAATAGTGACCCATAAAGCCTAATACAACTCCACTCTAAGCTACCTGAGTTCTTCTATAATGACTTTTAGTTACATTATGCCAGGGGTTAGTTCTAAAATCCTACCTATAGAGAAGCTAGGCCCCTCACTACAGAAGAGAGACCAATTTCAAAATTTTTACTTTCACTTTTGCAAAATCTTTAAAGTAACTAGAATATAAATATAAATTTCTACAATAATAAGTGTCTACCCACGAATTATTATAATCAGTTTCACTTGATATATGTACTTCTCAAGTGTCTGCTGTATATAAATGAGTTAAAGGAAGGCTTGTGAATTTGAGGAATACATGTGATGGAGGAAAGAACAGAAAAGAGACATCACAAGATTGACTCACACAGGGAGTTGGGTAGAAGGGATTAGCATAGCCACTGACAGAACCATAGAAATCAACATCCTCAGGTGTCAATGCCTGGATGACAGAGTGGAAGATCCAAGCAGGTAGCAGACTGCTGAGGGCAGTACCTGGAGCTCAAACCAAAAAGATGAAAGATATGGATATGAAAATGAGGCCCATTGAAGATTCTCTGGTCCTTTCAAATTCTGCATAGATATCCAAAGACAGCAGCTGACTGTTAGCAAGAATGAGTCCCTCCCTACAAAAAGAAGAGGATAAAACCAAATGCTACCCCCCAAAAGGGGTCACCTTTGCAAGTGCCCTTTCCTGCCCCTTCTCAAATAAACCTGCTTTTTAAATATAACTGAGTCTCTGTCTCATGGAGAAACTCACCGTGTGCCACTGGAAGGGGAGCTCTGGTGAAATATTTCCCAAAGTGAACTGAAGGACTCTGCACAAACACCAAAAACAACATCACATGGACCCCCAAAAGCAACTTTACATTTTACTCTGCTGGGAATATCTCTTTTCTCAGGCAGGCACCTCAAGATTGAAGTCAGCAAGACAATGGCTTTGTTGGAGGTGGCTGTGGTAAAAAGCAAAGGAAATGTCTGACAAGTCCTCCAAGGCCCCTGGTGTTTATTGTTTTGTCCCAACTTCTGTGACCTGCTGCAAGAAAGGGAGGCTGGAGGCAGAAAGGCTGAACAAGCAGAGTTTATTGCTCCCAGACAGCAGCTGAGAGGGAGCCCTTAGGGTGGGGTCCGCAGCTACTGCCAACTCAATAAGGGGGAAGGGTCTCTTATATAGATTCTAAACTCAGATTCCAAAGGGGGTGACTCATCACTGTGTCCTTGATGTGAGGCCCAGTTTGCTGTCACCTTCAGCTAGTCCCATCCAGGATCTCAAGATCAGTTTACTACCACTTTATCAAGCTTGGATGCAAGGCAAAATTCTTTACTGCCCTAATTCAGTCCTTGTCAGTAAATCTTTGGTCACTCTCAACATTTATGAGCTGGTAGCAGCAGCAGCAGGAAATAATGAAGCCTGTACCCTCACCTCCACTGGGATGCCTGTAGGACAAGATGCTCAAGAGATCCCAATCATCTTTGGTCCTTGCATCTTCCCCTACTTGGGTAACACTGAGTTGACTTAATAAAATTAAGGGATCATTTTGAAGTTATGAATGTTTCATTCATATCATGAACTGAGAATGTGAAACCAACCTCTTGTAGTTGAAAATTAAAATAACCTGGCACCTTTTTTTCTGAAGACAATTATGTGTTCTTTCTGTGTATGTTAATTCAGCATATATTAACCCCAGAAGAGTCAGATAGACTTTTCTGAATAGGCCCAGAGGAGGTCTTGTCACCTAGGTCTGGGGACCAGCTGAGGGAGAGGCCAATTAAATCTCAGTGATCCTCAGGAGGTTAATTACCATTGTTTAAAGAATGCAAATGGTTTGCCTGAGCATAGTGAGGGCCCAAAGGCTAGAGAAGCTTCTGTTCTTGACCAAGTTCTTCTTTCCTTAAAGAAAGAAGAGTGTCCTAAATTTCTGCCCTTTTTCTAATCAAAGAAGCAACTGTCACTGGAATGTCAGCCCTCTAGGTTCCCTTGACCAGTAAAAGGAAGCTGTTTAATTTAAACTCTAAAATACTAAAAATCAGTTTAATTACTGACAAATTGAGAAAGGCAGCAGACTAGTGTCTTGGAAGACCATTGTCCAGCTCTTTAGCAGAAGGCAGAGTCTGCAGCTACAATTGCGAGAATGTGGGTTAGGGTCAGCTTGTCTCTCCTTGGACACAAGTGCCTGATGACTGCTGGACACCAGCATGTTTTCACTATTATCTTGATGGTCAGCAATTCTGCTGGGAGCTCTTTCCCTCAGAATGGAAAAAAAAAAACCGAAAAACAAAAACAGGGTTTATTAAGCTTTGGTTGTAAAAAAGGGAAATAGGTGGACTTACCAGGTGGGGCAGAGTCTATACTTTGTTGCTGCATCACAATCACTGCTCCAGTAACAGGGTGCAGCAGGAAAAGGGGAAGCTCCAGGTTCCCTGCCCCACTCAAAAGAGGGTGGAGCTGAGCAGGAAGAAGAGTCTGGAGAGGAGACTGAGGAGGATGGAAGCAGGATGGAGAGCCAGAGGAATAGTTTTGAGGCCTTATCCATGTTTTAGGTTTATGAGCTCACATGTCCTATTTAAGAATCTCACCTTTAGTCAGGAGTAAACATGTCACCTCCTTCATGTCTGTCATGTGAGGAGTAAACATGTCACCTCCTTCATGTCTGTCATGTCAGCAGTAAACATGTCACCTCCTTCATGTCTGTCATGTGAAGTCTCCCCAATCCTGTCCTTGATGCCCAAGGACAGATGTAATATTCCTAGTCCTCTCTGCTACTCTTTAGAATGTACATGTGAATTCATAACATGTGAATTCTCCATATGTATTTTATTAAATTGGTTTTCCTTTGCTAAGCTGTCAATGGCTGTTTGGTTTACTTGTTCAGCCAGAGAAGACACCAGAGTGATATGGGGTAATTTATATTATGCCCCCACAATACTGAGGCAAAACCTAACCAGAATCAACATAAAAAGGGGGAGGAGCCAGGTGACTTGCACCAGCCAATGAGGAGTGGAACTGAGTGGTAAGGTGAAGCTATAGAAGACTTGGAGGAGACGCAGAAGGGGTCAAGACACATGAACACAGAGACAGGTGAAGGAGGGTATTCTTGCTTCTCAGCTTTGGACGTGCACCAGGGGCTTGGGGAACATGGCAAAGACATGTGAAGCGAAGATCTGTAGAGACACTTAAAAAAGATACATGGATGAGAGACATGGGGCAACTGACAGTGGCAGCCTTTATCTTGATTATACTGTGATTTTGCTCCTTTTATCCCTGACTTGTCCGAACCTTTCTGTCCCTTTTCTGTGGTTTCCTGCCGGAAGGTACCTTAGTCTTGTGCCAGGCTCCTGGGCCTCCGTGGCCCTACTGTGGCCCAACCTTGTTTGGCTGAGCATTTATCTGTAAAGGGATTGGTAACTTGGAGATTTCACTGTAAAGCAATATACGTTCTCTTTTTCCCTCTCTATGCACAATCGTTCCTGTGCAACGTTAAGTGGTACCTCAAACTTACACTCTCTAAAGATGTTCTGGGCATTTGCTCCAAAAAACAATGCATATCCATAATCTGTAAGACCTTTTAATAGAAAATAACTAATTGGTGTGCTTAGAAAGAGAAGAAAGGATAATGTTTCCCAATAAAACACTCAAAGCTCACATCCCCTGTTTCCAAGTACATGGTACGATGTTCCCAAGTACAAGGTACAAGTCCAAAGCTGAGAAGCAAGCAGGACTTCCTCTTTAATGTCACTGCTTCATGTACTTTATCTTCTTGTCTCCTTTTACGACTTCTTCAGCTTTTGTCCAGGCTCAGCTGCACCCTTCACTAGGTGGGGCAGGAAACACAGAATCTCCCCTTTTTTTATGGTGATCCTCTTCAATATTGTTCTACCAAAGACCTTTCAAACCAAGAGTCTTCTTCATCTTTATGCAGCAGATAGCAGAGTTTCCTCAGAGCATGCCAGTTTGGAAAGCCCAGGGCACCACTCAGCCTGCCTATTAACAAACCGGTGAGGCAAATCAGCCACTCAGAGAAATCTATTGACTGTTCCCCATGGCCTGTGTCTCAGTTTGACTCTGAATAATTTCTTTAATAAACTGCTCTTTTAAAAAAATTTAAATTCCTGTCTCAGTGGTGATTATTTCAGTTGATAAATGCTATTACCATCAATTCATGTAACAAAAAAAAAAATTTTAAGCATTCCCAAACCCAAAAAACAACCTACCAAATCACACCACCTGCGAACATTCTTGTCTGCACAGGAGGCAAAATCTGTAGAGCCATGAGGTGTACCCCAGCCCATTCAGAACTGCTTCTGTATTTGCTGCAGCTCTGTGTCACTTGCAAATGCAAGCCCTGCTGGCCATCAGAGTCAAGCAATTTGTATCCTATACGTTGGGCAGCAGCCACACACACACACAAGAAAAACTGGAATGCATGGCCTGTGTATATTCTCCTTCGGGGGTTGCTGGCAACTTGGAAAAGGACAGAGAGCTAAAAATGCAAGGGAGGTCTCTGGCAGCTTATCCATCTGTAGAGAAGAAAAGAAGGATCCACTAGATGGATGCCTGTTAAATTAAAAATCTAACCTTCAAGCAGCAAATTTTAATGCATTCAAATAGATGCTGCTTTCATGGCATGACTGGGAGATATGTGAATTTGATTGTTAACTGTTGAGCAGATAACTAAGAACTCCTTATATTTTTGCTATATTCTTAAGGGTCTCAAGAATGCAAGTCACACTGATTATCAAAGCCAAGTGGTCTGAAGAGCCATCCCTCTGATGGCAGTCAAAACATCTCAGATACAGACATGTATAGCTCCTTCCAAGGGAATACTGGAGACGGAAGTGAGCTAGAGAGACTAGACAGGAGATGTTGAGATGGTTTCCTAAGTCTCTAGGATGAATTGTAGCCAGACCCTAAAACTATGCTAATTTAGCTGCTTTTAGTTGCAATAGAGCTTTCAAACTCCTGGGTATAAGAAACCTCAGGGGCTTCCAGAGATAGGTGTTTGGGGGTTATATTTTGGGTGGCAGTCTTACATTTCGGTGTACTTAATGTGGAATCCAGATGTATAAACTCTCAAACCCAAAAGAGCGGGTCATTTGCCCTTTGGGAAAAAATTTCACCAGAGGCTAGTTGTAGGAAGACTACTAGAGTGACTCATGCACGAGGGAGCTATTTGGGAAACAGAGAATATAACCTGGTTCCCTGAATGCAGTAAGGAAAAAATATTGAAAGGGTAAGTCAACTTGGCTGGGAGGGGCGGGACAGAGTCATAGCTTGCGTTGGGTTAGGCTATCCCCGGGCATGTGCAGGTGGTCACACTCCAACAGTGCATGTGGGCTCTCAGCCTTCTCCCTCCAGGAGGTTGTGAGATAACCACTAGTCAGAATCTAACACTTGCTTAGACATGGTTCCTCATGGTCACTGTAGTGAGCTGAACTCCTTAAAAAGGTATCGCCGGTTGATGATTTAGGTCAAATGTTCAAACAGGATTGGGCAACTCATCCTACTACCAGCTGGCAGTTCCCTTGACCTTGACAAACATTTCCATGTTGGGGAGAAACTAACAGCTAGTGATTGCCTCTGTGAACATACTGCAAGTTATAGTAGGAATGACTCTTCTTTCTTAGTTGACAAGAGCAAAGCCATCACAAAGACTGGAAGTCTGAAAGAACTATGTAAAATCTACTATTTCATTTGAAGTCAGTGTCTTTCCAACCCCCAGTAGTGACCAAGACTTAGAGAGAGACTTACACAATATGTACCCAACCTTTGCAGATTCACGGTGCTTTCTCAGAAAAGTAGAGATTAAAAGTAGAGATTAAATTTTCCTCTATATGTAACTAGTATCAACATTATCTTTAAGTCAAAATAACCTAACACCAGAACTCTGTCAAGAAAAATTGCATTTTTATTGTTAATAACTAACTGTTCCTACCTATTCAAAGTAAAATTTACATTACTGAGAGAGTTCTCACAAGTAAAATCTGTTATACCTCATTCTGATTATTGAATAACTGCTTGTCAAACTATCATTAAGACTTTTATTCTAGTTAACAACTCCCAATAGCAGGATTCTGTGTTGGGTTTGAGTTTATGGTAAACATGTGTTTTGGCCTTTCCTATATATGGAAGCAAAAAACTACACACACACACCAACCCCTAAACCTGATATATCTTTGACAAAAGGCTGATATCATGGGAGAGGCTCTGAAGGTTGGGTGGAGGTTGCCCTTTTGAAAGAGACATTGACAATGCAAAGGAAGCACTCTCTCTGAAGGAAGTCTCTCTCCCTCACTGAATCCAGAAGACCTAATCTCCTCAACTCTTCCCAATAGAGAGGTAAAACAGTAAAACAGTAATACCTTTTTTTTTTTTTAAGATTTATTTTTTTATTCATACAGAACTGGGGTACAGGCCAGAGATGCGGAGGGTGAGAGGATTCACCAGGAACAGAGTGGCGAGCAGAACAGGCAGATGGACCAAGTACACTGCTGAGGGAAGCAGTGGGCGGGTCAGGAGAGGTCTGCCACGCCATGTGGTCACCTCCGGGGCAGGCGGGGATTGAACTCATGCAGAAGTGGCTTAAGCTTTTTAGTGCTGTGCTTTAACCCGCTGCCTACGTCACCAGGGAGGGCCCCATACCTCTTTTTTTGTGCTGAATAACTGACCTTTGCTCCATCCTGTCTTAGCTATTAAGAAGGCCTTTAAAACGCAGTCGGCAAGCTCCTCAATTTTACTGGGTACCACCTACATACACAGAAGGTGTGTTATTATTAAACTTCTTTGAGGCTTTTTCCTTCTCGACATGTGATTGTTTACTTGTCTAGCCTCTGAAGAACCCAAAAGGGTACAGGATAATTTCTGTTGTGCCCCAAAACCTTTTTTTTTTTTTTCTTAATATGTTTTCTCTTTCCCACAAAGTATAAGAGTTGCATATAGATTGTTTTGCCGGAGATAATTTGTTTGTAACATGTACATTGGTATCTGTTTGGACAGAAATTCAGGAGCCTACTATGTTGCCATCTTTGGCGAACCCCAGAAAGCTAAATGAACTGCTTTACCTGTTAAATGGAGAGTTTATGGAGAGGAAAAGTAAGAGGGGGGGTAAAGAACTTGGGGTGATGGGCTCTACTTGGTGGCACAAGGGTTTGTTTAAGCACAGTATTAGAAAGCTATCCAGTCACTACAACATAAGTTCAATCCCCAGCCCCTAGGGAGCTGGCCCACATAGCACAGCAGACCTCCCTTGTCCTGTCCACTATTCCCCTCAGCAGTGTAGTTCAGACATTCAGCCTGTTCTGTTCCCCACTCTGTCTCTGGTGAATCCCCTTATACCTGTGGCCTGTAGCCCAGATCAAGTGTTCATAAAAAAAAAAAAAACCCTGGATGCTTTGGGAGTACGTGTGGTGTTGTGCATACATGTGAAAAGTATGAACCTATACCTCTGAGTCAGTCCCGGTATTGTAAACCAATGCTACTTCAGTGAAAAGATAGAGAAGAAAATAATTGTATAGTTTAGTCCATTTCCATTTAATGTAATTGTTATGGTTGGGTTTAGGCTGCTACTTAATTTGTTTTCTATATAATGTCTTGTTCTGATGTGCCTTCTATTTCATACATTTTTATTAAAGTGTAGTTTTAGTTATGTCTGCATCTTGATACAACAGCTCAGGAACGTATGAGCTTTTTTAAAATGATCAAGTCTATCCGCAAATGATATTATACGACTTCACCAATACTGTACATGTTTTTGGAACCATGAGAAACCTTTCTTCTATATGCCATCTGCTAGCTTTTTCCATTGCTGGAGTTACCTTGCATTCCATTGCTATTTTTTATTTTCTCCTTGAGGGATATCTATTTCGTATTTTGACACCAGTCTTCACAGCTCAGATACACAGTCTTCAATAAAAGCCTAAGATATCTTGAGAAGAATTTCACTTAGCCCTCTCAATTGTTCTTTCAATTTTTGGCATCTATTTTCCTGTGTCTTCTGAGGACAGACATTGAGATGTAATGCCCATTTCTTCCTGCCTGTCTTTTAGTGATTCCCCAGGTCTCTAGAAAAACCAAGACTATTTCAAGCTTTGTCTGCATTTATAGGTGGACTCACCTTGGACATTCAATTCAAGAGAGTAAAATTCTGTTAGGTGGTTTCAGAATAACTCTGTGACTTGATTTCTTTAAGATTCTAAACCTGTACACAAATCAACACATGTCTTGGTAACATCTACCTTAAACCCATTAAATTAGTTAGATTTATTTTTATAAGAAAATTATTAGAGATAAGAACAGCAGTCTGTTTTTACTAGAAATAAGTTGTTACTACTCAGAATTTAGTTCTTGTAATTTTCTTCATGTTCCAAATTGGTTATTTTTAAATATCAGAATTTTGTGGTTTATGGGTCTGTTCTTTTTGTTCAAAAAGAAATGACAATTTCACGCTACTTCTTATACCATAGCTGATAATCTTTTTCACTAACACAATTTTGAGTCCTTTTATGACTATACAATTAAATCTATTATTTGCTGTATAAACCACACTACAATAATTTCACATAGATTTTATCCTAAAAACAAATCACAATTGTGTCAACATCCACAATGCTATGTTGACTCTTCTTAAATATGTCTCCTTATGGACTTTTGCCAGCTTCATTCAAATGAATTTTTTTTTCTAACTACTTTATGAGAAAATTACAAGAAAATAATAATAACATTAGCTTTCTTGTGTCTTTTCTACTACACTTTTTGATGGTTGTATTGGGTATGCTGTAGGTGTCTTGTGTTTTACTGCTTTATCTGATCTTGAACTTCCAGCTTCCTTACTTTGCCTCAGTCATTATCACAACAGTCTTCCTTGGAACATATTCACACATTTCATTCACCTGAGATGACATAATACTTCTCTTATCACTCAGGATCTTTGATTTCCCAACACCATTAAGGAAGTATCCGACAGAGCCTTGTATCTGCCTTGCTACATGTCAGTTAAAACTTTTGTTTAGTTTTATACAGATTTATTTTATTTATTTTTGTGTATAAGAGCTGGATATACGTTGGATTTAAGTCTGCTACTTGTTTTCTATGTAATGTCTTGTGCTGATGTGCCTTCTCTCTACTTATTTTGTACAATCTATTTTCATACATTTTTATTAAAGTGTAGCTTTAGTTATGTTTGGGATGGGGGTTTGTGTGAGAAGATTCACTGGAGACAAAGTGGAGAGCAGAACAGGTAGATTTACTGAAATGCACTGCTGAGAGAAGCAGCAGATGAGACAGGAGAGGTCAGCTCCACCATGTGGGTCAACTCCCTGAATATCTGTACTGCAGTTACTGCAGATAGTTTCACAGTACTGAGAGTTAACCCCTTGTGACACCAGGAAGGCCCCTCAGCAAAAAGTTTTAAGTGAAATATATTGTGCAATGGGAGATAGAAAATGGAAAAGAGATGAGAAGTTATTTTTTTTCCTTAAAAAAAATTCTAGAGAACTTCTCTTTGGCATGTGTCTAGACTTATAAATGCACTGGCTGAACAATTTACTAAGTCCCCTTGGGAATTAGATGTGAATTGGCCAGTGCTCTAACTCAGAACTTTACATTTCCCTAATATTCTCTGACTTTGCTTCTCTTCACCTTCACTATCTAGGAACTCAGCTCTTAAATACAGCTCCAATACTTATTTTTTGCCCCCATTTCTGTAAAGCTAGAAGAACACGGTGATTGACACTGAAGTCAGAACAATTTGATTATGCCACTTTCTAATATGACACTTTTTAAAAGTTACTTCACCTATATAAACACGTTTTTTATTATGTAAAATACAGTGATATTAACAAACACTTTGTTGATTATATAAATTAATTTATAGATAACAACAGGCTGACAGACAGATAACAACACAGGCTGACTGGTCAACCTCCAAGTACTCCCCTACTTCCATCTTACATCCTTTCTCCTAAACCAGTGTCCTTGCAGTCATAACGTATGGTTACAGGCCCTAAAAAAGGTCGATGTTTAAGGGGTAGTAAGGAGAAAGGAATTGAGCCCAGATTTCAATATTAGTGTTCTGAAATAGCCAAGTGGAAGGGGCTAGGGAAAGAAAGCATACTGCAAAAGAGAAAAATGAAGCAGACATTCAAAAATAGATAACTATAAGAGATCATGGATGGAAATGAAATCTGACATGATTGGTGATGACCTCTACTTTGAAGTTTATGGTTCCAGTAAAAAACAGCTATTACTAATCTGATTTTCCAAGTGTTAATTAATTTGCCTTTTATCCAAAAGCAAATCTGCAACAGCTTTTTGGGATTTAGAACCAGAATTTTAACTGCCATACTATCTACCATTCATCCCATGTTAATAAACATCTTTTCCTATCATAAGTCTGTTTAAATTATTTTGCATTTATACTATTCAGGCAACATATATTGTAAATAATTTTCTTTCTTTTTATGTATGAACACACAGACATAGAATGAAATAGTAACAAATATATAAGTCTGCAAAGTCAAGGATGAAGCATATTTAGGCTGAATGGCCTTGATCATGTCCAAGCACAATAATGGCCATGTAGTAGTGTTCAATAAAGAATCAGTTTGATTGAATTCAATACCTTTCACAATATGTATTTTTCACTGACTCTGAATTTATGTGTTATAGAATTTGCTCACAGTGAATGCATATCTCATATATAAATAATGGAGATAGAAAGGAAAATGTGGGGATCTAATATATCTAGTTTTGATAATTTTTCTTAAGTATGAGTATCATCTTTAACATGTGGCCAAATGTCAGAAAAATGTTATGATAATCTTTAGAGTTACAATAAATAAATAAATAAATAAATCTTTCTGTTTCTTTCTCCAAATGATCAATAACCTGAAAGGTTAACATGTACTTCTTTGCATAGTAACAAAAGCCAAAAGCACTGGCAAAGCTTCAAAATCAATATACATATTAGAGAAATGCTTCAACTCATAGCTACAAGAAATAAAATTGAAGAAATGACATAAAAACCAATCATTACTATCAGGTTAAACAACATAAAGTAAAAGAAAAATGATTAATTGTGACTTAATAGCTTAAAAACAGATCATACATTTCTTATTAGAAAACACATCACCACACTTTTTTACTTTTTATCTCTGTCAATGTATATTTGATGTAATATCAAGTTCATTGATCCCATGATTGCATCATGCATGTCAACACCTAACTCCTAAACTACTGTAAAGCAAAGTGTTTTCATGTTATATTTTATATTATACTTTAAAATGTTTCTGTAATTGTACTTTATAATTATTCCATATTTCATGAATAACCTTCCTGCCTTTATTATATTATTTTCTTTATATGCTTCTGTTAGTGAATGATAATTATTGTGTTTTACAAAAACCCGACTCTTATAAACTCTGTCTTTGTGGGTGATGTTATGCAGGTAGAGACCAAAGAAACATTGCAGTGCCATGTTGTGACCATGTATGCAGAACTCTACACCAGTGAACTTAGGTTCATGAGCCCATGTCACACTATTTCTACACTCTACTTTTCTAAACATCATCTACTCTTTTAAAATTATGCGACTGGGTAAAAATGACTGGTTATTAGTGGACATACAAAATAAACTAAGAAAAATGATTTTTTATATATGAAATAACGTTTAAGTTACAGTAACTCCCAAATGAGTTATACACATGCTGATGGATATGTGGATTGAGATTATGCCCAAAAGAGAACAAAAAGTTAGAGTGCAAGAATGATGTAGCTTTTTATGTATCTTGAAAAAAGCTGAGTGACAAAACTAATACATTAATGAATTAATAAATGCATTGATTCATGCATGTATGAATGAACAGGTAGATAAAATGGACAGATGAATAAAATTAATAAATTGATGAGCCATATTATTTTTAATACCTAAGTATTAAACACAGCAATGGATGGAATTTGTCACACAAAAAGAAACAGGGCCATTATTGTTCAAAGACTTGTTGGTTTGATCAAAGAGAACTTAAAGTGAAATTGGAGGAACACAATAAAATTTGATTCTAAACAAACAATTCATATAAAAATATAGAAACCATTATTGATATTATGTAAATTAAATTAATAAAGAATTCTGTTAAAAATAGAGAAATATAATAAAGGCTATTGAATAATTCAGTACCAAACATAAAAATGAAAAATGAAATTACCTTAATAATTTAACATAAATATTCTAAGACGTGTCAATATAATACTTATACCTATGCTACTTACTTGGAGAAAAAAATCTTTTTCAAAATCACTAATAAACTACCAAGTAAAGTGGAATTTCATTTTCTGTTACAAAATATAATAAAACAGTTTGGAATTTTATTAGCTATGAAATGAAATCTCTGTATGAAATTATCCAGTGAAGATCGGAAGGAAAAAAGCAATAAAGCTGCATCCTAATAATTCAAACTGTCTGGAAAAAGGAAAACTTTTTAATGAAGTCCAGAAACAGGGAAAAAATTTAATATAAAGAAACAAAATAACATACTAGAGCTTCAAATATACAAGCTCTTCTGGAAATCTTACCCAACAAAAGTATTTTATGTAATATATTATTCATCCCAGAGCTAAATGAAACTCTATCAATTTTGAATAAATTGAAAACATCAAAAGTTCTGAAGAAATATTCTGTGAATTTTTAAGTACTGAGGCAGCCTAGGAAAAATAAATTTTGAGCTGCTAGGATAAGCTGCCCCAGTACTGTTTGAACAGATGGGCTAAATCATGTGCTGGCAAGTCCTGTCCAAACAATTCAGCCCCCCACACTGACCATGCCAGCGCATGATGGACATAAAACATTAGATCCTGACTAACATTGTTCTCTCACTCTCCTGAGGGTACAACTGGAATATAACCCATCCCACAAGTCCACTTCATGACTTCTTTAAATATCTCCTACTAAATTCCTTCCAGTTATCAGGCTAAATTCTCCTTTCCCTCATCAGCTCCTTCATTCATGAGTTTCTGTAGTTAAAAAATAAGAGAGAGAAGAAGAGAGAAACCGCCTTACCTGGTTCAAACGCACCTAGCATTTTCTGGTGATTTCTTTCCTTCCAGCGCAAAGGACCCCACCCACTCTTTTGGATCAGGGACCCTACAAAAGGGATTACTGATTTTAAAAATAACATGAATAACATTATTGATACTTTAGTGTCTACTGTGAGACATCAAACAACAACCTATTCACTGAAAATCCATTTTCTTTCTCCTTGGATCACACAGCTTAACTGTACTTCCCATGAAAACAGCTCAAGCGTAGTTTCTATTAAAAAGTCTCAGTGGCTTAATAACATCAATTAAGTGTATCAGACTTATTTAAAATGGGCTTCATGAAGAATTCCACTCAGTTTAACTATATTAAATATCTTCACTCAGCAGATGTCTATGTGGGAAGCAAATGTAAATCATTTCTTTAAAGGATCTACCCAAAGAGGCACCAACCACTTATTCTAGACTGTGTTAGACAAACTCTCCAACAGTTTTCTATGATAGGAAGCTTCATAATTTATTGTCCGGTAATGTAGTCACAGACAATATGTAGTATTAGGCACTGCAAATGTGGTTTGTGTGATGAACAACATTAATTTTATCTAAAAAATTTAAAAGACAATATTAATTGTGTCTAATGCTAATAAATTTAAGTGTGAACAGTTTCATAAGGTTCAGATCACCACAGTGGGCAGTACTTAGACCTCAAAGACTGTTGTTAAAAAAAAAAAATGGTCATAATTATGTCTTTACATATATCTATAGTTCTTTCAATCTAACTTTTCAGCAACTGCCATCAACAATTAGAGCTCGCATCAGATCCATCCAGGGGTCTTTTGAGACTGTCCTTGTGAAGAGATCTTCAAGTTGATGCTTCTCAGAGCTCTGGAGATGTGCTTGTTCTGGTCTTCTCCTAGTCTCATTTTCCAATTTACAGTATAACTTGAGGGCTTTCTAGAGCCATCCCCATAAATTGTTTTCCTGCTTCAGTTAATCAGTATCAGTTATAAAAGTTGTCCAAATGATTCATTTGCAGAAACCTTACCCAACCTGGGATGATTTTTTGAAGATGAATATAAAATTGTGTCAAAAAACAATTTTTTTAAAGATTTATTTATTTATGCATACAGAACTGGGGTACAGGCCAGAGGTACAGGGGTGGTGAGAGGATTCACCAGAGACAGTGGGGAGAGTGGGGAGCAGAACAAGCAGATCAATGAAGTACACTACTGAGGGGAGCAGCGGGCAGGTCAGGAGAGGTCTTCCATGCCATATGGATCACCTCCAGGGCAGGGATCGAACTCATGCTGAAGTGGCTGTAGCTTGTTAGTGCTGTGCTTTAACCTGCTGTGCCACCAGGGAGGGTCCCAAATAAACATTTTTTTTTTTTTTTAAAGATTTTATTTGTGCATACAGAACTGGGATACAGGCCAGAGATGTGGAGGGTGAGAGAATTCACCAGAGACAGAGTGGAGTGCAGAACAGGCAGATCAACGAAATACACTGCTGAGGGGAGCAGCGGGCGGGTCAGGAGAGGTCTGCCACGCCATGTGGTCACCTCCGGGGCAGGCGGGAATCGAACTCATGAGGAAGCGGCTTTAGATTCTCAGTGCTGTGCTTCAACCCGCTGCGCCACCAGGGAGGGCCCCAAATAAACATTTTTTAAGAAAATTTCTAATATAAATAGAAGTATAGAAAAGTTAAAACAATTTTCTCCCTCTTAAGAAAAAAAAAAATTTTTTTGCCTCAGAAACTCAAGTTGCATTGTTGGAACACAGTGTTGGTATTTTCACATAGTTATCTCTGCCTTGTATTTATTTCACCTTAAGTATTTCTGAAGTTGGAAGGTCTGTAATCAACAAATAAACAATGAGAAAGTGAAGTGAGTGTAGGAAAGACTAGGATGTAAGAAAGGAGTAATTATCATATTTTCTTACAAAATACTCTTATTATCGCCCCTATATTCATTATGTTTATTTAATCATTAGGAAATATTCACAAATTTACACCTACTTCAGACTTACCAATTATAAAATGTTTATGATTTACAAAGGCTAAATGATACCTTCCATTCCATTCCTTGTAGTTTTATCTCACATGTAAACCTACATGTATAGAATGTGCTATTTGGGGAGCAAGAATTTTGTTATTATAATTTTCACTACAATTGAAGAATTAGTTTAAAATAAGCTTCCTAAGTTCTCAACAAACATAAATGATGAAACATTTGCCCATAGATCTTAAATGCAATTCAAGATCTTAAAAATAAAATACACAGCACATTCAGACTGGTAATTTGAGGAATTATTTATAAAACTATAATCAGGGTTCAGGAGAACCATCAAATGAAAGTACATGACTTCACAGAGTTAGCAATATTACAAAGCTGGCTTTTTCCCCTACATCTCAAAAGGCCAGGGAGAGAGAGGGTAGTCACCAGAATACAGTAAGGTAACATATCAGGACACCAACCTGGTCAGAATGGCATGCCTTTGGTACAAGGATGCAGTCACCCAAGGTGAACTTACAAGAAGGAAGCTTGGAAATAACTAACATAACTTCATCTTGCTCTTTGTCCTACTGTTGATGTTTTGCCTTCAGCCATACAAGTCAGAAAGGAAGAGGGCAAAAGACTATAATCCTTAACAGTTGAGGTCTGAGGAAATGAAGCAGGGTAAAAAAGAAAAAGGACTAGATAGGACAAAATAAAATCTCTACAGTAATCCGCTTACTGATAGCGTGAATGTAAAGGAGGGTGGGAATAAACATAGACATCTCCTGGCAGAAACTGTGATAAAGTATTTTCAGGTTTCCAGGTAATGTTTTATGTTGAGAAAGGATACACATTTATTTCCCTTAATCCATTTAAATGTCCCATCTTTCCCATATTTTAGAAAATATATATTTTATGAAATGATTTGAATAACATTCTGTCCCCCCTAATATTCAAGTAACTTTAATATCTAAATCATTTTTCAGCTTTTTGGTGGTTTGATGAATTTTATTTATAACCAATATTTCTACTTCATATAAAAATACTTTAAAATAGGATTTTTAAGAGGTGACTAACTTTAAAATGAAAACAAGTATTTGGTTTTAATAAGGTAAATAAAATAATTTTTAAATAAGCTTACCTTAAAAGCTATTTTCTGTTTCTTTAAATCAATGATAGTTGGTTTCATAATTGCCTTTCCCACTTTGTATTTTAACTTACCAATGACAAGATACATTATCTCTTCAGAAAAAAAAAGATGTGTAAATTGCTTCAATGTGAGCTGTACTAAATGTGTTGGGAAGAAACTATAATCTAAAAAACGTCATTCATTTGCTTTTTTCCCATTATTTTCTTTAAATCTGATTATAGATAGCTAAAAAGTCAAGAGGCACAATATATAGTATACATTTTTATGTACAGTTCATTTTACAATGTAATGTGAAATCTTTTGATGTGACTTTTCCATAAAGAGCTTTAAGAGAAATAAAAACAAAGGCCTTTACTGATGTACACAGATAATTTAAATAGATTCTTTACCAACTGTTAACCAAATGGAAATAAGGCACTATCTCCAAATATTGATTCATTGAAAAATGTAGCTCTGTTTATAGGTCTGGGGTCTTATTTGGAACAGAAAGGGGGAGATTCTAGCAAATGAAATAGAAAAGGAATTTAGGTGTATCATAATTTTAGAACTAAGATCAAGTACATGACAGCTAGAATCTCAGACTCACCCCAGAATTTGTCCTTTGAGATCAGTACTGCTATCCTACTGAACTCAAGATACCATCTCGACTGAACCTTCTAAGCAAAGCACAGTAGGCTGCTTCTGCTGCTTCAGTTGTATGCAATTCAGATGTGCCTTGCAACTGCATTCTGTCAGAATGGATATTTCCGTACTCTTCTTTGCCTGACTACTGATGTGTTAGGTGTATTTTCTAAGCTGGGACCAAGTTATTCTCCTAGTGGAAGAGAAGCTGGGAAAGTAAATACCTGGCAATTTAATCATCTATACTTAACACTTTGACTCATCTCCTTAAAAAGAGCAGGGACTGGCCCTCCCTGCTGGCGCAGTGGGTTAAAGCACAGCTCTGAGAATATTAAGCGGCTTCCGCATGAGTTCGATTCCCGCCTGTCCCGGAGGTGACCACATGGCGTGGCAGACCTCTCCTGACCCGCCCGCTGCTCCCCTCAGCAGTGTACTTCATCCATCTGCCTGTTCTGTTCCCCACTCTGTCTCTGGTGAAGCCTCTCAGGGCCCCTGAGCCTCTGGCCTGTACCCCAATTCTGTATGCACAAATAAATAAATCTTTAAAAAAAAAAAAAAGAAGGAACTGCCCGATACATGAAGAGGACTAACACAAAACAATGAAAAAGTTCACTAGTGTGGTAAGTATAATGGAATTTTTCCTTAAATAACCAAGCAGATCCTCAAATTTTATTTTTCTTCTAATTTAGCTATACTTAATAATTAATACTTGAATGTCTTATGAGCTTAGACATTTCAAAGAACATTATATATAAATACATGAATATAAAATGTTACATATATTTTAAATATGCATTTATAGATTAATGTGGAATATTTTATATTTTACTACTTAGACTGCCACTAATTATCATCAGACTGATTACATTTCACCTCACAAAGTATTACAATAATAAACATTTAATGGGTTATAAAAGATAATATATTTGTCATTTAACTCATTTTTATTAACGAAAGGGTATCAATCACTAGTTATTTGAACTACTAAACCAATGAAATAATTATCCTCATATAATGGAATTTTTATGATTATATTTGCATGTATTTGACTCAAATATACTAAAAAGAAAAAAAACTTCAATGTATCATTTTTATTACTTAATTTTTTAAGTATAGAAAGAACAGTGAAAGATAACAAAGTGAGAAAAAAATATATATATATCATTCTTGCACATATCTGCATTATTCAACTTCAGGATTTTGACTGCATAATATAAAATGGAATAAATATTATGCAGTATAGAGGGGAGGGAAATACTTTTTTACATTGATGAGCATTTTAAAGAGCAGATTTAGGTACTGTGATAAACAATGGTTTTTCAATAAATGTGTACAAAGGCAGGTTTCCTACAGTTGTTTGGGAGCCTGACATATATTATTATCAACCCTTCCAATTACAGGAAGAACTGTAAAAAATGATTAATTGAGATAGGGAAAAACTCTTGAAGTATTAAAGTAATCTGACAAGCAGTAGGGTCAGTTAAACAAAAATAACCTATGTGAAATGACAGCTCAAGAATTTAACTAAGTTAAAAATAAAAGTACCAACTTTGGCACTCCCTGGTGGCGCAGCGGTTTAAAGCATATCACTGAGAATCTAAAGCCGCTTCCGCATGAGTTCGATTCCCGCCTGCCCCGGAGGCGACCACATGGAGCGGCAGACCTCTCCTGACCCGCCCGCTGCTCCCCTCAGCAGTGTACTTCGTCGTTGATCTGCCTGTTCTGTTCCCCACTCTGTCTCTGGTGAAGTCTCTCGCCACCCCTGAGCCTCTGGCCTGTACCCCAGTTCTGTATGCACAAATAAGTAAATCATTAAAAAAAAAAAAGTACCAACTTCATTACTGAAATTATAACCCTACCCAAGAACAGAGATAGTGAAGGCTCAAAATTATTCATAAATAAGTATTAATAAGTATTAGCCTAACATATTCTTTTGACATCTTTTATCATTTATACCCCCAAAACACATTATTTTTCATACTCAAAGTCAGTTATGTAGGTGTTCTCATAATCTACAACCCAATATTCAAAATACACTAACAATCTAAAGCATGGCTGAATTTACAGAGATTAATTTAAAAAAGTAAACTGGAGAAAGTTTACCTTACATGGTCTATGGGGAGACATGAAGTGACAAATGCACTGAGTTGGCTTTGGATCTGAGTTCATTTATTAATAAATTCATGTTTATTTATTGAACAAAAACTATCAAGAGTCTTTATGTAACAGAAATTGGAAAGAATAAATGAGGTACTTTGTCTGCTGTAAGGGATCTATAGTTCATGGAACACGATTATATTACAGTCATATAACAAGTCATTTGGGAGTGTCCAGAAAGAACACACAGAGCTGACTCGGAGAGTTATTCCTGATACTGATCATCAAGGACTTCTTTTTGATATATTTAGCATATGTCAGTTTATCTGTTTATATGTGCCATCAGTTACTCAAATTAAAGAATTCTGTCTGGAAAGAGTTAACTATGATGATGACAGATCAGAGGTGTGAAATATTTTTTCTCATTAGTCAACATATGCACAATTACTATTTCTTTTATTCATGTAATATTAATAATTACTGATGTTCCTGATTCTGGATAACACTAAATTTGAATGTGGAGAAAGTCATGTAAGTGGAAATGATATTTAGACTTTTAGTAAATGTGAAATAGGAATAGTTATTTAAAAAGTTAGGAGAAAGAGCTTTTAGGCAAAGAAGTAAGAACAAGTTTGAGATAAGAAATAAATGCATTAAAGGATGTTTTTATGGGAAAATTGCAAGATTCTGGAGGTGAGAGAAACTGAGTGATTGAAAAGAGGTACAGGTATATATAAGGTAACAAAAATGATACCCACCCTGGTGGCACAACAGGTTAGGATGCAGCACTGCAAGCTAGTCACAGTCCATTCAGTTTAAGTTCGATCCACAGCCCCAGAGGTGCTCCACATAGCACCACAGACCTCTCCTGACCCGCC
>NW_004567110.1:37757335-37791281 GCF_000260355.1 Condylura cristata
TGATGCATGATGTGGACATGAAGTAGACAACCTTCATAATCACCTGGTATTGTTAGTGCAGACCAAGAGGTACCCAGGAGCCCCAAACTTGCATAATCTAAAGGAGTCCAGTCAAATTATCCATCCCATCCCGGGTTAATGTCCAGGCCGACAGGTTTGGTCTGCAGTGGGTGCCTGAGGCCTGACAGCTTGCCATTAGTCTGTGGAATCTTCTGGCAAGGAACCATAGGAAAGGGGCTTTGCAACAGGGCTCAGAAAAACCGGGACAAAAGAAGGTATTACACATAGGTAATGGCTGCCATTGTCAATCTCCTGCGTTATCTCTCACCCACCAATCTCTTTCCAAGTATCTTCTACCCAGCAGTGTCAGGGCCCAAATTTTGTTAACAAGCCTTTATTAAGTTGGTCTATCGCCACCAGATTGGGATTTGAATTTATTTCTATTGCAGATCAGGAAATCATGACTAAGTCAATTCACTTAATAAATATGTTTTATTAAAAGGGACCTAGTATGTATTGACACTTTAATATTGATTTTAGAAGTATGTGAAACTGGTTAGTATAAAGCAAGTAAACTAACAAAAACTACTACATTTTCCCAAGATTCATTCTTGATTCTATTTCCTGTCTTTAATCATGGCCTGCATATTCACCATGATACACAATCAGTAATAAACAATGAGTCAGTCAGGTAAGACAAGTAGCATCTTGTGGCTAACTCCACAGGCCCTCAAGTATACCTGTCCACTCTGGCTGATGTTGTGCATGGGTGAGCACACCCCCCAGTAAGGCCAACAAACAAGCCAGCAGAGCACAGTGCACTCTGTCCTGTAAACAACTGTCACCAACTACCTTGTTTTTAGCAGAAACTGCAAGAAGCCACGGGCTCTGTACAAACATGCACCCCAACCCCATATCAGGTACATTTCCTGTTTTTCCTGCACGTACAAAGCATATCAGACCCTATATATAGCCATGGGTGGTCCTAATAAGGAGACTCCAGACTCCAGACTCCAGACTCCTGTTTCACCTTCTTGCAGTTCCGAGTCTCCTACTTTCAGGGACTTAGCGGTCAGTGTGCCCCTGGGTCGGATAGTAACAACAACATCGACTACAGCCAATCATTTGATCATCATGTTCAAATACACTAACTGTACTCCCATTTTAAAGTCGGAAATATAAACAACAAAAACTATTCAATTTTTTTGTGTTCAGTTTTAGACATTAGAGTCCTGGACAGTTTGTTTCTTTCTGACAAGTTACTGCCTGGCCCAAAGGTGGGTTCACCTTAACAGGATTATTTTTATGATTATTACCTGCAGATGCCTGAATCTTACCTAACTTCCTTTTTCTCTATGACATTTCTGTAGATAAGAACTATAAGGTACAGTTACCCAGAATTAAGTACCATTTCACTGAATCCTTCCTAAGGTTTCTATATTGTTACTGTTAACACATGAACGAGAAGGGCAAGGATGCCAAACTATTAAGTGGTGCACGCTCTAAAAGGGATTTGTCCAGCTGTGTACACAAAAGCAAAGGAAACATATTTTTATCAGTGTTCAAGATTTTTTGCAGTCCAATAAATCTCCAAAATTTTCTATCCCTTTATGGACGAATGTCCAGTCAAGAAGGATGGGCCTGATGTGAGGTCACTGAAGCCTGATGCTTACCACAAGTCCCTGTTACTGGACAGGGAGAGAGGGGTACCCCAGAACCTCCAAACCTGCCTGCTTTAAATAGGTTCTGTCATCCACCACATCAAGACAAAACACATAAGACTTTAATGAAAAGGAACTTCAATACAGTGAGTATATAGCACAGAAGACAAAAATATAACTTCTAAATCAAACACCTGAAGTTACCCATCCACTTGTGGGTAAAAGTCTACCCAAAAGCGATTGGTCCAAAGCAAGGCCTGAAAGCCCGCCATAAACTAAAGCATCTTCTGGCCAGGAGCCACAGAAAAGGGTCAGAAAAGGCCAGACAAGTCTGGGAGGAAAAGAGCAAAATCAAAATTAATATAAACACTGCCATAGTCAACCTCCCCATGGGTTTCTCACCCACATCTGTTTAAACCAGTCCAGGGTCAAGAAACAGGCAGTTTCTTCACATGTCTCTTTCTGGCTTTCTACTTGTTTCCTTCTTTACTTCTTTCTCCAGATTCCTTCTCTTCTCTCCTCACCTCCACCCTCCTTCTGGGTGGGGCAGAGAACCTGGAACTTCCCCTTTTCCTAAGGACCACCCAGTTACAACACCTACTGCCAGGCAACCCCAGGAAAGGGATTAGGTGGGGCTCAGAGAGCTAGTACAATATAATAGCTACCTTTGTCTCTGCCAAGGACCAGGAATAATCTCCCCTTGATTCTGTCACCCCCATACCTCTTCCAAATATTTCTTCCCAAGTGTCTTCGAATGTCTAAACTTCACATGTCTCCCTCCAAGCCTCCTAACAGTAAGAGGGTATACATAGGACCAAAGAAGCAAGAGTAAACGTTCATCTGTCTTCGAAGTTACATAGGTCCATTTTATTGCTCAGATCCTCGTCCAGTTCCTAATAGTTCCCTGCTCAAGTAGTCTGGTTCCCAGCATACTGATGATGGGGGATAAGAATAATATAACTGAAAAGGAGGTGCCACAAGAACAGAAACCTGGCTCACACGTGTCAAGAGCTGGAGGTAGGGGTAGAAGGAATTAACAGCCATTAGCCCAAGTACAGGAACTAAGGCCCTTAGGCACCAATGCCTAGACCAGGGAACACAAGACTGAGGCAGGTTTCAGGCTGCTGTAGGAGTGTCAGAAGCACAGGCCAGAAGGTGAAGATAGGGAAATTGGGAAGTTGAGCCCATTGTAGAAACCCCATTCAAATTCTACTTAGTTTATTCAAAGTCAACAACAAACAAGCCACCCCTTCAAGGAGTGAGCTCCTCCCAAAGAAAAGTCTATTATCAGTAATCTCTGCCCTGGACTGGACAACAGTCCTGTCCATCTGTGCCTATGCAGGTGCTCCTTTCCACCAATTCTCCCTTCCTCCACAGGGAAGCTGCCTTCCTGCCGCCCCATGACCTGGACCATGCCAGGTCTTCTCTTTACTGAGCCCCATGAGCAAAGGCTGAGGCCACTCTCTCAAGGCCGCCTACCTGTGACCATGCAGGCCTCTCTTAGCAAACCTTCCCCTTTTCGGGGCAGCTCTTCTTGCCCCACTGGTGTCTAAACAAGTCTCCTTTACTATTCTGTCCCTTTTTCTAATAAACCTACTCATTAAAGATAACTACTAGTCTAAGGTCTCTGTCTCATGGAGAAACTCACCTGAGCAATTTGCAGGTGCCGCCAAAAGGGAAGATCTGGTGAAACTGTAACAGATACAGGTTTCACAGGTTTCACGGACTCCGCCCCCACTCAATGCTGGAACTCCAAATCCCATCAGTACCAAGAAGAAGCACGCAGGGACGTGAGGGCGGAGCTGAGCAGCCAGGTGGGGATAAAACCGGACACGTGGGCTCTGGGGGGTCTCTTGGCCTGGTGGTTCGCAGCTGATCGTTTTGGCGCTCAATCGGTTTTCAGCGTGCCGGTGGAGTCCACGTCAGCAGAACTGGTAGGACATCCTAGTTAACCTGTGTTTCTCTCCCTCTTTCCCTGGGTTATCCCTTTACCTTTCTCCTTATAAATAAATCCATTATTTAACCTTTTGAAGTGTGTCCATAATACGATTGAATCGTAAGCGCACGGGTGAAGACCCACAGACAGGCAACCCAATTCACATTGGGGTGCCCTATAACAAAACCTTTCCAGAGTGAACCAAATCTGTTACATGACAGGGGGAGAGGGACACCCCTGAAGCCCCAAAAAACCTGCCTGCTCTAAGTGGGTTCTACCATCCGCCGCAACAAGACAAAACATATAAAACTTTAATGAAAAGGGACATTAATACAGTAAATATACAATATAGAACACAAAGAATATAACTTCTAAATCAAACACCTGAAGTTACCCATCCTCTCGTGGGCAAGAGTCAATCCAAAAGGGATTGGCCCAAAGCAAGGCCTGAAAGCCTGCCTCTAGACTAAAGCACCTTCTGGCCGGGACCCATGGAAAAGTCAGAAATAGCCAGACAAATCTGGGAGCAAAAGAGCAAAATCAAAATCAATATAAACACTGCCATAGTCACCTCCCTACAGGTATCTCACCCTGTCACACCTGCCAGGGTCAGGAAACAAGCCCCGTTTCTTCATCACATGCTTGCTCAAGTTCCATGTGGCTTCCTTAGGTCTCTGTCTGGGTCTCCATCCACCTTCCTTCTTTTAGTCTCTCCTTTTTCTCCGCTCAGCTCCACCCTCCTTCTGGGTGGGGCAGGGAACCTGGAACTTCCCTTTTTCTTAGGGACCACCCTGTTACACAAGGACCTCACACTTGACAAGCATCACAGCTCGCGTCACAGTTCAACCACACAAGGGCGTGTTTCCAGGAATAGATTTCTCAGGAGCTGATTTCAGAATCCAATTTCGACCTGTCCCAGGAATTAGCACTAGGGTGTGGTATCTGCCTGTATTATCTGTCTGGATTTAGGGAGGGGTCACACAGACACAAAGGAAGGCGGAGGGGGGGAATTACTGGTCAGGCCCTATAGGACTTGCAATCCAAGGCTGCTACATATAAATTGGAGAAAGGAAAAAGCCACCTCCCTGTCACAGAGGTGTATATGTAACTTTACAATGACCAAATCACATCTGCCAAACTTCTTATATCCCTTGGCTTAGTTCCATGCCCCCAATCTAAAACCTGCACTCATATTCTCTTTTCATTGACATAATGATACAAGAGTAGTTTAATACACATAAAAAGTACTAACTTGACATTTTTTTCCTGACAACATATGCTTTTATGGACTTTTCCTTGAATGATAAGAACTTGTTTTAATGAAAAGAAAAACTAAACAGCTGTCATTGTAGGCTTACATTTTCCAATATTCCAGGCAAATAACTGATAAAGTACTTGCACACTGATTTAATACATTTTTTATAATTGTAAAATTTAAAGCACCAGAAATAACAAAAACTCTGGAACTCAACCCTTGCCTTCGGCTAATTCTTATACCAAAAGCCAAACAATGCAGCAGAAGACATAATTTATGGGAAATGCTCTAGGCAAGTTGAAAGCACAACTCCAAACATCTCATTCTGAGGTAGACTGGCCTGCACTTTGAGAACAGACGGTTTTTCTGGAATGAAGATGCATACTTATTGAGCTGTTAAGATTACATAAATAATACATAAATAATTTACATAAATAATAACTACATAAATAATAACTACCTATGCATATGACTTATAGTACACTATAACTAATGACATACAAACCCATCTACTTAAATGATATAAAAGAACTTTTGTAACAAAGTTTTAACTATCTCAGATAACAAGTGAAATCTAAAGACATTATTTAGTAGCTGTTCATACGAAGTACTTATTGGAGGTAAAGATTTTCATGGCAAATTTTCCATTGTAATGTAGTCAAATTTCTGAAAATTTGTTCTATCAAGCTACTGCCAGCCACTACAGCATGAGTTTGATCCCCAGCCAGGGTGGCACAGCAGAACCCCAGCTCTTGCCTGCTACTCCCCTCAGCTGTGTTATTTTACTAGATCCACCTATGTCTCCCCCACTTTGTCTTTAGTGAATCCTCCCAACTCCCCATACCTTCTCCACACCCCACAACACCTATACCCTAAACCCTAGTTTCTGTATGTAACAATGGAGATTTTAAAAATCCCCTTTAAGGGGGGGCGGGGAGAAATGCACGGGATTATGGTAATGTCACATGGGTGATTTGGTGATGGGAAACCTGCGGGGATTACAATCGAGATGGAAAAAAAAAATGTACAAAGTGATGTAAAAATAAACTTTTGTAATAATAAAAAAAATCCCCTAAAAAAAAAAAAACTCTACAATTACTAAAAATTGAAAACATAGGGGATAGCTGAAGTTAGTAGTCTTTATCTAGAGAAGAAAACTATTTAATAAGAAGATGCCAATGTATTTTCCTTTTTTCTCTCCAAATACTGCTGATTTGTTTGTTAAATCAATTGCAGGGTGGTTTTTTCAGTTTGTTTTATCTTAAAAAATATTTTATTTATTTTTGCACAGAAGACTTGGGATGTAGGCCAGAGGTGTGGGGGTTTGGTAAGACTGATTGGGGATTCCCCAAAAGACTGACTGGGGAGCAGAACAGGCAGATCTACTTAAATGCACTACTGAGGGGAGCAGTTGGAGACAGGACAGGACTGATGTGCCAACATGGATTAGCTGCTTGGCTGGGGATCAAACTCAGGCCATCCTGGTAGGTTTCATGATAACATAGAAACTTGAACTCTAGACTACTGTTACAGGGCACCCCAAGGTGAACTAGGTTACCTGTCTGTGGGTCCTCACCTGCATGCTTAAGATTCAATTGTATTATGGACATACACAAAAAGGTTCAATAATGGATTCATTTACAAGGAGAAAGGTAAAGGAACAATCCAGGGAAAGAGGGAGAGAAATACAAGTTAATTAGAATGTTCTACCAGTTCTGCTGACTTGGACTCCACCAGCATGCTGAAAACCGATCTAGAGCCAAATGACCAGCCGCGAACCTCCAGGCCAAGAGACACCCCAGAGCCCATATGTCCGGTTTTATCCTAACCTGGATGCTCAGCTCCACCCTCACATCCCAGCGTGCGTCTCCTTGTTATGGATGTTAGTAGTACTTGGAGGGGGAGCGGAGTCCATGAAACCTGTACCTGTTACACTGCCAGGGAAGCCAGAAGTAGCAGGTTTAATGGCAAAATTATTTCATTTTATGTGCTATAAATTTGCATCTTGTATTTTGCTTCCATTCTTACCATTTCAATTTATCCGCTTATAATAAATATAAACAAGTAACCAAATATTAAAACACTGCAGTGCAGATTTTATTCTTCATTTTATCATGCTCTGAGATATCAATATACACATACAACACAATATACACATTAGAAAAGTATATATTATATATAGTATATCAGGAATGTAATTTAGTATCTATTGTTACACATATGTGTAATTATATGTATTTATATTCCAGGAAAACCATCTATTTCCAAATAACAGATCAATCTACCTCAGAACATAGATATTTGGAGTTGTGCTTTCAACTTACCTAGAGCAGTTTACATATATTATATCTTGGATTTCAGGTTTTGTGTGTGTGTGTGTGCATGCTTGTGTTTAAAATAAACCTTTTTAAAAAGAGAAAAGAGCAATATTGCTTAAGGGAAATGAAAAAAAAAAGTCTGTAGCCTTTCTTTCCTTCCCATGTATGTCTCCCAAATTCATAATCTGGAGAGAAGCGACTACAAGCCCACTTATTCTGTACAATGATCTTAATCTCTACCTTTGTCACCTCTATCTCTAGTCAATTTTTATAATTTGCCATGTAGGACTTTCTGAAACATCTTCACAAAAGGATAAATGTAAACTCTCAGATTACATGACAATATCTAACAATGTGTATCCATAGGATACAAACAGTGATGAACATTGCTTCTAACCACTTTCAAGATCTTTGGATAGTCTTCTTAAAAGCCTGATTACTCTTTTATCCATTATCCATGGATATTGACTCTTTTAATACATATTAATAAAGACACTTAAATCAGCATGCAATACTTCTAAGGTAAAAGCTTGCATTTCTGTACCTCACCTTCTCAACTACATCAAGAAATCCAATTCAGCTTCATAAAATAGTTCTTACTCACTCTCTAAAGCTTATAAATTAGAAAATAAATAGGAAAAACAATACACTTATGCACTGTGTTGAGTACTGTCAAGTAAAACTTAATATGGGGGCCTCCTTGATGGCCTAGGGGTCAAGTCTTAGTGGTACCACCACTAAGCCCACCATAACCAATGGCTTGAGTTCAATTCCTGGTCAGGGAGGTGACCCACATGGCACAGCAAACCTCTTCTCTCTCCACTGCTGTTTTCCTTAGCAGCAGATCTGCCTGTTCTGTTCCCCGCACTGTCTCTGGTGAATCCTCTCAACAACCACATTCCCCACCTACCTCTGGCCTACAACCCAGTTCCCAATTCTTCTACACAAAAATAAATAAAATCTTAAAAGAAAAAAAAATAAGCAGTGGAATGACACACAGTGGGTAAACAGAAACATGTCCTTTTGTTTTGATCTTAGTGCTAGCACCCATTTGTTAGTACATAAACATGACAAGATACAAGAGAAGATATTTCCAAACAAAATACAAGTGGAATGCATAATTCTGTGGCATGCATGTGTGAAAGGCAAAAGGAATGATAATTAAATGAAGTGAATTCAGTTGAAAAACACTGAACTAGAGATCAAAGAGGAAAGGAAGGGTTATCGCTGAGAACTGTAGCATGAGTAAGGCTGAGGCCACGTTTGGAGTTTTATTTTGCAGGTGAAAGAAAGCCTTTGAAGTCTTTTTAAGCTATGGAGTTATATGATCTGATTTTGTTCTCAAGATCACTTGGACTTTGATAACAAACTAGTGTAGTCTGAATTAGAAGAAGACTATCTGTAAGGAAATGAGAACTATACAAATAACAAAGACAAGTGCTTTGAATTCTATACTCACACAATCATAATTTGCTTTTATTTTGCTGTTTTTAAAAAACTGAGTATTAAAGGAAAAAGAATGACTCCAAGGTTATTAAGAAGACATATCAACACTAAATGCCAAGTGTCAACATTTCATGTACATTATAATGTGTATTTATCTTAGATTTTTTGTGGGGTTATACATGCATAGTGAATTACCTATGATTATTTAAATTACCTCAATGACAGGTATAGTTCCAGGTAATTTTTCTTTTCATATAGTGTGTCTTTCAAGTTTAAGTTCAAAGTGGTTTTGACTACAACTAAATGTATTATTGGTTTTCTCCAGAAGGAATTGTGCTGAACATTTTGTTCACAAAACTCAGTGACAGAGAAGTTTGTAGTTAATTTCTTTTTTTTTTTTTAAGTCCCCATTATTCCTGGTTGCCAGGCTTCATAAGCCCCTCTGTAAACTGAATTTAATGAAAGTGAATTGTTGAATTATATTTCGTTAACATAATAACACAATGAAATCCTTTGGTTCAACAAAACAAATAAGGAAACCTATTATGAGTAAGAATATAATGTTACTTTTGGAAGGACTAAGGACAGAGTTGCTTCAACTGTTTTCATACTGTAAGTAAGATAACAATTATTTAGAAATTGCATCTTTTGGTATAACATTCTTCATGCTGCCCCTGAAAATTAAATTTTTCATTTCTATACCTGCAGTTCACTAGAGAAACACACTCTGAAGAACCCAACACTACATACCAGCATTACAATTTGTTTAAGCAATGCTTAGAGTTCTCAAAGATGAGGAAATAAAAGTGAAGACAAAATGGAAGATGAAAGACATGTCAACTACTCCCCTAATGAAGAGTTGTGTGGAAGAATATGCATGATATTACAAATTAATAATCAGTTATCATTTTGAGCATTTCAAATTTCAGCATGAGAGTTATTGTTTAACTTTTCAGATTATTTTCTAATTTGGGCCCTCCCTGGTGGTGCAACAGGTTAGAATACTGCACTGCAAGCTAGGTGCAGCTGCTTCAGTGTAAGTTCAATCCCCAGCCCCAGAGGTGATCTATATAGTGTTCGAAACTTCTCCTGTCTCGACTGCTGCTCCCCTCAGCAGTGTACTTCCTCAATCTGCCTGTTCTGCTCCCCACTCTGTTTCTGGTGATTCCTCTTACCACTCTTGTACCTCTGGCATGTACCCCAGTTCTGTATGCATAAATAAATAAATATTTTTTAAGAATTTTAATCTATTGATAGGAACTGAAATCAATGCAAACAATATGGAAAGTCCATTATGGATATAAATATGTGTAAGAGAATTCAGCTTTCCAGCACCTATCAAACTCAGTCATTCTCTAGAATTGGGATAGCTGGTTAAACTTCCAAAATATTATGTATTAAACTTATGAAAAATAGTATAAATAACATTTTATTCAAAGCTCACAGACATAATGGAACAAATATATTAGTAACTTAAAGGAATGCAAAAGAGAAAAATCCCCAACTAATGTTATTTAAATTTATTTTAACCTGAATAAGCAATAAGGGTAACTTTCACATAGAGACCAGCCTCCATTTGATCTCTACAACAAAATGCTGAAGTCAATACACAGAATTATTAATGATAAACCAGAATATTGAAACAATATTAAAGCATAGTACAGCCAAATCATGCTTAGTCCTATAAACATAGTTAACAACTTGTTCTACTACCAGCATATACTTTTTTAATGTGAGCAATAGTAATTATACCTATAAAATAAAAGGTGTCAGCTGATATGGGAATAGTTACTACAGAATTCACTCTATGATAGAGGTGACGTACTTAAAGTTTATAGGAATCTAAAAGAAAGTATGGAAAAGATAAAAGTAGATGAGAAGACACAGACAATTATTAGAAGACGATGTACTTGTAAATAGATGGAGTACTTGGTCTGTGGGAAATCCACAAAGATTGGATGTTCACAAAGATTTTCAACAGCCAAACATTTATTGAGCAACTTAAGTTATCCTATGGTGCACAAATATGAAACTTCTCTTCAAAAGAACACACATTTAACAAAATTCCTATATGTAACTCATCTGGTTGATTAGGTATTAATATCAATATATAAAATCAATTATATTTCTATATAATAGCAAAGAACAATTAAAATATAAATTTAAAAATACTACCATTTACACCCGCGGGGATTACAATCGAGATGGAAAAAAAAAAATGTGCAAAATGATGTAAAAATAAACTTTGTAATAAATAAATAAAAAAAAACTACCATTTACAATAGAATCAAACATGAATCATAGGCATAAGTAAAATAATAGAAATGTAGGCTGTACATGTGGAGAATAGAACAGTGATGAAAGCAATCTAAGAAAACCAAGTTAAGTAGAAGACAGCATGATAATGGATGAGAAAAGTCTATATTGTTAAATGCTAATTTTCAATTTAATCTATATTTAATTTTAATTTAATCATTAAAACCCCAATGAAAATTATCACAGGATTATTTTTAATAAGCTTTTTTACTAATAAATTTTGCAGGACTATTTTTAATAAGCTTTTTTACTAATAAACTTGGGGATAAAACTTTATACGTAAAGGCAGAAGGCCTAGACTTGACAAAGAACTTTGAATAATTAAAAAATTTTGAGCTAGATGGTTAAAGTTAGAGGGTTTACCATATAAGACTTAGAAGTAAAAAGGCAGTATGGCATTGGTGTAAAGATACTTAATAGAACAAAGAAGTCATCCATAAATGGACCATGTGAATAGAGCTAGCCTATTTATAGTTATGAACTCAATCCAGTAGCAAAATTCTATATACCTTGACCTAGAGTCCATGTGATATACAAGATCAATTGAAAATGAGTAATGATAAACTTTTAAAATCTGGAAATAAATAGCACAGAAAATCTTTGTGAACTTATATTAAACAAAGTTTCTTGATACAGTACCAAAAACAGTATCCATAAAAATATGCATTGAAGGGCCTCCCTGGTGGTGCAAAGGATTAAAACACCGTATTATGAAGCTCTCTGAAGCCATTGCAGCACAAGTTCAATCCCCAGACAGAGAGCTGACCCACATGGTGTGGCAGACCTCTTCTGATCTACCTGCTGCTCCCCTCAGCAGTGTATTTCAGTTGATTTACTTGCTCTGCTCCCCACTCTGTCTCTGGTGAATCCTCTCACTGTCCTTGCACCTCTGGCATGTGCCCCAGTTCTGTATGCATAAATAAATAAATCTTTAAAAACTATGCATTGAATGTCATAAAAATTAAGAACTTTTCTATATTAAAAAGTAATTAAAAAATATATTTGCCAGACATTTTCTTGGAAAGGAACTGTATCCAGAATTTAGCAAGAATTTTTAAGACTCAAAAATAAGAAAATATGGAATAAATGAATGGATAGGGAATTTAATTAGAAACTTTATCCAAGATGGCAAATGAAGATGAAAAAATACTAAACATTATTGAAATTTAGAGAAAGGCAAGTTAAAACCATAACCCACAAGGACATACTACTACATATCTATTTAATGTCATTCCACCCCACCCAAATCCTCACTTTCTTGAAATACTTGATCATGTCAAGTGCCACAGAAGATACAGAGCAACACCTATACACTGTTGTTGGGAATGCAAACTAGTAGAAACATTTTGGGAAAAATTAGCAGTTTCTCATAAATTAAGTATATACATGATAAAACTGTCACACTTGGAGAAATTTATGCCCCCCAAATCAAAGCCTGTATTCACACAAAACCTAACTAGCACAATTATTTATAACCACCCAGAACTGAAAACTACCCTCATGTGTTTGACTGGTGAATGAAAAAATAAAATCTGGTATAAAAGCTACAGGAGATTTTGAATACATCTGAACAATAAAATAGAAAATGCTTCGATTTCTGAAAAAAAAAAATGGACATATTTTTAATGCATTTGACTAAGTGGAAAAAGTCAGACCCAAAATGCTACAAATAGTTTAATATTAACAACATGATATCTACAAAAGGTAAGCAATAAAATGGAAAAAGAACACAAATACTAATTTTACCCAGAAGATGTTAAAATAATAAATTAATATTTCCTACAGTACAGAGTTAATAATTACTACAATTGGCATTCAAACCCAGATTTTTTGATTCAGGACCAAGTGTCTTTTTATTACAATAAGTTAAAATAATACATCATTAATAAAAACCATTTTGTATGATGTAATTCTTATTTTTAAATTCTCCTTTGGATTTTCCAGTGATTTAACGGATATTTATATTTGTCATCTTGACAGATGCTTGGAGTTTTCCCACATATTAGTCAAAGTAGAAGCATCAGTTTGTGTACTACTGACTCCACAAATGTCTTGAATTTTTAATATCTAATTTGGCATGCACAACACATATTTTTAGGTAAGTATCATTAAATTATTTAACAGGGAATAGTGGTCAAATTGACTTTCATCATATTACTAAAAGGAGGATTGTGACATGATGATGTTACACTTAATCATTTGAAAGGGTTCACTGATGAAAGCAATTTTTCCTTACATAAAATTATTCAATTGCAATACTGAATTTAAAAAATAAGTCATTATTTACCTTGTTTTTACTTTGTAATTATTTTCATATGTCCTAACTTCTTTGTTTCATGTCCAATTTTCACGTTATTGCCCACTTTATTTTATTATGATTTTTATGTATACTAATTGTCACCAATTCAGTTTTATGGTAGCAGTAAGTGGAGAGGATTTTTTTTTTTTAAGATTTATTTATTTGTGCATTTGTGTATACAGAACTGGGGTACAGGCCAGAAGCTCAGGGGTGGTGAGAAGCTTCACCAGAGACAGAGTGGGAAGCAGAACAGGCAGATCCATGAAGTACACTGCTGAGGGGAGCAGCAGGCGGATCAGGAGAGATCTGCCATGCCATGTGGTCACCTGCGAGGCAGACGGGACTTGAACTCATGTGGAAGTGGCTTTAGCTTCTCAGTGCTGTGCTTTAACCCACTGCGCCACCAGGGAGGGCCAGGGGGAGGATTTTTTTGACAATTCAAGTTAAAAAGTCTATAGAAAAGAAAAATAATGTTTACCTTAAATACATTTAGTCAAAATTCAGGTACTTCACAATGCCTCATTCTTTGAAAACTAATTTCAGTGTTCCTGAGAATGTCAGTTCTTGATTTCCATGACTCCTCACCATAAGAATATGTGTATTTGTACATGTGTAAAATATCTGGGAATCAAAGCAATGTCAAGCATTACTTTTTCTATTACCAAGCACTTCTTTCCTGCTAACACTATGAAAATATTAGTGACAATACATGGAATGGGATTCCAAAATAATGTCAGGATTCTCATGTGAAAAATCTACTTTGGAGGATTTAAGTTAAAAGAAAATTGAGATGATTTTCTAAATATTGAAGAAACAAACAACCAAATAACAGATTTAAAAATGATGTTTGTTCTTGTTCAAAAAGACTACCGTATTCTTCCATTTTTATCACTAAATATGTAAGTAAAATAATGATGTACTCATAATTTAGACAGGAAATAGAACTACTGTGAAATGATCAAGCTTATGATGTTGAAACATTATGGGAATGTTTCAAAAAAAGCAAGAAAGATCCTCACCATAAATTCTTTATTAATAGTTTCTAAAATTTTCTTTTTCTCCTTTAATGCAGGCATACTGACAAACTTCCATAGCAGTATTTCAAGATATGGTGGTTAACATTTCTTGAAATTAGCTTGGACAAACGAAGGACAAAATGTGCATTTTTCCTTTACTGGCACACATAGAGGATTATTAACAATGCTGATTACTGATCCAGTAGACAATGACGGCTCATTCTCAGCAGTCACAGTCCATCACATAGAGTCATATTTAGGGACTGTACCATTGCAAGTTATGGTTCTTGGGTACCCTTTAGCTTGCAGATTTTTGACACAAAAGACAGTTACAGTGTATTTATAGCTTTTAAGGTCACTGATCATTGATATGATGGACCATTATGTCTCTGGAACGTGTCGGCTGTTGGAACTATTGGTCTATTAAAAGAATCTCTCTTGCACTAACACACATGCACTATGAATCCATCTGCCAAATATTCTTATGAAACAATTGTTAGACTATTCTGCACACCCATGCTAAAGTAATATTCAATTGACACAACGATTCTTCTGTGAATCTATCTTGCTTATGCCTGAAAGTCCATGAGTCTCTTGCTACCTTCCTTATTAATGATCTGCAGTATTTTAGTTAATTGTGTTGTAACAGATAATTACAGTAGACAATAAGTGATGTTTATAAATGTCTTCATTTTAATTTAGAACCCTAGAGAGGTCAGTTTATTTCTTTTAAATAAGCTTTCACTTTTTGTGAAAAAAAGGTTTGGCAATAAAACGAAGTTTTGAGGAAAGCTTTGTAACTTTCAATGTTTTGGGGAAGTGATTGTCACTGATGGCATAGTTGTTCTGCAACATTTTCTCACATTTATTGCTCCCTTTTAATTTATATTCATGTTCAAAATAAGTTTGTTCTTCTAGAAAAGTTACAAATGAGTGCAGAGTGTGCCCCCTGAACTTTGTCCAAGCTTCTGCTAGATTGACATCAAACATAACAGGTAAACATTTATAAAACATAAAGAATCCACATTGGAAAAATTCTATTCAATAAAGTATGGCTATAATTAGTGCAATTTTTCTGTTCACTATTCAACCCAGATTTCACATTAGCCTTAGTTGTCATGTATCCTTAGTCTCCCATAAGCAGGAACATTCCTCAGTCTCTCATGACCTTGACTGCTGAAGGATGCTGTTCGGTTATTTTTTAATCTCAAAATTAGACTGAAGTAATGAATTGCTGGTGGATACAGAGAGGCTATATGCTCTTCTCAGCATGTTGTATCAGGAGTTATATGATATCTATGCTACTTACGATGTCAGCCTTAATCACTTGGCTATTCATAATCTAGTAGAATTATCAACCTGATCTTATTATTCCTACCATTATAAAAGCTACATATTTTGAGAAAATTATTTACAGACTGGAAAAATTTTCTACTTCATTTAAACTTTTAACTACTCATTTGAATATCCACTGGAATATACCAGCAGCGATCTTCAATCTTCGCTGTGTTACAGTAATAGTGAAACTTCATGACTTTTTATTATAGGTTTGATCCATCAGAAATGCTAAGATCAGCTCTGGTGCACTTTTGCTATGTTCACATGTTTTTTTTGTTTTGTTTTGTTTTTTAAGATTTATGTATTTATACTTACAAAACTGGGGTACAGGCTAGAGGTGCAGAGGGCGAGAGGATTCACCAGAAACAGAGTGGGAAGCAGAACAGGCTGATCAACGAAGTACACTGCTGAAGGGAGCAAAGGGCAAGACAGGAGAGGTCTGCTGTGCCTTGTGGGTCACCTCCTGGGCGGGGGATCCAACCGGCCCTGAAGAAGCTGCCGCTAGCTTGCAGTGCTGCACTTTAAGCCACTGGCCACCAGGGAGGGCCTATGTTCACATTTTTAACATGCCCATTTCTTTACATTTGAGGATCAAAGTTCCCTCAATTTTATTTTAAATTTTGATGCCCAGGCCTAAATCAGTGAGTTCTCTAAGATCCCTTTTCTTGGAAAATTATATTTAGGAACTATGTTCTTGGTGCTTAGGGTGTTCATTGATACGATGGTGCTACTACTTTTACCTAGAGAGTATTCACATGTATAATATCTTTCTTGCACACAGAGTTACGTATTTTTTTTAATTTATATTTTAAAACTAGGAGTCCATGTTGTTGTCAATGTAATTCACACCGCAGGTCACATTCTAGAGAGTCTGTTTTTTGCTTCTTTTATTTTTTATATATAATTTCTTTTTCAAATAATAGCTTCTGAAATTTCAACTCATATCCTTATGAGGAACATATTTACCATCTAGGATACAATTGCACCATGTCATTATTTTGGTTGTTAGTCTCACATTTTTCAAAATTTATCTTGTATATTTGATTGAAGAAAACCTATATCTGTACCTATTTTTAGGTAATGAACTATCTCAAATATATTATATTAAGGTGAGTTAGTTCTGATTCAATCCTTCCTTCATAATCAAACTCGTTTTGATCACACTTCTAGAAAACTCACTGTTAATCTAGAATACCTCTTAGTTTTATTCTTAGCAATGTAACTATTTGGTTAATTGCAGTTAAACCACGTTGCCAAGATATCCAACCAAGTTTTTCCTTTCTAGCATAATGTTTCAAATAACACCTCTTTTTCCTATACTAGTTAATTTCCTCTCCTAAATTTATAACACCTCAGGTAATATACATAAGATTTTTAAGTGTCCCCAAGACAATCCATACTAGCTAAGTTAGTTACTTAATCATACTATCGGGCCACTTTAATTCTCTCTTTCTCTTTCTTTTTTTCCTCTTTCTTTTTTTTTTTAACTGTTTACTGGGCTTCCTTCTTTACATCTGCATTAATTATTCAGTAATTGCCTTAAATATTCCATTACTGAAAGGACTCACAGGACCTACAAGGTTTTACTCACAGAAGAGTTGTCTTGTAGACAATGGAAACAAAACAAGTGAAATACATTTAAATTGGTTTGGACTACCGTGTGGCTGGCTTCTCCTCACCATCAGGTCCACAGGATATACATAGTCGCTAGGCTTACGAGGGATAAGTAAACCTACAGGTATTTCTTGGGGAAGAGCGCTTGCATTAGCTGGTCGTCCAGCTACCTGATCAGCCTGAACAGCAGAAATGCCCTATTCTATCCAAACCAGGTAAAAATCCTACTGTTCCATGCTGTCTCCAAAACAGCGCAAAGCTGTATCATTATATTGTTTCCCTTTCTTTGGTAAATCCTATATAGCATTGACCAAGGGTCACTTAATATCATGCTTCATTTGAAGATCAACATGCAGGTCTTACAGATCCATTCAAATTAACATGTTACTCAACATCTTTTAATAACCAGATAAAATTCAATGTATTGACTTAGGCGTCCTTCTGACCATAAGTCTATGAAGTTTTACACCATTTAAAATGAAAGGTTATCTAAAAAAAAAGTCAAGTATGACTCTGTAGGTTCTCAGAACAATACTTTAGAAAACAGACTGTTTTAGGAAGATACTGTAGTTCCATGAAATAACCAAAATATAATATAATACATGTTTGCTATAATTTGTCTTTTCATAAGATTTGTGCATAGAGTTCAGGACATGTTAATAATTTTTCAGAATTTCAGTTACATGAATAAACTTTAGAGAAGATGATGGATTTTAAGTTCAAAATAGGAAAATAAAAGGAAAGGAAATTCAATCACAAGATAATAAACCCATAGATATATATTTCTGGATCTGTTTGCAAAAGATCCCAAGGAATTTCCTGAGGATGCTCAGTGAAATTGTTAAATGCACTATAAATTCTACTTGCTGTGCATTATTTTTATTTGAAGCACATTAGAAAAATATTGAAAACTTAAACTATCTGTCATTACTTAGCAAGAACAGGCAATTTTCAGTTTGCAAGACAATTTCAGCCAATAGTTACCAGAAAATCCTAATTTCATTTGTTTCTCCTATTAAATACAAATACATATACATACATATTTTAAAAATATTATACACATACACACATATATAACATTATATATAATGTTTTATATATATTTGACATAAATATGTGAAACATTACAACAGACTGCATTGTATATAATTTTCTACTTTCTTGTTGTCTATACACCCCTCTTATACTTTTTCTTTTGTAATTTAAGACAAAAGAAGTATGTGTACATTACTGGAAAACAGTACATTCTCTATTCTGAAAACTAGAAATACAAAACTAAGAATACTTAGTTGTTTTTATTCTTCCTGAAACTGACTTTTTCTATCAATGCTAAACAAAATATCATTCTTGATAGAAGTCTCTTTAGCACTCATTGTTCAAAGTATGAAATCTTGTGCTTTGTGTAAAAATACAGAAAAATCCTTAAGCTTTGTACTGATACCTGATTTGTAAGATGGTGTAGTTTGAGAGCAAAATGAGAGGTAATATAAAACCTTTATTTTAGATGGAAGCAGAAGAGTAATTGTCAATCACATTTTATAGAACCAGAGTGTTCATCCCTCTGATTACCCCTACCTAAGATAGAATGTAAGGGCAGTGGTCAATACCCAATTGGAAGACTTCAAGAAATACAGATGAGAGTGGGAGCTGTAAAGGTCACTAGCCTATTCTACAAGACAAGACAAGCCTCTAGGGATTCACAATTCACGTTAATTCTTTTTCATGTCCTGATCTAAGAATCTAATCAATGACTCAATCAACAGTATTAAAGATCTACTATGTGTCTAGCATTATTTTTAGCAACCAGGGTTATATCCATCTTAAAATATGCCAACATCAGCAACCAAAGCATTTTCAGCTGCATGGCAATAAAATATTTGTCAATAATAACTAAATATATAGCATTATTGAATGACATTAAAACGAAGCCTTTATCTATAGAGTCACTTTGCAGTAAATATAAAGTTCACTGAAAGGCAAGAACATTAATTTTATATATACCCTTATCATGAGAATTCCTTGTTTCCTCCCAATATGTAATGGCTATTAAAAGATTAGTATGTTAGAATCTTTCGCCATAAGCATTTTGAAATACAAAAACAAAACAAAAAAAAAAGGTTATTTACAAGGAGAAGCATAATGTAAATTCCTTACAGACTTCATTCAACCTACAGAAACTAGAACATTTAAATGTTAACATGCCAAAATCACTTTTCCCTAAAGCTTAGTATTGTACAACATATTCAGCAAATTATAAACAATATAAAAAACATTTTTTATGTTTCAACAGGTAACCCATTCACCTCTGCCATGGTTCTATGTCACTTCTCTAATTTTAAAATGAGCACCTTTATGTACTTAACCACTCAGAAAATACTACCTAGCTTATATTAATTTTTTTCCTGCTATGGAGTTGCGACTTTTCCTTTACTGTTGCTACAGTTCTGTGGTTTCTCTATTGGGCATTGAGTTAGCAATTTTTGCTGCAGAGTGCAATCTATCAGCTGCTTTACTATATCACATTACAATTTAGCTTCTATTTTGTCAGTTTTGCAGCAGTATTTTGAATTCTGTGGGGGGGATGTGATATCTCAAGACAATTCTGTACTTTTCCAAGCTATCTTGCCACTTTAAAAGTGTTGTCAGTGGAAGTATTATTTGGAGAAGTCAGTCTGAATTATGCTGCTGCAAATCTGTACTGCACAGCTAACACAAATTGATTTACCAGGAAGCTCACTGCATTCCTGAGACATACAGCCACTAAAAGCAGCTTAGAGAAATCATTGTTCACAAATGACATATTCAGATACAGCATGAGAGAACCTCAAAATGAACCTCTAAAAACATGTCAATATATTTACAATATATATTTATTACCAATATGAAAGAAAAGGAAATGTTTTCTGTTAAAGTATCGTGAAGTTATTGAAATTCATAAACTACTTATAATAGTTGCTATGACAATGAGTGAACTTGTGTTCTAGGAGATATACAACTCTTCTCAAAAAGAAAGGGTTTGTTCAAGGGCATTTTTGGTCAAAAAAACAAAACAACAACAACAACAACAAAAACAATGGTACAGGTAAAGAAATAGACAGATAAAAGAAAGGTTACATCTTTTCTAATCTTGATCCTCTATACATTCACTACTCTGGGGACAGCTGCATAACACAGGAAATCTTTTAAAAATGTAGTGGCATTATATTAATGAGCCACTGGGTAGTCAGTCACCTCAGGTGTTGAGACAGATGAATCTGGCTTGTGCTGGATAGAGCTCACTCTTTTGCTTGTCTGCTCACTCATTTCACCCACTGGAAGGAAGAGGGAGGTATGGATCTACTAATTCAAAGAAAGTAACACTGCCATGCTAATAAGGGGTGTTCACTTATTAGAAGAGTTTACAATAACCCTCTATTGTTCTTTTATTTTTACTTTGCTCGGTTCTCACCTATTGTTTAAAGGAAATACAGGATGTATAGGAGTTAGAAAACAATGGCAGATTGGACTGGATTTTAGTGTTACCTTAAGCATTGCTATTACAACAAGTGTTCAATAATTAACTCTCAAAAATGATACTAATACTCGAATTTATACTGTTTACCAATTTCCATGAAAATATCTTCACTTGCCAATTACAAGCTGCTAACTCAGTGTCAGAGAACATGATTTTAGGGAGTCAATGGAAATGAAATAAGGCACACAAAAATCCTCAATCTGCTTCTTCCCTGTGTATAAAAATGAATTCTTGGGGGTCCAGTCTGGCTCAGTGAGAGGCCATTTTATTTTTCACAGAGAACACAAGCTACCATTAAACCCTTAAAAAACTAATTAAGATCATGGTATAATAAAGAAGGTAAGATCACCATATGCCCTAAACACAATAAGGAAATACTGGCTCAAAGGAAGATTGAAAAGTTCCCTGACAAGAGCCCCAGGACTCTTTTTCATGGATAATTTACATTACGTTTGGCAGCTTGTTTCAGGGAAGGAGAGGGAGGAGGCCAAAGGCAGTGTAGCCAGGAGAGTAGATACTCGGAGCCACAGAACAGAGTGTCAGCCACCCACTGCTCCAGGAGCACCCAGGACAGGGTGAATTTCAAAGAAAGGAGTGTGTCATCCCATGGGCACAGGGATAGAGTAGGTCACTGGAATATCCACAGCAGTCTTGGTCAAGAAACAACAGTCTTTTTACCCCCTTTTTGGTGATAAACAAAGAGATTTTAGGCAGAGCTGACTCATGTGCACCTAAAAACCTAGTAACAGTGGAAGACTGAACCAGGATAAAGAAGGTAGCTTAAACAGCACAATAACAAGTGCAGAAGTGGGAAAAGTAATAAAAAGGTTCGGTAAACAAACAAAAGAACCAAATGTCTTTTCCAGGATTCCAAATCTTCAAAAAGGAACTAATATCTACACTACAACCATACTACTACTACTAAAAAAAGTTAAGGGGTAAAAAGCTCCCTAACACATTCTATGAGAGCAACATTACCCAGATCCAAACCCAAATAAGAATGATATAGAAACAAAAAATTAAGGAAACTACATACTACATACTGCATTGCTGATGAAAATGGATGCGGAAAATCTTAGCAAATTGAGTACAGCAAGAGAATCATCTACAATAATGAAGTAGGTTAAATCCCAGGGATTTGAGACCGGCTCAACATGCACTTAAATCACTGTTACTCACCAAAAAGAAAGATTAAAAAATCACATGATCATTTTTATTAGTTGCCCAAAAAAAGGCAATCAAGGGACTAAGCTCAGTGAAATAAGTCAGGCAGAAAAAAAAAAATCAGATGGTTTCACTTATAGGAAGAATATATGATCAGGAACCAAATACGGATCAGGGGGACAAAAAGGACAAAACTAGCAGGTAATTATAAATCTGGGACATCCAGCAAGAGATGGGGAGGGAGAGGGATTAAAACAGAGATCAGAAGAGCACAAGAGATTTTGGTGACAGTTCATGGGTGATATAGTGGTATGAATTTTATGGAGACCACACCTGAAAGGAGAAATCAATGTATAAAACTTAAAAATATTGATATATACATATTATATGTAATATTTAAAAAAAAGATCCAAAATTTATCTATGATGAAAAAAAATCTCAATAAAATAGTTAATCACAGCACTATTTACAATAGCCAACATATGGACATACCTAAGGGCTCAATGACAGATGAATAGATTAAGAACTGGCTGTATGAAATGGAATAATACTCAGTTGTAAAAAAAGAGATGAAATGTTGCCATCTGTGACAATATGGGTGGAACTCAAGGGATTATGCTGATTGAAATAAATTAGAAGAACAGTATCAGATGATTTCACTAGTAGAATATAAGGAAAAAGGAAACAGCAAATGAACAGACAAAACTTAAGTATGACTGCGGAATTGTTACCAGAAATGAAAAGTGAAAGGTGGGTGGGTAGGGGAATGAGGCAGGGTGCCAGAGGAGGAGGGGAGCAGTGAAGTCGGGTAGAAGATTATGGGTGTTTTTGTGCTGGGCATGGTGTGTTAAAAAACATTTACATGAAGGATAAATAAAACACAACTTACACCCCAAAGTAATTTCTGACCCACAAAAGTAAGAATAATTACAGTACTTAGCAAAGGTAGCGTTTAATGTTTAGTAGTTTGTAGGTACAGTTCTATGAGCTTCTCATGTATTAATCCATTTCATCTTCACCATTGTATGAGACAGATACTACACATTTTACATTGAGGCAACTGAGGCCCGTGTGAAAAGTAAGTGAAGGGCCCTCCCTGGTGGCTCAAGGTTAAAACACAGACTATGAAGCTATCCAGTCACTGCAGCACAAGTTTTATAGTTCTATCCCGTGCCAGGGAGGTGGCATGGCAGAATTGTCCTCACCCACTGCACCCCTCAGCAGTGTTTTCAGCCAATATGCCTATTCTGTTTTCCACTCTATATCTGGTGATCTGGTGAATCCTCTTACCCTCTGAATTTGTATTTAGTAACACACAGTTTCATACAGTTAATGACTGGCACAGACAAAGAACCTGATTCTTACCATATATATGTAAGGTCCTCTTTCATAATTTATGATCAAACACATACTGCTCTAAAGTGAAGATTAGCTTATTAAAATTTGCTCTATTAAGGAGCTAGTTCTTTTCAAGTATTTCTCATTTGGGGGAATACAACAGGCCAGAGGTGCAGGAGGTGAGAGAATTCACCAGAGACAGGGTGGGGAACAGAATAGGCAGACTGACTGAAAACACTACTGAGGGGAGCAGCGGGTGAGGAGAGATCTGCCACGCCCCCTCCCTGGCACAGGGCTGAACTTGTGCTGCAGTGACTGTGATAGCTTCATAGTGCTGTGCTTTAACCCCTTGAGCCACCAGGGAGGGCCCTTCATATATTTTTCATGATAAAAGTGCTACATACATTAAAAGGAAACCTCTGTGTCTCTTTTGTGTACTGGTACTAATACACCAGCTAGTACTGGTGAATAGACTGGGAATAGAGAGAAGTAAAATAACATTAGTGTTGTGTGATTATCTATGAAATACTTCCCCCTTCCTCCCTTTTTGATTGGTGCCAGAAGTCACCTTCCATATGAGGAATTAGCAACTTGCTTTTGTTTTAGTTTCTGATTTTTACATTATTTTCTGTTATAATTAATGCCGGCATTATCTCACCCTTTCCTTCCATGAATGTATTATTTGCTATCAATATTTCCTTTTAACTGAAAAATTTCAATTACATCATGCTAGCAATAGAATATTTTACAAGTTTAAATATGTTCATAACTTGCCATCATTAACTAGAAATAGTCTTAATACTTGATATTTTAAATATTTTATAATCCAACTATATTTCACTTGCAAATCAGGAATCAATAATTTGGTCTCATTAAATGACCCCAGTTATTATGCTTAAAACTATAACCTCAGTTACATTTTTAAGATGACTCTTTGTACTTCTGAAAATCACCCCACTTGAAATAATAATAATTGTGGGTTTGATTTTTGAAACTTCAGATTCTTCTACTGCTAGTGATTTGGATTATGTCCCAAAGGACCTCCTGACTTAAAGATGTCAAAAGAATTTGTTAAATAAAGAGCTGCCATAGCAACTTTTCTTTCTTTTTGCTCTTAGTTGTCATATCTCATTTTTCTTTAATTCTTTTTTGTGCCTTGAAGTGCTGAATACTTCATTGTACTACAGATGAAAACCAACTAAACTATCCCCCTGCAAAGATTAGCTACAGAATCCCTAAGGAGTCTACAGTGTAACATGATATAATTCACTGTCAATTATTTCCATTTCTTCTCCCACCCAGAATCTTTTATTTATTTTTTTTCAGATTACAACTGAACAAAGAACTTCCCCAGTAACAAGATGTGTTTGCACATGATGAAGTTTTTATGTTCTTTTTGGTACTGCCATTAAGTAAACCTACTTACATATCAGAAGTGTATAAACTAGTGAAAATGTGCTCCCTTGTTCTTTCATAACTATGTAGTTATATATTATGGCATTTTTACTTAAAAATGTATTGCAAATATATCATTCCATGAATAGTTTCCATATAACACCTGACTTATCACTAGGAACCGAGGTGAACATAATATAAAGAAAACATGGTAATTTGGTGAATACAGAAAATGCAATTTTTATCTTGCCTGTGAAATTCTTCCTTTTGAGGGAAAGAGGAGTATTCTACAAAAAAATAAAAGTGAATTTATCAGTTCTAAGATCACATATAAAAAATGAGGTCTACAATCTCAATTAATCAGGCAACTCAGTTGGCACAGATAACAGAGGCCCATCCAAAAGATCCATCAGTTTGTGTCACAGCTGAATGACTATGCAGTGATCCAAACTGGCCATTTGCATAGCCACTGTGAACCACACTAAATGGTTCTATCCATTTCCAGATGTTTTCAAGATAGATGAGGACAGATTCTGACAATGTACAAAAATTGAATGAAAACAAAATTTGAAACTCTGTCTTAAATAGAAGGTATATTTCTAAATGAGCACATAGAGGTTTTCACTTAACCCATCACTGGTCTCAAGCAAGTGAGCCCATCTTTTTAAATTCCAATCCTTTAAAAATAGTGTGGGAAATAATTCTCCATAGATCTCTCAGGTTTCTTGCTGTTGTTGTTTTTGTCATATCCACACTCCCATATACCCAAATTTTGTTACAAAGATATTTGATCCTTTATTTTAGATGATATTTTCCAAAATATTTTATGTACTGAAGAGTCTTTAAAAAGAAAATAATGTGTCATTCTAAAAAGAAAATTTTTTTTTAAAAAGTGATTTTACTGCTACTGAAATAGAAAACACAGAGTTTTGGGAGTAGAGAAAGAACACAAAGCTCAGAACATGGAGAAAAACCACCTCAGATGCCAGGAGTAATGGGGATAACGGTTTGTTAATGATACTTATTATTCAGATTTACTAATTACTTTCGGATCGTCCTCATGAAGAAAAATGCCCTGTTGCATGTTTTCCAAACTTTTAATTGCTTTAAATTTAATTGACTTCTGGCTTAGTCATCACTTACCTAAAGACTCTATGATTTGACTGCTATTTAAGCCTTTCTCCTAAGGTATGAATTAGCAGAGGAAGGCCCCAGAACCTTATATGCAAACATCTCAAAGTGTCTATAGATTTCTTTCCAAACCGCCATTGCTTTTCCTCATATTTCTGGAAGATGGACAAAGGTTACTTTAGAAAATATAGAGCATTATCTCTAAGAAGCAAAGGATGTATTTGTTTACAATTTCAGAAGCTGGAGATAGGATCTTCCTCCTGGGAAAAGTTCAATATTATAGACGGAATTATAAGAGGATGTCCCATTCTCTTTTATAATCCCCTGGTGTTAAGAGTATAGGGAGAAATTGTATGAAAGGCTATTACTTACATGAGTATGTTACATTTTAGACCAAAAGGGAGTTTATCCTGGGTAAATCTGACCTAATCAGGTAAGCCTTTTTGGGAACCAAATAAAGGATTTGGGGGGGCGGGGGAGGGACAATTGTAATAAATAAGAATAATAAAAAATAAAACTAAAAAGGGGAGGGAGAGAGATCAAACAGGAGAAAAGAGCATAAAGGACTATGGTGATGATTCACAGTAGTGGGAATTTTACAGAGATTACATTTGAGAGAAGAAAGCAAATATTGTACAAAAATGAACTATGATGTGAAATGTTTATTAATTAGTTAAAAAATAAGTAAGCAAAAGCAGAGATCATAGGAGAGACAGTCAAAGAAGCACAAACCAGTTAGCCTGGAAGAAACAAACCATCCTTTTGGGAACAATCTGTGGATCACATTATGAGAAACTTTTTGGCTATGGATGGTGTCTGGGAGCTACTCTGAGAGCCATTCACCAATCACTAGCAGGAAAATATGGACGCTATCCTACAATTCAAAGAAATGAATTCTCCCAACAACCAATAATTTTTAATTGGTTTCTGAAGCCCAGATGATAGCTTCAGTTCCAACTATGAAACTCAGAACAAAAACCCCAGCTATCCAGAGCGAGAACAGATGACCTATAGAAAACATCATAACAATTTGTATAGCCTTAAGCTGCTAATGTATGGTAATTTGCTACACAGAGATAGAAAACAAATACAGGCAGATACATGGGTACACACTGTAAAATATTTGGGTTCCCTTAGTTCAAGTGAATAGACATAATTTCACACTCCTTGCATTATTTTTTGAGTACTAGAGGCACAAAAATGCAGGTACTTTGGCTTCTTCTACTACTGTAAGCAATAATCTGTCTTTCAATTATGATCCAAAGTTTTGTGTTTTTTCCAGCATCTATGAAACTAAAGTGTTAGCTCCTGAATAAAGTCAAGTCTTTGTTCTTCACATTAATTCTCACATACCTCCAAATTTCTAAGTATACAACCCAGAATGTTATGTAAAGAAAGGTTTAACTCTATAGCTAGGAATACTCCGTAAATCTATTCTAGCTTCTGTAATTATATACCTGCATTCATTTTGTTGTTCAATGAAATTCATTCTGATATTACAGCCATTTAAAGAAAAGGATCCATGCTGTCTGTCCAGTAGACAGAAAATGGTAAGATAGGAGTCTTAAAAGTAAACTTTTACTATATCTCTTTTTCCATTATGTTATTCCTCCCTATTGAATTCTTGTTTTTAGTGGTCACTTAGAAATTCTCTAAGATTTCAATGACGAATGAGAGTGAATAGTAAGCACTGAGACAACTCACTATTGAAAACATAGCCAAAAAGTATTTTAATTTCATGAATAAGCCAAGTTATCTAAGGGCACTGAGCCCCAAGTGTCATAAATGATATATGCTAAAGTGTGATTTTTTTTCACATTGAATTTAAGTAAATGTCATATTTTTAAATTTTAGGATTAATTTTATTTTCTATAAGATGTCTGAAAGTTCTTTAAATTATCTGAAGTTTCCTTTATGAGGTGGACTTTTAAGAGCTAATTTTTATTGAAATCATTTCTTTCTACTGGTGATTGGCCTCCTTGGGTTTCTGCTATCCATCAAACAGTTACAAAACAAATAGTTACTATGAAGGACTAAAAACTAGTCATTTAACACATGCGGCTCTCAGTGTGATAGGTCAAAGTAACCTCTGAAATGAAAGAGTATTGAATTATCAGCCCAAAGAAGTGAAATTATAAATGCAAAAATGAAAATTAACTTCAGTAAAGTCGATGTGGTATCTGATGTTAAAAATATGAGAGTCAAAATTCAATGTTATACTGAAAATTCAGTTTTTGAGTGCAAATAACTAGTTTACTAATTCATAATCAGATAAAGACAATTCTAATAAAGGACAATGTTAATTTTAAGGAACCTCAATTTTTACACCTTAATTTTTTAGTAAAGACATGTTTTAAAATTTTGTATTAGTCATTAGGAGGCCAATTAAAAAACAAATTTCAATTTCTGATAACATTCAATAGGTCACTATGTATCTGCCATTGTTCTGTGTACTTTATCAATTAGCTGTTGCTAACAAACCATCTTAATCATTGTGCGTTTAAGCAAATATTAAAGTGAGTTAGCAACTAACTAATTAAGGCAAGTTCTTAAATTGGATAATTCTTCTAGTTTAAGCTATTTTGGGTAGGTTTCTTCACATGTAAACAGTCACCGAGTGGGTCACGTAGGAATTGGCATGTTAGGATGGCCTCATTAACATGTGTTGGCATTTGCTGGATTTCAGCTGGTGGGATGAGTATGACTGGGCTACTTATTTAAAGGCTGGCCTGGACTTGTGTTCACCATAATTGGACAAGTGTGAAGAGAAAGAAAGAAGCTAGGTTTCTAAAAATATCAAAACTAGCACCTATTACTTTACCACAGCATATTAGCCAAAGTAAGGAAATAGAAAGAGACAGCACTGTATATTCAGAATTTCAAAATCACAGAATACACAGCCATTTTTGCAACCAAACTTTCATATGTTCATCATCTTATTTGATTCTCCAAATAAATTATAAGGTTCATGTAATTACTGTCTTTTAACAACTCTAAAACTACAGACTTTATAGAATCACTTGCATAAGGTCACAGAGCCAGGAGAGTGTAGCCTGAATTCTAGTACAAGCCTGTCTGAATCCAGAGGGCCTCAGCTATCAGCTAGTATTACTGTGCACTCCAAAAAAAATTTACATATGGTCTGAATGAATATTCATTGAACATTTTAATCTGTGACTGCCTATTCAGAAAGAAAGATGAACAGGCAAAACTGAAAATATTCTCTTTTTTCCATTACATTCATTTTAGCATTAATTTCTTATCTTTTAGTCTATCTAACCCTTTGACTATTTACTTCTTTTCCTGCTACACAGCATTAACAAAAAGTTAGGATTCAGAAGGTAAACAGGACAAAGAAGGAAATCTCTCATAGCTCAGGATTAATTCTAAATATAAAAGCAAGGTTAAAGCGATTGTTAAAAAGCTGTTCATGCCTTCAGCATGGTATTCTCAAGGCCACTTCTCATCTATTTTTTTCCTTTCTAATGCCTCTCATGATGCCCTACTTTCTTCTTATACCCATCGCTTTTCTTTCTTAATTTTGAAAGTTGCAGATATAACTATTTTATTCTTCAGTTTTCTGTCTTTGTCATGCTTATTGTCTAAAAAAGCAGTTTTCCTGAAGCAGTTCTTCCCTTGATGTTTCTTGATATTAACTTGTCTCATGATCTATACTAGAATTTATTCTTAAATGAGCCAGATGACCCAATGATTTGCTTAATTGTTGATCCCTAAAGCTCACCATTATTTATATTATTAGCATTACATACAATTATAAGTTGACTAAAATTTACAACACAGAATTAGAGCTTCTGTGTCCTGTAAAGGGCCACTCCATGGCAACAGGTGGGGGTAAGGATATAGTTCTAAAATAGATGAGAGGATGTAAGTGATCAACACACATATTTCATGATGAGAAAATTAATTACTAAGTATTTCCTACAACAACATAGTCCAGAAAAAATATACACAAAGATGTAAGCATATAGTTAACATGGAAAAACAGACATATTAAAATAAAACTGAAATGAAAATATAACAAATGTGAAATAGGCACTACCAATCTTAAGTTCTTATAAAAATTTGGGGGGGGTTCATGAAGTATCAGTGGGAATCATGAAGTATCATTTAATGATCTCATTTTTCAATGATTCAAAAATATAGGTCATTGCTAAAACTCCCTTTACATAAGCATAGTCCTTGGTAATTGAGGAAAAACTGCCACACTATGCTGAGAATGATTTTTTTCAATTTGATCTTTTTTCATCTTTGCATAGACCTACTTAGCACATCTGCCAATCTTCAGGTTTTTTCCTTCATTAAAGGTGTAGATGATAGTACAGGAAGTCGCAAAGCAAATGCAAGCTAACTAGATCTAGAGGGAACACTTGTTCTTGATTTCTCCTCCTCCATTAGACAGTGATCAATGGAGAGCCTTTATATTGAGAATTTGAGTAAAATGACAAAATACTCATAATTTGTGGCTGGAAAGGCTAGATCAGGGCACATAGTTCCCTGATCTGGATACTCACAAAGACAATCTGGAGGGAATGCCAGTATCTGGAAGTCGGGCAGTACTAGGTGGAACCAATTTAAGTAGTATTTTCTTTGAAATGTCACATTACCTAGCACACAGGTAGTTACAACTTTATAGATGGAACCTTAAATTCACAAAAATAATCTCTCAATTTCTGGCCATATATCATATGATTTGGAAGACAGTGAAAAACCAATTTTCACTGAAGAATTAAAGATGTATTTTATGTGTGTGTAAACAATCTGTGCATAAGGTTCATGAAAGTGTCAGTACTCTAACTCCAAGCATGAATACTGATCTTCAAAAACTTTTAAATAAATCTACTATTTTAAAATGGTTAATTCAATAATTTTAATTAAAGAATGGTACAAACATTACTGTGACCTGGTTTTAGGAAAACTACCACTAATTCTTGAAATAATAGAGAGAATAAGCATGATAACAGCACATTATACAAATGAATTATCTAAAAATTTTATATATACATTGCTTATTTTGTTTCATTTGCCCTTAAAACTTCATGTTTCAAATGTCTTACCTTCTAAGAAATTTAAAATAAAAATAGACATTAAGTATGGTGCATGTAAAGAAAATTTATATGCTTTAAGAATCAAAGTAGGGGTCAAAATACAATATAGAACTGATATAAAAGAATGAAGGAAAAGCATATGCTCATTGAGTACAGGAATGAACGGAATAGACCAGATGAGCTTCTTCAGATGGTGGTAAATAAATCTGTAGTCAGCCTGGTAAACAGTACTCCCGTACTTTATTTATTTTTTAAATAATATAATAGTTTGTTTTTACATCATCTTGTGCCTTTTTCCACCTCAGCTGTAACCCCTGGGGGCTTCCCATCACCAAATCACCCATGTGCCACTGCACTTCCCATTCCCCTTTCCACTCCCATAAATACCTCTCTTATATAGTTGTTCATCATTATTTCTCACCTGGTCCTTTACACTCCTGCTATGAGTGAAATCATCCGGTATTTTTCCTTTTCTTTCTGGCTTATTTCACTAAGCATGACCCCTTCCAGCTCCATCAGGTTGCTGCAAAAGGCATGTGTTTATTTATTTATTTTTGGTTGCTGAGTAATATTCCATTGTGTAAATGTACCACATCTTTTTAACCCAGTCATCTACTTTTGGGCATCTGGGTTGTTTCCATGTCTTTCTGACTCCTGCATTTTATTTTAAAGGTCTGTGTTTTACAAAGAATGCACATCAAAGAAATGTCACCATGCATTGTGGCAGCTACTATCCTTCCCCAGTCACTCCTAGCCTGGAACAGTCTTTACAGAAACTCTTTTTATTGCTATGCTCTCTTACTCAGAATACTGTTTTCTGTTAATGGTCAGTGAACACAACCATTAATTCAACACATTTAATTCCTGTTATGTGCAAGGCATCATTTTAAGAACTGTGCCTAAAGCACTGGAGAGTCTTCCTTTAAGGGGTATAATTTTGTTCAGGGAGGCAGTAAGAGAAGGAAGTATAATGTTGGATTGTAACAAATTGACAAAAAGAACTGGAAAGAGACTGAAGGGGCTCTAGTTCACACAGTGGTTAGTAAAGATGTCTCTAAAGAAATGATATTAGAATAGAGGTTTGAATGAAATGAGGAAATGAGCGCTATGAAATCTGAAAATAGGTCACACAGGCAGAGAGGGCAGAAAATAAAAAGTCCCTGAACTGCATTTTATTTGAAGAACTGCAAGAAAGCCAGCAGGACTGTGGTAAAGGATCAGATGTTGCCAGATCTTGTTGGGCTTAATGAGCCAGAAAAAGGGTATGGATGTTGTTCCACATGTAATGGGAAATCACTGGTGGGTTTTGGTAAGAAAAAATCATGGCATCTGATTCCACGGGTAGGGCTAAGTTAAGCATACATATAAATGCACTTCTACTTAAGCAATAAACCTTCTGGTACTAGGATACCTTGACCTAAAGAAGTAAGTTATTAAAATACTATAACCTAGAAGAGTAAGCTTAGGGTAATTATCCTTCTAGGTCACTAGCATCTATCAAATGAAAGAAGGCTAATTAATAGGAAAACATGATATAAAATGAGATAGAGTCAGTTTCCTGGCAGCAGAGCAGGTAGTGATTTTAGTTGTCAAAATGAGGTTAATTGATGATACTAGAGTTGGCCATAAGAGTTACTGACTAAATGTACAAATCTGAATTCAAGCCAGTAAGAACAGTATTTATAGTGTGATCAAGCAAAAGGATGTTACTTAAATAAATTTCTACACAGAACTTGTAAATTTTTTAAAGATTTATTTATTTATGCATACAGAACTAGGGTACAAACCAGAGATGCAGGGGTGATGAGAGGATTCACCAGAGACAGAGTAGGGAGCACAACAGGCAGATCTACAAAGAACACTGCTTAGGGGAGCAGTGTTAAGGGAGCAGCAGGCAGGTCAGGAGAGGTCTGCCCAGCCATGTGGGTCACCTCTGGGCGGCGAATGGAACTGGCACTGTAGCTGCTCATTTGCAGTACTGTGTCTTAACCTGTTGCACTACCAGGGAGGACCCGGAATTTGTAAATCTTTAAGAAAATATATTCAAGGAATACCGAATCATTTTAATTAAAATACAACAATTTTATACTTACATGCTTCACAAATGTGTTGGTCACCTAAATTTGCATTTTACAATCCTATCTAGCAGTTTCATTCCAATTCAGTGTTTAAGTTTTTACGTAAGTTGTACTTAGTGTTTTGGAAGAAGCTCAAACAACATCAATATTTTAACTCTAGGGTTGTTTTGTTTTTCTATTTTGTTTGTGAAAGAGACAGAACTCTATTTTAGTATTTCCTATTATTATGTTTCTATATCTGATAAAAAGGAAAACTAGTGTGATAAAGTAAGACTTCTGGGACCTCCCTGTGGGTGCAAGGGATTAAGTCTCAGCACTATGAAGCTATCGCAGCCACTGCAGCACAAGTTGGATCCCCGGCCAGGAGGTTACCCACATGGCACAGCAGACCTCTCCTGTCTCACCCGCTGCTGCCCTCACCAATATATTTCAGTAGATCTGCTCATTCTGTACCCAATCTTTTTTCTGGTGAATTCCCTCACCCCCTGCACCTCTGGCCTGTACCCTAGTTCTTATATGTATAAATTACTATTTAACAAAAAGAGAGACACTTTTGGGCAATGAAGGGCTGAAAAGAAATAAGAGCAAGTGAGAAAGCCCTAATATGGGCACAGACTTGGCATGTTCAAGCACAGAAAGAGCTTCATGAGTATAAATGGAATTAATTTGACATGCTGGATGAAATGGGAAAAGATAAAAACTTCGGTGCATCAAAAGATTTTAGTAGCCCACCTGAAATGTATTGTTTTGTAGACTTGGATTTTAACAATGAAGATACAAAACAGTATTTGATCACTTAAGAGTATTACAGAGGTCGAACAAGTAGGAATTACCAATGTGCTGAGCAATTATCAATGAGCAAGGAAAAGTCTCAAAAATCTGTCCAAAATTTTGGCTGCAGGGGCCAACTCTACTACTACTGCTACTGCCACTGTTACTGCTACTGTTACTGCTGCTGCTACTACTACTGCTACTTCTGCTATTGCTATTGCTGGTAGTAGTGGCGCTACTACTATTCCTCTACTACTATTAGTACTATACTATTGCTGCTGCTGCTACTG
>NW_004567110.1:37791745-37817817 GCF_000260355.1 Condylura cristata
CTGCTGCTGCTGCTACTGCTGGGGGTGCTGGTGCTGCTACTACTACTAGTATTCAACTATGAATACTACTGCTGCTGCTGCTGCTGCTGCTGGTGCTGCTACGATAACAACCACAATAACAACAACTACTACTACAAGATTAAAGAAATTGAGGGACCATCACTGCAAGATGAGACAGGTTATATAAGGTAGAGCTAGTCCTACAGCCATGTCCACTGATTGTGTATTACTCCTCCTTTTGCTAACTCCTGATAGGGAAAACTCATTTCAGACTAATGTTATTACTCATTTAACAAGTTAGAAAGTGGTTATTGATAAGTGGTGAATCCTTACTGTTTTAAACTAAATTCAATAGGAGAAATAATCTCAATCTGAATGAAAATCATCACAATATCAGGATTGTTAGAAAGACCGTAACACTATGAACAGGGTTTAAAACTAAAATTACAACTAATTACCGGGGTACAATCAATTATTTGAATAAAAGAGATTATTTCTAATTGATTATTTTAAAAACAGTACTAACCACTTTTGTTGGTGTTTATCAGTGTCTATCAAAACCACTTATTTATAAATATGTTTGAAGTTTAAGTCAAATACAGTAAATACATAAATTCAGTTATTTCTCTTTATCTTTTGTTTTTGTGCTGTTGCTTTCTTACCTAACAAGGGGAATGATGCAAAGCTATTCTAAGTCCACTGCTGAGAATTCCACATGCAGTAGCCGTCCATTAAAGGTAGAAATCACCTTTGATTACAAAGGCTTCTTAAAGTCTAGAAAAATTGTTGAGCACTGTATTTGAAAATTGGCAAAGGAACCAGTTTTTCATTTTTACTTATAAGTCTTTAATTGAAAAAGAGATTTGAAAAATATTACAGTAAGTGATCCAAAACTTATTCTTACAAATAACCTGAACTTAATGCTTAGTGAAATAAGCCAGAAAAAAGACAAAAAATACCAAATGGTTTCACTCATAGCAGAAGGATAAAGGACCAGGAGGGAAAATTAATAATAATAATAATAATAATAAAACAACTACATACCTGAGACATTTTACGGGGGTGCAGTGGGGAATGGATCAAAAAAGGGGGGGAGGGGAAAGTTTACTAGACTATGATGATGGCACACGGGTGAATTGGTGATGGGAAACACACAGGGATTACAACTGAGATGGAAAAAGGCACAAAATGATGTGAAAATAAACTACTATATTAAAAAAAAAAAAACCTGGACTTAGGTTTTCATATTTGTTGATATGGTTCACTAATTTAATCTGAATTAAAAAGATATATTTAGAATACTTAATACATATGCTAAATTCCAGTTAAATTATTTTATCATATTCATTAAAAATAATATTTCTGAAGTGACTCATGTCAGAATATGGTAGAATAAAACCTTTGGATATATTTACATTTAGTGAATTTCTTATTATCATTTGATGAATAATGCAATAAATGTAATTATTTTGTGTGCCACAAACTACTTCTGTCTATAGCTATTCATTCAGAAAATTTATCAGATATACAGAATAAGCAATGCAGACTACTGATGGCTAAAATTCCAGATAAAGGTACTTACCGAAATCTATTATTAATTTCTATCTTTTACAATATATTGTTTCACTGGGTACCTAGTGTTTGGGTCTTTATTAAAGTAAAATACAAGATATTTATATTGTGTTATTATATTACCACAATAAAAATAAAACTGAAGAAAAAAAAAGACAGATGAATGAATAAGTTGGGGAATCAGAGTCATAGCCTAGAAATGAATAGCCTAGAAGAACCAGGAGATCACAAGTTGAATGCAAGCATTACGAAAATAATGGTATTATTTTGTTCACTTTGTACCCAAATATATAAGAAAAATCTATGTCTTCCACATAGATAACAAGGTAATGAATGGTTTCTAGTTATTGTTTTCTTTTTTGTGAAATGCATTTCTACTTCACTTGTATTATACATTAACTTCACTTTGCTTTATAAAAAGGCCATTTAATAAGAACTGAAGATTCTAAATTTAATATTTTGCCTGAAATTGTGTTCAAAGTACATCTGGGGAAATGACTCTCTTCATTTCAGTCTAGCATAATGTACTGCAACCTACCCAAGACTTTTTAAAGAAAAATCTTCATGAAAATTTGCAAGCAAGCTCACAATCCAAAATAAACACACTATTAATGGAGGAGACTTAGGTACATATTTATGAACTAAAAAAATCTCAATGTCAAAAATAATGACAGGAAATGTATATGGCATTTCTGAATATGATGAACTACTCAAATGCAAAATGAACTAAGGCTGACATCGAAATGAAATGGTGACTGGAAATGTAACATATCTCACATTTCTTATTTTAATGGCCCAAATAATTTAAAAAAATAAAAAAGAACAACATAATTACTACAAACTAAGGAGGAAAGCCTTCAAGTGCTGGATAGTTCGATGAATTTCTGCTTGATATTGTAAGAATGAGATCAATTGAGAAAAAGCTAATATTATTTGATAACCAGCAGAGTGCGATATACTTAATTTAAAAAAGTGGAAACATGAAATAATTTAGTAACATTACTACATTTAAGGTGTGGGCTACTCTTCCATGAACTTTGCATATATAAACTGATTTTATCCTCTTAGCCCTATAAAATAGGCATTCTTGTAAGAAAAACAGAATTTAAGTTACCCAAGAATTCACGTGGTTACTAATTTTTAGAGTTATGATCAAATCCAGGCAACCAGATATCATAATCAGCTTTTTTAGCTACTCTACTCCGTGGCTCAAAAATTAATGGCTCAATAAATTATAATGTATCTATTACTTTAAATAGTCTTTGTAAAATGAAATTTAGAATAATATTTAATAACAGCTGTAAATATTCACAACTCATGACTGAATTGGAAAGAAATACAAATTAATAAGAATGGATGGACACACATATAATATTTTGGTTACATTTATTAATAATTATTTTTCAGAAAATGTGGGTAGTGTACCTTCCACACTATTGGAAATGTGAGCATAGTCATATACAATTGAAAATGTACTTGTATATGTCACCTTTATCTGTATGTTTATTTATTTATTTGAAACCAAAAAATGTACATGAAAGAACTACTGGTAAAACAGTAAAATAACAATAAAACATGGAGCAAATCAGAACAGTCGTAAATGTGTCATCAAAAAATTATTTGAAAATGCAGTCATAATACTCAAACACGGTAGCATTAGTGATGGAAGTGATAATGTTGAGGCAGAGACTGGCGAGAGGCAACCATTTAGCTGCTTAAAGTCATATGACTGGGATAAGCACATCACTGAGCCTGTGAACACATGCAACAAAGAACAGGACCTATACAATCAGCCTCATGTGCCTGGTAAATCCTAAGGTTATGCACATATGAATGAGAGATGAAAAGAGCCCTGTGGAAAGTAAAAGTTAAGAACATTTCAAAATGACTTGAGATTTCTTTGTGTTCCCATGTCCAAAGACATGTCTATGAGACAAGAAGCCTGACCAGACAGAAGTCACGAAATACAAATCTCTACTATTAACACTGACCATTCTCTATAAACATGTTACGATTGACAACAATGAAGCCAGTTTTAAAAATAAAAACAAGGCCCTCCCTGGTGGCGCAGCAGGTTAAAGCATTGCACTAAGAAGATTAAGCCACTTCCGCATGAGTTCGATCCCCGCCTGCCCCAGAGGAGACCACATGGCGTGGCAGACCTCTCCTGACCTGCCTGCTGTTCCCCTCAGCAGTGTACTTCGTTGATCTGCCTGTTCTGCTCCCCACTCTGTCCTGGTGAATCCTCTCACCCTCCGCATCTCTGGCCTGTACCCCAGTTCTGTATGAATAAATAAATAAATCTTTAAAAAACAAAACACAGAAAATCTATTTAAAAAAAATTAAATACCCCTATCAGCAGTAAGTCACTGCAAATGAGATTGTGCATATTTAGTTTGACAGGTCACCTTAAAACAACAAAAACAAGTTTCAGAGGGGAAATCAAATCAGTAATTGCTATAATATGCTTTCTAGAACATTTAACTTACCCCAGGAGAAAAAGTATCCATAGCATCAGTTTTCAAGTTTCCTAATATACTGAATTTAATGAACAGCAGACAAATACTTCAAAAATGCTATATTTAAAAACATAATCTATTTAAATAAAAGAAAGCATGAAAATAATAAAGATGAAGGTGACAGAAATCATTTATGAAAAGGACCAAATGGAATTCCTGATCAAATATCAAACTGCAAATGAAATATGGAACTGAAATAGCTGCTTTTATTGTTCTAAACAGTATAATTCTGGTGTTTTTATTTTTAATTTTTATGCTTGCTGTTAAGGCTGCTTGATACTTGATTTAAACAGAACTTCCATAAAAAAGCACAATAACAATAACATTAGCTAAATTTTAAAATGTCTCACTAGACTCAAAATCCACAGAAAAAATCAGTGTAGTCAGAGGTAAACAAAGGGAAACTATACCATCCGAATAGAATTAAAAAGGACAGAAGAAAAGTAAAGAGAACCTCAGGGACTTGTAGGATAAAATTCCAGTATATGAACCAGTATGTGTAATGGGAATCAGAGAGATAGAAAAAAGAAAACAAGCCAAAAATTAAGAAATAATGGCAAAAAAACCATCCTGATCTTGAATGGAAAACAAACTACACTTCAAAGATTTATATATTTTTGTATACTCAACTCTTGCAAACCAAGGTAAAAAGAAAATTTTTATGGCAATGAGAAAATAACTGATTCATTAGTTAATGCTATAGAAGAAAATAAACCAATCATTACATTTTCTAAATGAAACAAAGAAATCTTATTATAAAAGGAATATTCAAAGTGATACAAAGCAAAACAATGAAGGTTATCAACCAATATACTTTCAACAACAACAAATCCATAACCTTCTAAGTTGAAGGTGAAATAAAAACAATGGTTAAAAGAAATACTGGTTAAAAAACTGCTAGTGGACCTCTTTAAAAATCAGTACTAAAAGAAAAGCTTCTGTTGGTGACTCAAATTAAAAGCACCAGAAATTCCAAAAATGGGGGTTAATATAACAGGCTATACAGAGACATTTATCGTGTTAACATTTTGAAGGCATGTTGTTGAGAGTACTAATTATGAGTTTATTGCTGAATAAATACCATATAAATATACATACATATATATTATAATTATGATAAAAGGAGAGGAACAAAACAGAACTATATTTGGGCATATTATATTTTGCAAGAATTAAATTATAATTAATTGCCTTGTGAATATCTAAGATGCCCATCATCACCTTTCAAACAACTCTAAAATATATACTAAAAATTCGCCCTCCCGGGTGGCACAACGGGTTAGGACACAGCAATACAAGCTAGCAGCAGCCACTTTAGTGTGAGTTCAAATCCCGGGCCCCATAGGTGACCCACATAGTGCAGCAGACCTCTCCTGCCTTGCCTGCTGCTCCCTCAGCAGTATACACTTCGTCGATCTGCCTGTTCTGCTCCCCACTCTGTCTCTGATGAATCCTCTCACTGCCCCTGTACCTCTGGCCCGGACCCCAGTTCTGTATGCATAACTAAATAAATCTTTAAAAAAAAACCTGAGGAATTGGGCCTCCTGACGGCACAAGGGGTTAATTCTCAGCACTCTGAAGTTATTGGTATCCACTGCAGCATGAGGTTGATCCACAGCCAGGTTACTGACCCCCATAGCACAGCAGATCTCTCCTGTCTCTGCCCCCTGCTCCCCTCAGCAATGTATTAGTAGATTTACCTGTTCTGCTCCTAAACCTGTCTCTCTCTCTCTCTACCTCTCTCTTTCTCTCTTCCTCCCTCTCACACACACGCACACACCCTGCACCTCTGGCCTTCACTCCATGTCTTGTATACCTAAATAACATAAATCTTTTTAAAAGAAGTACTGAGGAATTAATAAAACTATGCTAGAAATTATTCACTTGACACAAAATAGAAAGTAAAAAGACATGGAAAACACAGCAAAATGGCACGTATAAATCCAATCAAAGATATAATCATGCTAAATGTGAATGACCCAGCTCCCCCAAGCATACATTGTTAAAATAAGATTTAACTAAGTGCTATATGTAAAATCATACCCTTGACTAAATGACAAAACTGACAAATATCAAATGTATATGCATGCAAACTATAATTAAGAAAGTGTGATTATCTTAATAATAACAAAACAGACTTTATGATAAATATTCTAGATGATAAAAAGAAATACTTCATAATAAGAGGGTCACTGCATCAGGAAAATATAATTAAAAATATTTACATTTACAAACAGACACTCAATTCATTGATCAAAAACATCACACAGAAAAGAGAAATAAATAATCCAACAATAGCAGTTTGAAATACCAGTTGGAGTTAGTTCTACACTCAGTAAGTGATAGAATAATTAGGCAGAAAATCATGAGGATGTGGAAGACTTTAACACCACTCTTAGTCAGTTGAACCAACTGACATGCATAGAGCACTCTAAACAAACTATAGAACACATATTCATCTCAATTGAACACAGAGCATTCTACAGTACTGAATATGTACTAAATCACAAAACAAGTTTCAGTAAATTTAAATGAAGTGAAATAATGCAAAGTGTGCTCTCAGACAAAAACAGAATGACTTTGGAAATCACTTAATATTAATGAATCAGGAAACTCCTCCCTGTTATTTAGAAATTAAAAGAAAACATATTTCTATATACTTCATTAGTCAGAGAAAAAATTATAGGAAAAATTAGTTATGTAAAACATTGAAACAGAATTTAAAGCATAGACTAAATAGGAAATAGAAGCCACCTATATAATTACAGTTAATATAATCCCTAATAAATCATAAATCACAACAGTTATACATCTTGAGGAGACAGGCAAACAGGAATATGTATGAATCATAGTCATGAAACTGGAAGAGATAAAAAAAAAAAAAGGCAATGGCAACATATTTTGTAGCTAAGTGTTTAGGACTCCTGGAAACAAATACACAACACTTGTATACTGACCTATTTATCTACCGTATATTGAGCGATATTATCCAATGGTTTTACTCACTTGAAACGAAGTTAGTCAAAATAAGGGTGTGCTATAAGGCTAAAATACATGCTGGAGTTTAAAGATAGTATTAAAAAAGGAATAAGAATATCTCATTAATAATGTACATCACATATTCGTTGAAATAATCATTTACACTTAAATGTTCATGGGTGGTGAATAATAGATGTGTTAAAGAAATGCATCATATCTTAAGTTGATTAAATGAGAAAATTTTTTTTTGGAAAGTTCAGGATGAAAAGAATATTAGAAGCAGTATAAATCTGAAAGACAATCAAGAAAAGATTCTTATCATATCTTATGTAACAGGATCTCATTTAGGTATTCCATGCCGGAATAAAATAACTTCTGTCACCCCTGAATTCTGGTCCCATTATTCTAGACTTTATGTGGCATATTGTTTTTTAAAAGTAATGAATTTAATTTTCCGTTCAATTATTAGGCCATAAATCTATTAGGTCAGTATTCATGCCTTATCATAATTTAACTGCATATCCTATATTAGGTGATTAATGCCACTTGTTGAAGGTTTTTTAAATCCAAATAGTCATAATTTTGGACTATCAACATATGATCAAATATAGTTCTTTTAATAGATGATCAAATGATTATAAGTCACACTTTAAAAAGTCTCATCTTTCAATAATTTAATTCTAAAATGTTTGTTAGGAAAAGATTTTGTGCTAGATATGACAAGTAAAGCCAAATTTAGTAAAACAATTAAAAAATTACTTCTTTCCTACTATGAAAAAAGTTAAGACTTATTTCTAATTGATACACCAATCTTGAAAAAAGATTAATTTTCTGCAGTTGAGGAGCAAGAAGAATGGTTAATTCTTTAACACAGAGATATGTACAAAACTAAATTGCATGACCTATCACAGAAACTCACAATTAATGTGTGCTTTTTAAATATCATCTAACTGCTAATGACCTCACACCAAATGATGTCTTACAATCAAGACCAATATTCTTATTATACAAGTGGATATATTTGTGCGATGAAGTTTAATTAGTACTCAGGAATGTTAAAAGAGAAAGAAGAAATTTTTCTTCTAAAGACTGAAGTCTGTTACTTGTTGGAAACTGAAAAAAAAAAAAAACAACAGTAATTTTGTTGAATACTTTTTGTGAGTTTGTGACTTAAGTTCACTTACTATGAAAGTACAAGGGTCAAAAAGGAATTGAAGCTACATACTGCTTGGCTCCAACTTTATGACCTTTGGAAAAGGCAGTCATTTTCAGAGGTTAGGCGAGAGGGGTGAACAGCCAGGACACAGAGGGACTTTAAGGCAGTAAAACTCCCTTTATGATCCTACCCTGGTGAAACATTTCATTACACATTTGCCCATACCCAAATTGTACACCAAGAATCAACCTAATGTAATTACAGACTTTAGGAGGTAAAAAGTCTTCTTAGATTCAATTGTAACAAATATGAGGTTTAGGGGGGAAATTGTTGAAGGTGCTATTTGTATGTATCTGGACACTGGGTATACTGAAGCTATGTAACTTACCCTCAGTATTGCTGTGAATCAAAACTTGCACCAAAAATTAAAATTTACACACCTATTTGGATATGTAATGATAGAATCAAAAGTCTAAGGAGTTTATCTACAAACCTTCATGTCTATACACACACATGTTATTCTATTATTATATTGTGATACTCTAATGTGTCAAGTAAACTAGGATAAGGTGTGACCAGATAAATGGTCAACTATGGCTTGGAGAATCTACAAAAGTGTTCCTGGAGATTAGAGTTTGAATCTGTAGACTGAGAAAAGAAAGTCACCCTCATGCCTACATGGGTGGGCATCATCCATTCTGGTGGAGGAAGTGAGAGTTTGTTCTCTTTGCATGGGCTGGAATATTTTTCTTCTCCTATCTTTGGATATTAGTATTGCTGGTCTTCAGGTCTTTGAACTCAGGCTAACTTACACCACCAGCTTACCTGGCTCCTCAGTTTATAAATAGCAAATTTAGGGACTTTTCAGACTTCAGAATTGCTCAACCCAATTCCTATAATGAATCTCTTCTTCCTTTATTTTTCATTTTCTATCTATATGAATCTAATGTTTATGACTTGTTCTTGTGGGAAACACTGAATAGTACATATGTGTTAATAACAAATACATTTAATCATTCAAATTATCATGTAAAAGATAAACTTTGAGAATTAGGTAATAACTTGTTTTGCTCTAAATCATTTTGGGTAAATAATCATCTGTCAAGAGAAAAAAATCATTTATTTTTCATTTGGGACAGCAAATTCAATTCCTTTTCAAAGACACTAGGCTTCATGGGCTTTAAAATAAAATTCCCAAAATAAAGGAAATTGTTTAAAAAATGAAATGTTCCTGACAAAAATCTTTCTGCTCGCTGACAAAAAAAAAAAAAAAAAGCTATGAAAAAGATTCCACTTTGAATATTGAAGAATTTTTTTTTTAAGATTTATTTATTTGTACACACAGAACTGGGGTACAGGCCAGAAGTGCAGGAAGGTGAGAGGCTTCACCAGAGACAGAGTGGGGAGCAGAACAGGCAGATCAACGAAGTACACTGCTGAGGGGAGCAGTGGGAGGGTCAGGAGAGGTCTGCCACGCCATGTGGTCACCTCCAGGGCAGGCGGGAATCAAACTCATAGGGAAGTGACTTTAGCTTCTCAGTCCTGTGCTTTAACCCGCTGCACCACCAGAGAGGGCCCCGAATACTGAGGAATTTTAAGTAGGATTTTTATTGCATAAAACATATATTACTATTGAAGTTATTCTAACTTCTAAACTCATAGAAACTGATTTGATAGATTACAGATTAAAGTAAATATATGAAAATGGTTTAATTCAATACGTTCATATCCTATATATATATAAAACATGTTTTTAGTTTTAGTTTCTATGCCCTGTAAGGTACCCATAACTACACCAAATGAACGACTTACATTAAAATTGCTTTTTTAAGCAAAGAATCAATTTTTTCCTTATCATTAGATGACTATCATTTTCTCATCACACATTCCTTCAAAACAGACCTCTTAAGTTCCTTTGAAGCCTGGCTACTGAATGTTACTTCTCCCCAACAAATAATCACAAATCAAACCAGAGGTTATTAAATAGCAGCGTGAAATTATGTTCCCTGAACATTTCCTTCTTTGCTCACAACCATCAGAGCAGTCACTGCGAAGGGGATGTTCTGTACAGTGTAGACCCCAAAGGACTGACTGAAAATGCAATTTTAATGTATTAAACTTTTTATCCATAGAACACATAAGAGTGTGTGTTAGTGACACTTTTCTTAGCTGCACTGACTGATTTGTTTTGATGTCGAAAGTGCATAATGTGAAATCAATTTTGATGTAATAAATCAAGTATTTACCTCAAAACAGGAGTAGGATCTGTGAAGGATATGAGAAGATAATGTGAAAGAAGGACATTTTTTATTATTGTAGATGAGAGTAGATACTTAGTGTGAAGAGAGCCATATGTATATAAGATGACTAGAATCTTTATAAGTAAATCATGAACTGAATGAAATTGAGGACTAAATTTGTATGCTATTTTTTGTGTGTGTCTTACGTGTTGCCTAATGCTTAGGTGGAAATATATGTGTTAATCTACTAATGGTACAGATGGCCTAAAAACTATTTCCTTTTCTGTCACTGATAATCTGTTGCCTAGGGAGTAGTAAATCTCTTCACTAATTTATTCAACTACTATTAATACTTGCTATTTGCTAGACACCCAATAATGGAATGAGCCAAAGCAAACCCCATCTCCTTATCGACCTCAGATTATTATGAGACAGAAACATTTAATCAAAGAATCATGATATATATTTAATTTTAAAATGATACAAGTCATGAAAACGCAGGGAGAACACTAATAATTTATTCTAGTCATGGAGGGCTAAAGGATTTTAAAGAATGCCCTCAAAATAAGTGATGCTTGACCTAATCATTCAAAACCTAAAGAATGACAGTGAGCCACAAAACTAGAAAAGGGGGAGTGCTGGAGGGTTGAATGTAAATTTTCTGAGGTCAAGAAAGTATAATAGGAGAAGTTTATTGTGATGAAAGTAGTAAGACCGGAGTTGAGAATGGAAATGTTGGAGGTAAGCCTGGAGAAACAGGCAAGAGCTAGGACATATAGCATAGAGCGTATGCTACAGGCCATAATACTATTTAATTATTAAAAATAGGGAAGGACATAGACATATTTTATAGAAGTGAACAGTAAATTTGTACTTTAAATGAACTTGTTCATTAGGATTTAGAAGGATTGGGAGAGTTTTATCAGAACTGGTCAATTTTTTCTAGTAAGAGTAGAGATTCATTGTTTCACTTGAGAAAAAATTAAATTATGGAATGAAACATGATACCGTTGATCATATCAGACAGAACAAGACCACCATAAAAGGCAGATATTCTTAAAAAAAAAAAAAAAGATTTTATTCATTTATGCATACAAGAGCTGGGGTATAGGCCAGAGGTATGGAGGGGTGAAAGGATTCACCAGAGACAGAGTAGGGAGCAGAATAGGCAGGTGGATTGACTGAAATACACTGCTGAGGGGTGTAGCAGGCAAGACATGAAAGGTCTGCTGTGCCAAGTGAGTCAACTCACTGGCTGGGATGGAACTTGTGCTGTAGTGGCTGCTGATAGCTTCACAATGCTGAGACTTCACCCCTTGCATCAGTGGGGAGGGTCAAAATCAGATACTCTTGAAGCTTAATTATTAAATTTATCATATAAATAATCTATAATTTATTAAAATATATATTTAAAATATATAAATGTATAATTTACCCTACACTGCACAGTAACTACTTTGATTGGGTTGTAGTAAAAATGAAACCTCTTCCACATCCCTGTCTACAGATACGTGGTCCTTTTCAAACACTTCCTGGGACAAGGTGAGGATCAGCAGAGCCACAGAAACACATGTTGGTCACAGGATGCCTGTTGGTTCCCCAAGTATCATCAGCAACTGATGATATTTATAGTGGAATTAATATTTCATAAGATTCTACCTCTGTCTATTTCATTAAGTAATAATGAATTGAAATATTTCTGACAGCTGTTTTCCACTTGTGTTACTTTTCCCTCGCGTAAAAATAATAGTAATAATTCACACTGCTTCAGTAACATGAACTCTGCTTGACAGCTAGCTGATTTTCTGACAGTAAGCTTAGAGTCTCAAAGAAAATTTATGATGAATGAAAGTTAAAAAGAAAACTAATATCAAAAATAAAAGGATCTTAAGCTACCTATATATATTTTTTCATATGAATAATCAAATATTTTAGGAACATGTTAAACCAAGGAAGTATTCGTCAGGCTACAATTTATTTACTGAAGTAGTTGGGCTATGAGTTTGATCTCTGAAACAGAATCAAAGTTCAACTAATATGTAAAGTATTCTGGAGCAAACCTTGAATAATAACTAAATTTAATAAAGTGGTTCTCTAAGGAAAATCTGTCTTTAAAGTTTTCATTTCACTTTTACTTTTGATTAAAAAAAAGCATAAATGTTTAATATTGAAAAACATGTCTAGCTTTTTAGGTTGCTGTGTTATTATAAAATCTGAGGACTTTTATGTCAATCATATTTTCATTAGCAAACATTACAGATGATGCAGTTAAAATTCTTAGACTTAAATAGCAAGGCTTCTTTTTTTTAGGTATCATATCTATTTTAAGGGCACTATGAATCTCATTATTAGATACAGAGCCAACTGTCTTTTACAACACCCCAGTAATTCCCATCCATGAAGACTGTTTTAATACATACACAGTCCTAGGGGGAGTCAGTCACACTGCAAGTTTCACAGATAAAACTTCCTGAAATTCCATTCACATGCAACATTTTCCTGTAAAATATTTTAAAATATACAGAAGTCCTTGAAATCTTTGCCCATTTCAAAGTAAATGGGTTAAGACTTGTTTTCCTACTCACATAAGAAAAAAATATTATTTAGAAATCAATAACCCAATCTGTTTTGAAAACAGGCAGTGCCGGACTATGACACATCAGAGAAAGAAACTTAAGTATAGCACACTTTTTGCACTGTAATGCAAGATACAGGGCTGAAGCAGAACATGGTGCATAGGTTTCAGATGTGAGGCTATTTATTTTTTGTTCTGCAATATCTATTTATGGGATTATGGCTGTGGAACTGTTTACCTCAGATGAGAATTACAGAAACTTACATTCATTTCTACAGCGAACTTATAGAAGTATCTGCATGAAATGCTGCAGAAAGTATCACTTTACTCCACTCCTAATTGTGTTTCAAGTGATCCGTTTACCAAGCATATTAGGAATAGCCACTAGGAAGCAGCAGTGTTTCAACATAAGGCCAAGTGTGGCGGGCCAACCTTTGCTCCCCACCCACCTCAGACCTTGAAGCTGGCTGTCTTAAGATAAGCACAGGTATCCTTGTGTTACTGTCATGCTTCTCTCTTCAAGTTTTATGAAAACCTTGTTTCCTTGCTGACTGATCTCTGTCCTTTCATGGGAGCAATTCTGCCGATTTAAATGTGACTTCAGTATAAACAGTAAGATAATTTATAAGTGAAATAAAGAAAAACATGAAAGAAAAAAGGTAAGGGAAGACAGAGAATTGTGTTAGGAAATGGAGGGTAAAACTATAGCTATAACATAAAAGTTTACATTTAATAAGCACAAGACTTGGATTAAAAGTAACATATTTGGTAACAAAACATACTATGGAAATGCAGAAAGAGCATGAAGTCCAGAATCAGGTCTTTGGATTTAGAAACTCAACAGACACAGGGCTTCCCTCTATCTGTAAACTGACTATAAAGATCCTAGCTTCTTTAAGGGGTGTCCTAAAGAAGGCTGATGATCTGTTACGAGGAGATCTAACTTAATTTACAAGATAAGCACTCCAACCAGTTATACTTCATTACCTCATTTGTTTTCCTGTTCATAATTTTACCCTTAAACCTTCCAAGTATAAAAGTGTTTTATAAATGAATTGAGGGTTCCAAGTACAATTGGAGTAATCTATTTTAGCAGCTTTGTTATGGAAATATCTCTAAGGTTAGGAAATCTTTAGTCTTGATTTTTATTCTTCATGACAAAAATGTCTACATAAATCCTCTGGTGTCATCCATACTATTAACGGACTTGAATTCAGTTAAAACAAAAAACAAAATATATTTTAGGTCAAATAATGTGAATGTGCTTTCATTTATATTAGACATAATTGATGTAAAAACATCAAAATTCAAAAATGCATGAGTTTGGATCTTTAAATCTTTCGAGTTTATTTTTCACTTAATTTACTTTTCAACATCTATTTTAGCTTATTTACCTTCTGCTATGACTAGGACAATTTGAAGAAAAGGTATCCTGACTTCTGTAGAATCAAGCAAAAAGTTTTATTTTAGAATTACCTGAGATTAATGGAAAATCTGAGATAAACCCAAATCCGTTATAAAACAATAAACATGAAAATCTGTTTTCCCTGCTATTATCTGAATACTCTGCTTAAAGAAATAAATAAACACCCTGACAGTTGAATGACAGGAAATATGTTTTGTTTCCTTTTTTATTCCAGCTTCATTATTTGCCATGGAGATAGATTTCTTAAAGTGACAATTTGTGTTCATTTCAGTTCAGTTGTTCATTGACTTGAGCAACACAAAATTCCTTCCAAAATGAGAGAAAAAAAAAGTAATATACAGACATGATTAAACACCAAACAACTCAAATGTTAGGCAAGGCCTATTGTTATTTGAAGATAAAAGCCCACTGCAAGAATTTCCATAATTTTGGTTTGGTGATATATCCTATTAATCTGCCACCATTTATTAATGGCAGTCATAATTTGGAGTCCTTGAACACTGGCACTTTGGATCTCATTAAGAATCTTTTCCCACCCTTTCTGCAAACATGACATTTAGAAGACCATTATATGACTTACACAGATAATTGCTACAAGGTTCTAAGCTGCCTTGATCCTGCTCTGGCTTGGAGTTGTCAACCTACTGTCAAACATTCTAGTAGAGCTCTTATTAAATATTCTTGACAGTACCTCACAAATAGTATGTTTTTTTAAATTTGAAAAGTTTAAACAGCTTGACATTTTAAAGGTTATCACTTTCCTCCCCAGAATAATTATTGCCAGAGTCAATAATTTATTTTTTTGAAACCTTTGTATTGACAATAAAAATGTTAGGAGTTCATCTTCTACAGATTTATTTCAGAGTAATTTAAAGAAAGAATATGTAATGTTATAAGCAGTAGGTGACATAATTATAAACCTGGTCTTTTTAAACATATATAATTTTTCTATACTTATTCTCCTGAAACCAGGTGATGCAAACCAAAGTTTAGACAGAATTCAAGTATGAAACTTGAGACAAAATCTAAAGTTATAGCAAAATTGAAATTTTACTTTTTTTTTAAAGATTTATTTATGTATGTATTACAGAACTGGGGTACAGGCCAGAGGTGCAGGAGTGTGAGAGGATTCACCAGAGACAGAGTGGGGAGCAGAACGGGCAGATCAACGAAGTACACTGCTGAGGGGAGCAGCGGGCAGGTCAGGAGAGGTCTACCAGCACGCCATGTGGGTCACCTCAGGGGCAGGCGGGGATCAAACTCATGCAGAAGTTGCTTAAGCTTCTTTGTGCTGTGCTTTAACCCACTGTGCCACCAGGGAGGGCCCTGAAATTTTACTTTTTTAATGGAGGAGAAGACCAAATTTAAGGTCATTTTTCAAAGTAAGGCATAACAAGTTTGGAGAACTCCTTGAATTCTCACCCACCTTTGAACCTGAACATAAAACTAAAACAACATAAACAATTTTCTTATCTCTTAAGTACAGCAGAAGCATGAAAATACATGCAAGGAACACTGCAGAATGTACACATTTTTCTAAGTGTGAGATTTCCAAATAATTAAGACATTCAGCCTAGGTAATACTTACATAAAGGGATTTTATATATACTTTATGATATATACTATAGGATTAAACTAAAGGTATGAAATGGCTCTGCTTATAGGAATATTTACATCTGAAAGTAAAAAGAAAGTGGACACACAGCTAATTCTTGAATATTTCTGAAAAGAATGACTTTTTTTAAGGCAAATAAAATTTTATTGTTGGCTAAAATTATTTTTATTGAAAATTCTTCCTCATTTTGAACCAAAAGCTCCTTTTCTGAAACCCACATATATGATTATGGCATCCAGAGGATTTTGAGATGGGTTATTATTGTGAATTATTAACATGGGCCCAGTCTATTTAAGCAAGGTCTTAAAAGCAGATAGTTTTTCAAGTTGTAAGTAAGAGATGTAAGCAGAGGTGAAAGTGAGGGAGATTTGAACCTTGGAAGGACTTGCCATCACTGACTTTGAAAATGATGGCAATTCAGGCGTGGGAGTGTGGGAGGCTTGTAGAAACTGAGAGCAATGTCCAGTTGAAAGTCAATTAAAAACAAACAAAAAAACCAAAGACACAACTCTTAAAATTGTATGGGAGTAAATTCTTTTTTTTAAACTTTATCTATGCATACAAGAACTGGACTACAGGCCAGAGGGGTGAGAGGGTTCACAGAACAAACAAATCAAATGAAATACACTAGTAAGGGGAGCAGTGGGCAAGGCAGGAAAGGTACCTGAAAATCTGGAATGGCCTTGACATTGGAGAATATGTAGAGTCTAGAAGAATTTGGGGGCATATAATAGAAAAAGTAAAGATTTTCTTGAACACTGGTAGAAATAAGGGTTTTAGGTGTTTATGTTTATGTTCTGAGAATAAAATGAGAAACAAGTTATTAAAAACTGGAGAGAACACAATCCTTCTTATGCAATTGCAGAAAACTGGCTGAATCACATTTTAGATTTAGGTAGAAAGACAATCTTATAAGCAATGAACTTGGATAGCTGAGATTTCCTAGAGGAGGGTGGAAAATGCCAAGTGGGTTCTCTTTATATTTATCAAGAAGAAAGATATTAATATTTCTTAAGAAAAAAGAGATTAAATTAAGGGATGAACTATTAAGCAAAAGGAACCAGCACTTAATAATTTTGGATGTCTTTGTTATACCTACATTGCAAAGGATTCTAAAATTAGGAAGTTCCCAATTGCAAAACCATGCTCCGAGAGGAACATGCATGCTCTCCAGTCCCTAATAATGTGACCAAATACGTGACTGGAGAACCTTCTACTACAAACAATAGGTGGTAATTCATGTATCCAATCAACATTCTCAAGCAAACCAGAAAGAGAAATGGCTTATATAGGAAGGATCTATGGATACCCCTTTTTCTAATGTTGTGGATACCCTTTCAATATACAAAAGAATCTGAAGCTGATGAGAATGCTATCTGCAACAACATTACTAGACTATATTTAAAGAGGCATGAATGGGAAGCAATAAAACTGTCAGGCTTCTGGGATTCTACACGTAGGAAACAGATCAATAGGGCTATGAGAAAAACTAACCTTCAGGAAAAAACAACATTGTCTTCAAGGGTAGAACTGAAACAAAGAGAGGTCAGAGAGGTTTGCCCAGAAAAAGCAACTGAAGTAATTTGGACAAGTTCAGAAATGGGGAATTAATCACAGAAGACTATTCTCAGTCCTTGAAAACACTGGAATTTGTCCTTCTGGCTTCTGAACTTGCTTAGGCCCTGTGATTTTCTTATACCTTTAAAATTTTTCCTTTTGGAATGAAACTTTTCTACTCCTGGTTATTCATATTCCACTCTAAAAATATACTACTTGCTTCTAGTTCACAGATTCATTGATAAAAATTTTGCCCCAGGATGAATCATCCCAGATCTCAAATACCTGATTTTGATGATGGCATTTGACACTTTCGTACTTGGTGATATTCAGTGATATTTTAGATGTAGAGTTAATGCTGGAAGGTGAACGGCTCAAAGGGTTTGTAATTTTGTTGTGTTGGATGGATTTGGATTATTGTGATACAGAGTAGACTGTAGTTGGTTGAAGAGTATCTCCCAAAGAGATCTATCTGTACAAGTGTCCAATCTAGTCCCTAATAACATGACCTTATTTGGAGATAGGATATTTTCAGAAATAATTAGTTATTGAATCGCTTTGAAATCATCTTTGATTTAAGGTACACTCTAAATCCAGTTGCTGGTATCCATATAAAAGAAAAACAGAGCAGTCTAAGACACGGTGATGTGGCATTTAAGGGGGAAGGTCACATGAGGACAGAGACAAAGATTGGAATGTTAATGTCTCCAAGCCATGGAAAGTAATAGTGGCAGCCGTCTGAAGCTAGGAGAGAGGCATTATTCTTCATTAAGGAAATAACGCTGCTGATACCTTGAATTTGGATTTATACCTTGAATTTGGATTTAAGGTACCCAGAAATATAAGGGAATGAGTTCTACTGCTTTAAGTCACTATATTTGTAATAACTTGTTCTAACAACTCTGTAAGACAAATGCACTTCATGACACAAATGCCCAATAAGAAAATATACAATGAGAAAACTCTTAGGAATAGATTTGAATCTTGAGTAGTCTATGAAGGAATAGCGCAACATAAGACAAAATAAACCAAGAGAAGGAAGGGATCCAAGATGCAATTTTTATATGTAGTTGATTAGACATGTATTTTTTCTCCTTCTCTCTCTATTCCCTCCTTCTCTTACTCCTTGTTCCCCTTCTCTCCCTCCCATCTTTCCTCTCTCTCACTTCTCAACTTTTTCTCCTGTCTTGTCTTCTATATCATCTTTATTCTCTCCCCACTTTCCATGCTAATCAATTACTACTTTCAAAAGGAACTTTCACTTTCAAATAATTATTGAGTTGAATCTATCACTTTAGTACTCCAGTTTAAAATATCAAATAGAAAACACATTGAGCTATAAAATTCAATAGGGGAAGACAGGTTAAGAGTGAGATATAGTTGATCTGCATATAGATAGAGTATATAAATAGATATAACACTTGAAAGTTTAAAATCCTACAGTGAAGAAAAATGGTTTACTGTTGAAATACAAACAGGAGCACTATTCTATGAGGATAAGGGGGAGAGGTTTCCAGTACAAGTTATTGGTTTGACTTGGTTGCCAATGAATAGCTTTTCATATTTCATGAAGATAAATGTAGTTATCACACCAGGTATATTATGCTCAGTAGAAACCTCTTATACTTTAACATGACATTGACAAATTTAAAATGCTTCAGTGAATGATAGTGAATTTTGACACAATACTGTTAATGTTTTTATTATATAGGCATTCAGTCTCTGTATATTTTCATTGACTAAAAAGAGGTCTTTGATTGGGTTCTTTGAATACAATGATCACAGCAAAGTTTGACAATTTCTTCGAGTCACTAAATACTTTTGAAGGACTCAAAAAGTCAAAATTTCTTACATTCTCCATGATTTATTCTGTGATTTGTGATTCTGGCAAATACTTAAAAAGAAAAAGAATTAAGTGGGTCCACCCTGGTGCACAACTGCTTAAAGTACTGCACCATGAAGCTATCACAGTTACTGCAGCACAAGTTCGATCCCCAACCAGGGGGGTGACCAACATGGCACGGCAGACCTCTCCTGACCAGCCTGCTAATCCCCTCATCAGTGTATTTCAACCTGTCTATTCTGCTCCCTACTTTGTCTCTGGTGAATCCTCTCACCCATACACCTCTGCTCTGTACCCCAGTTCTCTATGCATACCTAAATAAATCTTAAAAAAAAAAAAGAATGAAGAAAATTGAAACCAGGTAATAAATGGTTTAAGGTTAACAGGAATTGAGATACAAGGATTAGTTAGTCAGGATATAATAAGTATTTAGATTCATAAAGGAAACCTTTTTTTTTTACAATAACAGTGATTGTGTATGTTGAAGATAAAAAAGAAAAATCAGTTTTATTTGAATCAGATGTGATTTGAATTATGTAAGAATTACTGATGAAGACCAAATATTTAAGTTGGAACAATAGGTTTAAAGACCAAGAATTTATCAGTGGTATTAAATATACTATTATAATTACTTAGTTCATTTTTCTTTCTAAAAGTTATATAATGATGCCCAAATTATAAAACATTGCAATATTACTTTAAGAATTCTGGTAAAGAATAATATTTATCTAGACCATCACCAAACTATTTTAAATGTAAAATTCTCACTGAAATTGTTTTCTCATCAATGTCACTGTGTTTTTTTTTCTGAGTAAATAGAACAAAATAATGAATCATAACTACACTTCTGATATTAGAAAGTTATTATGATCCTTGTACTATCAACTCCTACTGAAATGTTAATCAAAAGGTATTCTGAGATGGGGTGGTCGGTGAAAGCATCCTTAACTTGCCCTAAGGGAACTATTAATTCTGGTAATTTAATGATTTTTCCCTCACCCCCAAATTTTAGTTTTTGATACCAAAATTCTGTTTTAGACATAACACTGATCTTTGTTATTATATCACACACAAAATTTAAGATATGGAAGATTATCTGAACCTCAACATGATAATAAAATGAAGCCAAACTCCAAAATAAAATGTGACTGTCTTCTGTGTTAAAATGAGTGTAAAGGTACTCAAGCATTTTAATAATTAGAGCAAAATCATTCACTTAATATATTAAGTGAATTAGTAAGTGAAAATACTTAAATAAGTAAGTGTCTAAGAATAAGAATCTAGTAGAAAAGGGAAGCTGCCTTTTCACCACATGCTAAGTAAGGTCTAGTTAATATCTGAAGGATTTCGACATGCATTTGTAAACTAAGACGAGAATGGATGGTAACTATTGTATGGGAACAAAAAAAATTTAGTATGGGAAAAAGTCAAAAGTAACAGAAATCAGGTTTTTGAAAATGTTACGTTTAACTAAGGTTTTAATTGTCTCGTAACAAGAAAATAGGTGAAAAATGAAAATAGTAAATGAGAATAGTTATTTAATTTTATCTGAAAAGGCATAACTTTTTTCTATCCTTCTTGAAATATTTCTAAAAAGTTAAGATGCTGTAGATCAAGTGAGGCTAACTTTATTTAAGAAAAAGGCTAATAACAATGAATTCAATGACTTTCTTCATGTTCATTATAGATTTTGGATAGTTGCTAATCTATGCCTGAATGCAAGGGGAGCTTTAAGTAGTGATGTAAATAAAATAGTCTGGAACTTAAAATATCTTATGTGTAGTGAATGGTATATCTAATTTGTCTTTATTACCTATAGAATAAAAAATATGTATATTAACTTCAGCTTAATTATGCAAAAGATGACCTGAGAAAATGGCATAAATTTTAGCTGCTTCAGGTCTGTGCTTCAGTAGTTATCTCTTCTAGCCAACAGAAGTCAATTCAGCAAATAATCTGTTAGTGATCCTTCAAAACACTTTTGAAGACCTCACCATCAAACTCTGCGATGTTTCAGTTTTGTCAATAACATCCTGGCTTGTGTCAGGACACAAGAACTAAAAGCTGAAAAGTGGGGAGATCTATGTAACTTTATCCGGTCAACTAATATCATCAAGGAAAAAAATGAGTTGACAGTTTATCTTGGTTCTTTCCATACCTAAAATAGTCTCAGCCACCAGATTCTAAGAAATGACAATGACAGAATGACTATAATATGTACTTACATATGGAATGTAACTTCACCTTTAAGTTCTAAAATCAGTGTGCTGGATCTACCATTTCCTCTATCTCTTACCTCACTCAGAATAGTCCAGTTTCTACAGAAAAATAGAAATATATATACATGTATTTCTGAGAGTGAGCAATAGAGCGAGAGGATTAAAATTAAGCACCATGGCCCTCCCTGGTGGCGCAACGGGTTGTGGCGCAGCAGGTTAAAGCACAGCACTAAGAAACTAAAGCCACTTTCACATGAGTTCAATTCCCGCCTGCCCTGGAGGTGACCACATGGCATGGCAGACCTCTCCTGACCCGCCCGCTGTTCCCCTCAGCAGTGTACTTTGTAGATCTGCCTGTTCTACTTCCCACTGTCTCTGGTGAAGCTTCTCACCGCCCCTGAGCCTCTGGCCTGTACCCCAGTTCTGTATGCACAAATAACTAAATCTTAAAAAAAAAAAAATTAAGCACCATAATAGCTCATATTAGATATTTAGATATTTATACTCTAACTTCAGAAACCTTAAGCTTAACAAAAATGGATATTCTTGTCTTCTAGCACAAAGTGTTCTGAACCACACTAAAAATATGTCAGTGCAGTAGAGTTTTCTGTATGAATAGATCGCCTCTATTTCATAACAGAATCTCTGATTTGACTCTTTGCAATAATAATAGTCATCATTGTTATTGCATGCTGAAAGCAGATACTTCACAAATAAAAGTTTTGAGAGGTAAAGTCTGTTTTTCATACAGAGTTACTAAAGAGCAAGAAGGTCATAATTTTTCCAAGGATAAATTTACTGCAAATTCTTAAGCTCGAATCGAACACTATTTGACCTACTTCACAGCTTTTGCTATTTCTATGCTTCTATTTGTATTCTTTCTGTATAGCAGAGTTTCTACTCCCTCCAACCTAGTTCTTCTTTGAACTTTGTGAGGTTATTAGCATCTGCCTGGACTCCTCAGGCCTGTTCAGATGAATCATAACCAGTCTAAGATTCCCTGTCAATGTACTTGTGCAAAATCCTCCATGGAGTTGCTCACATGAAAAACACCTGAGGAAAAGCCAACACCTGAAATTCCTAGAGAATCCTCTTGGGATTTGATTTGAAGCTCATTTTGAAATAACTATGTGTTTTCTCTTCCAAGGTGGTTAAAAACACATCTGGAATAGTAATTACACAGCCTTTCCATGTACTTTTAGAGTGATTTGCAATAAGGCTGCATTTGAGGTGTCCCAAAGTCTGTAAGAATATGCTCTATACCCCACAGCCCATGCTTTACCACATATAATTTTAAAAATAACCTTCAAATATCTGGCTTAGTTGCTTCCATCCATTTTGTTTAAAATAACAGAGAGAAATTTTTATAGCCTTTCATAATTTTTCAACACACTAATTATTGCTGATTGTGCTTAACTTTTTTGTATGTGAATAGCTTGAATTACTGTATTTAATGAACTCATATTTCATTTTGTATGGAGAAGATAGCCAATAAATATTAACTCACGGGCCCTCCCTGGTGGTGCAGTGGGTTAAAGCACTGCACTGAGAAGATTAAGCCACTTCCTCATGAGTTCCATCCCCGCCTGCCCCGGAGGTGACCACATGGCGTGGCAGACCTCTCCTGACCCGCCCCGCTGCTCCCCTCAGCAGTGTACTTCGTTGATCTGCCTTTTCTGCTCCCCACTCTGTCTCTGGTGAGTCCTCTCACCCTCCGCATCTCTGGTCTGTACCCCAGTTCTGTATGAAAAAAAAAAATATTAACTCACGAATGAATGAATGGGTAACGAAAGCACAAAGAACCAAATTAATAAAATGATAATTTAAAAGTGGGTACTGAGTATGTAAAAAGACCAATTTTCACAAATGTAAAAAGCCAAATACATACATTTAAAAATGTTTTTCAATATGCAGTATTTAGAATCAATTAATAGCAAATTTAAAATGTCTCAACTTAATTCAAGCCTGCAAGCCTTTGCACAGTATGAATCTCTCCTGGAAAACAATGGATCATATTTTCCAGTATAAAAACAGTCAGTAGAAAACATTCGAAGACAAAAAGTGAGAAAATAAAAATGGATTTCAACCATTAGGATTTACGAGAGTAGTCTTTATGTAGGAAACACTTCCTGTGATTGGGTAGCCCAGTTCCTAAAAAATTCTTTTTTCATATCAATCCTTCTATTGAAGGTTTATAATGATTTGAAATAAGAGACATGCCAGCAAGCTTTGAAGGTTTGGGAATATATGGAAGTAAATTAGGTTTTCCATGAAATAAAAATGAATAAAGTTGATTGACACAAATATTATTGCTATTTATAATTGTTTAATATGCTATTCAACAATTTTGAGTTCAAGCGCTCCAATGGTGAAGATAACATTGCCATTCTTTTAACAAATTAATTCTTCAAATGGATGAAGATGAAATAGGAGGGAAATGTTTTATCTTATTTTTCTGGATGGGTGTAGACTTTTTTTCCCTTGCTAAATGTTTTTCTAATAAAAATTATAAATATTTGCTTTTTTAAAAAAAGATTTATTTATATATAAATACAGAACTGGGGTATAGGCCAGAGGTACGGGGGTGGGGGTGAGAGAATTCACTACAGAGTGGGGAGCAGAATAGGCAGATCAACGAAGTACACTGCTGAGCAGTAAGCCTAACAGGAGAGATCTGCTGCACATGGGGATCACCTGTGGGGCTTGGGATCCACTTTTCACTGAAGCTTGCAGAGCTGAGTCCTAACTCGTTGTGCCACCAAAGAGGGCCATAAATAGTTGCTTTTTAATGGGGAATGTATAATCTAAAGAGGTGTATAAATAATAGAATTCAAAGATTCGTAAAGCCATATCTCAATGTGAACTGAGTTGATTTCACCACATAAGACATATGCAACCACTATGTCAAATACCTTTTCCAATAGTTTGTAAATTAACAGGGCAGAAACTTATATACATGTTGGGGGGCAGTTAATTATTAAATTACTACTGGCCTTGATAGCTGTTTTGTGCTTTATTTTCCTGATTGTGCATCTTTAACGAGTACTTCATGCTCACTCTAAAAGTACAAAGATCCTTTCAATTTTTTCAAAAGATATTCAGTGAATGTCAATTCTATATTAGGCACTGTTCAAGACAATGGAGAAGTAACAATTGAAATTCTGCATTTATTATATTCCAGGACAGGAGAGAGAAGAGTCAAACACAGAGGTAAATAAAAGAGTACAACTCATATGTGCAATAACATTAAAAATAACATTAAATGCTACAGAGAAAAATATATTAAAAACAGGCAAGCACGGTAGAGGTTCTGTTACTATGTCAAGGGTATCAAATTAGTCATTGGTTCAGAACCTCGTTCACTGATTCTGGATCCAACCGCAAATGCAAACAGAAGGGCTTTGGTACAGCAGGGAAGATTAAAAAAACAAGAACAATTTATTCTAACCAACAAGGTAGAGAGAGAGAGTAGTTAACTTACCAATTAATGATGGAATTGCAGGAGTGGGCAGGCTGTGCTAGAGGTTATCCTCGGATGAGAAGAAAGGCAAGCAAAGCCCTGACGCCTTACAGTGCAGCGCCAGAGGAAAATGAGCGCTCAGTCGGTACTCCCTTTAAAAAGGCTACCCAGAAACAAAATGGCCACCTCGCCCCACCCCCTACCCAGCAGCTCCCTCTCTCTGGATGTCTGGCGGAGCCTTGGTGCTCTCTGGCTTCAGCGGCAATTGAATAGCAGGTGACCGAGGATTTTCACTCATCTTTGGGAAAAGCCGTTTGGTTTGCCGGCTGAGGAGCTGTGCTGGCAACTTGGAGCACGGGACACTCAGCTGCTGGCCTCACCACTCCAACAATTGCAAAGATTTAAATAATTGCAATTTCTACACACTGGTCTGGGAAGATCTTACTAGGGCTCTCCTGAGTGGAGGAAGATGACATTTGATCAAAACCCTGAATGACATATGTCAGTCTGAGGTTACTAATGACCACTTCATCCAACCAAATTAAAAAGAAAAGGAATAAAAAGACAAAGTCCGCAACTATGTCTCAGCGTTAAGTGAATTTCAAACGAAAGATTTTCACTAGCAATCTCTAAATTTAAAAAATATTAACCAAAGATTAGACATTAGTTTTTTTTCCTTAAAAAACTCCTTTATATGTGACTTTAACTTCATGAATTTTATTCAGCTTTTGCCTTTCATTTCTTTAAGTGTTTGTGTCTCTTCTCTGTTCAGTATCCTTTTTCTACCTTTTTATCTTGTCATTTCCCTTCCGTCAGTCTCAGTACGTTGCCAATCTAAAATCTGTTCATAAATTAATACATATATGCATATAAATTTATTAAATGGGGAAACAAATATATTCTGTACAGTG
>NW_004567110.1:37817917-37831092 GCF_000260355.1 Condylura cristata
TCTCAGTACGTTGCCAATCTAAAATCTGTTCATAAATTAATACATATATGCATATAAATTTATTAAATGGGGAAACAAATATATTCTGTACAGTGGCCTACCTACCTTTTGTTTCCTACTATTCAGGTATTGTTTTATAATCTGCATTAAGACAAATTTTCAAGCTACTTTCCTTTTCAAAGACCATTTCATCTTGAGGATAAATTAGAGCTGTTAAATAGTCTATAGGTAATGTTATCAGTAATTGGAAAGAAGTTTAGGGAAACTTTGTAGTCCCCCTAAAATATTTTTGCCATATCAATAAACATTTTGAAAAACAGAATTAAATTATTATATGGATACAAAGAAGTATTCTGTTAGTGAAAAGCATTCTACTTCAGTTATTGTTATATTATTATTACTATTATTAATAATCCCTAAAATAATGTCCATATAATATAATACCACATTCTCTGGAATAAGATGGACCTGGATAGCATATAATTTACATAGTAGAGACTCTGGACAAGTTATCTAAAACCTATGGAACAGTTTTCTCATAAATGAAGTAGGAATAATAATATTGCATATCTTCTAGGATTGTTATAATTGGTGAGCTAGTATATGAAAAGCATTAAGAAAAGGACCTGGAATATGGCGATAGTTCATTAAATGTCACCTATCGTGATTGTTATTGGAACCACTATTACATTTTAGACAGATATTTGTGTGTGCAGATCTGATTATTTCATTAAAAGTAGAAGTAGATATACTAGGAAAAACCAAAATAAATTAGACTGTTAAGGTCTATAGTAGAAACTAATTTCTAGGTATGAATGAAAGTACTTGCCTACATTTATTGGTACTAAATTAATATGCTTTCAAAATATTGGATGAGTTGGTAGACAATAATACATTAAAATAATATATTGTCATTTGTATTCTTTATGATACCTGTTATCATAAACTTTCATGTTTAGTGTACATTTGCCTTTCTTCCACCAACCATTATCCAGATCTCTAATCATTTGTTGATAGTTTATAAATGTATTTCTCATTAGATAGAATAAGTGGAAGTGTACGAGACCACATACAAGAGCCTCTGCATCTATTTAATTTGGGGAAGTATTTGATACACAAATCTTTCCAGATAATGGAAATCACAACAGTTTAAATACCATCATCAAAAGAAATTTGAAAATTTCTTAGCAACCCATTCTAATCATAGAAAACTTTATTTACCATGTGTGGCTTTTTTAAGAAACAAAGGTACATCTTTGTAAATTTCCATTAAAGACTGCCTATTGAGTGGTGAGAAAAATTAATGAAAGATACAACCAATTGTATTTTAGAAATTAGAATAATCCAAAATGGGATGTGTAAATGATAAAAGTAAGATTCATCTGGCACTTATTTTGTGACTGCAATTTATGAAAATCTCAGCAGTGCTCTGTTTAAATTACAGGCTTTACAATGGCCAAATTGAATTCTGATAGCTTACCATTATAAGATCAGTTGGTCAGCCAATTGTTATAGATTATTGCCATGACAGCAATGGATTTTAGCTGGGAACGGTGAGAAACCTAAAATTTAAGGCATATTTAGTTGCACCCTTGTGTGAAATAAATGACTATGTTAATATTTAAATTTCCCTCTATTGGGGTATAAAAGATATATCTCTGTGTATATTGTGCAAAGAGGCAATAGATAGATTCTGTGGCTTTAACTTTTCATCTCTATTCATTGAAGCACTGTCTGGCAATAATAAACTTTCTTTGATTTTCCTCTTATGTTTTGGAAATACAATTTGAATAAAGGCTCCATGGAAAACATTAATAACCTCTTGGTATGAGAATTATTTATGACTCTGGAAGAAATGCAAATTTGTGTATGAGAAGCATCTTGAGAGTTTAAACTTCTACCAGTTCTAATTATTAACTTCGGGGCACAGGTGAGACAAGTTTGGGATGTTGGTATTTGGTTTTAAATTAGATTTCAATCTTTTATTCAATCTTTGAGCACAGAGAAAAATGAAAACAACCAGAAGCAGTTAAGGTTTCACCCAGACATTTACCTAGTGAGAAATACAACAAAGTATGTAGCTGAGGTTGGGCATTTTCCAGAATGACATCCTAAAATATTCTGAATTTTAGAAGGACTATTTTGTAACTTGGTTCCTGGCTGGTTATAATAATAATTTTATTTCCTAGATTTCTCATTTATTTGCTGCAAAAACATACTTTCATTTTCTTATAGAATGTGAACATTGTATCGCATTATTTTAAAGGAATATAGTCATCTAAAATTGTATCAAACTACTAGATAACATAATTATCTATGGAGTTTTGTAAAAATTGAAACACAAAATTAATTTATTTCCATATTATAGTTAATGAAAATGCTATGAAAAATTAATAGGATTTAAATATATCCACACATATTAACCTACTGTATTATTTGGGGGAAATTCACTCTCGTAGAAATGATTGCTACACATCTATGGAATCTTTTTTCTGATGATGTTCACTCATATAATATTTACACTTGTTTTTTACTTAACGATGGGAATACATTCTGAGTAATGTGTTTTTAGATGATTTCTCATTGTGTGAAATTCTGTGCAGGTCATTAGAGGTTTCTCTGTAACTTATATAGGCCCTTCCCAAATTTTTGCTCCTTTAATTGTTTTCAAAGAAGCAGTTGCTTTAACAGTTTCAAATAAGTTGCCCTTCCTCTTCAAGATTGTAGCTATGGTGAAATGGATTGTGCCCGATTGTCATTCAATAGCAACCATCACTGATTTTCCACTTTCAAGGTCCTTAATCACTTCTAATTTCATTCCCATGCCCATCCTTGCATGTGGTTTCTAACTGACAGCATTAGCAATAGAGTTTGTGTGCTTAGGGGATGTGATTAAAAAAAGAACACGAGATTAAATCAAGTACAAGGAAAATGATGCTATCGAGTGACTCAGTAAACATGACTGCAGTATAAGTCCTACGGAGTCTCTAGACAATAGGGACTTGGGGGCCACCACGGGATATGCTGTCAATTGTTACTTACAATATGACTGTATTTGGGGCTCTCCCTGGTGGTGCAACAGGTTAAAGCCCTGTGTTATGAAGCTCTCTGAAGCCACTGCAGCACAAAGTTCGATCCCCCTGCCAGGTTGGTGACCCACATGGCGTAGCAGACCTCTCCTGACCTGCCTGCTGCTCCCCTCAGCAATGTATTTCAGTAGAAATACATTGAGTGCTCCCCACTCTGCCTCTGGAGAATCCTCTTACCCACCACACCTCTGGCCTGTACCTCAGTTCTGTAAGCATACATAAATAAATCTTAAAAAAAAAAATGACTGTATTTTTAATATGACTATATGTCTAGGAAGCTTTCTTAAGCTTCCTAGAGCAAATGCAAAGTCACTGACTAGCTAGAGAAATTTGGAATAACAATATTCTAGAGTAAAAATTTATCACCTAGCAATATCTGTTCAACTTCTCCCACTATTCCATGTTATATAGGGGTTGTTTAAATTGATACATTATGTAGTAACATTGTTAGCCCAGAAAAAAATCTAAGTTTGAAAATTGGAGGGAAAAAAGTTTATTTCAAGATTTCAGGAAACAGAAATCATATTGGGTAGCAAAAAATCTTATTTTAGAAAGCTACTTTTCTATGAGGCCATGCCTAAATATTTTCCCAGAAATTAGAGTGAAATAATTTGCAACTTAAGCCCTATGGAATAGGGTGACAGAAATTGTGAAGGTTTGATCTTAGAATAGTAATAGAGATGAGGAAAAAAGATCTTTAAGGATGGGAGAGGACCTGAAAGATTTGATAGCCAGAAGAGCCACAGATGATACTTCCCCATGATTCTTCTTCTTCTTCTTCTTCTTCTTCTTCTTCTTCTTTTTTTTGTGGAACTAGCAAAATTGCCTTTCTATCAGACACACTTTGTAAAAAAAATTACTTAAAAAACCATAGATTCAAAGTTAATAAAGGAAACATTCAAAATGGACTGCCAATGTCATTAAGGGACTGGAGCTTATGCACATGTCTCTTAGTACCCAGATTTACAAGTGCATATAACATCCTCCCTGACACCTGGAATTTGGGGAGTCTGGAGGACCAGCAACAGTCTTCTCACAGAAATCAGCAAATACTGATTGAATAATGACTGCAAACGCACACATTCTCTGCATTGGAATGCAGACATTTCTTCTTGTGCATGTTTTTCCTTTCACCTATAAAGAGTTTCATTATTTTATCTGAGAAAGGCACATAAATTTTGTATTTTCTTTCCCAAATTGGAACTCTTATACAGTTAACCTGACTAGATGACTCCTAGGTTGCAATTCTCCACATGACCCCAAATAAAGTTTTATTGCTACTTGCAGATAAATTTCTAAATCTTTTTTAGGATTACTGTAGACAGACTAACCCTGAGTTACAACTCTGGGTGAATTTCAGCCTCATCTCTCTTTTCTGCCCAACATCTTTGTTTTGCCCCACAATCAGCTGTATCACACATGATACTTAATCCTGGGCATGGAGAAAGAAAAAATCTGCTTCTGACTGAGGAATGTCCTGAGAACATAGGAGTGTGATTGCTGGCAGCCAATTTCCAGTCACTTCTTGATCTGTATTATTACCTATTTCATGTACTCTCATGCTCTGCACAATGATGATTGAAGTTAAGAAAAATTAACAAGAATTCTTTGTGATTTGTGAACATGAGAAGGTGTTCCCCCTAAGAAGTCTTCAGGGTTACCTGATGCAATTAATTAAATAAAAGAGACTTTCCAAGCTATGAATTTGGGAACATCTTATTGACACATATATAGATTGTTAAATCTTAGACCTTTACATTATAAGGGACTTTAGTCATGGTATCAGGTTCAGAACCAAAAGAAAGAATTAACTCCCACTGGAGCGGATGCAAATCAAATGTATATAATTACTATGTAAATGTATTGGTGAGGGAGGAGCCACATTTTAACAACATAAACTTACAATTCTTTTGAAAGGAAAGAGTGGGGTAGGGGAGACAGAATACACACCACTAAGAGGAACGTTCAGGGAACCATAGCTAAAAGAACTGCATTGGGATCAAAACTCCCCTGGCAGCATTAGCTCACTGGAGAGAGAAATGTTGCTTCTCAAGGCAGAGCATCCAGCTGCATTGCCAACTCTAGAAAAGGCTTCTGAGATCTCTTGTTCTGGAGCCCAAAGCATCTGTTTGGCTTACCTCCGCTCCTAAATTTATTCTGCTTTCAGGTGTGTTATCCAGGCCACTTGTTAATTTTAATTTGAACTCGGCCTCTTGGTACAGAAAGGCTTTTATCTCCCCTTGCTTCTCTTGTGTCTATTTATCAATGTCTTCTTGAACAAGTGGTTATTGTTTAATTTAGTCACTCTATCTCAATTGCCCCTACCTCTTAAACAGTCAGGTCACTCCAATATCAGCACATATAACAACATTTAAATAGTAAATGCTACAATAGGACTTTTAGGAACTAAACAAGGCAGATGTTATTCTCTCTCTTTAAATAATTTTTTTTTCTGCCTGTTTCTTTTTTCTTTTTTATGACTTTTTCCCCCCTTTTTACATTATTAGTCATTGTGTGCATTTTTTTCAGCTGTTGCAATCCTCACGGGCTTCCCACCACCAATTCATCTGCATGCCATCACCACAATCCAATGCACTCTTCCCACCCCAGTTCTGATTCCATTCCCTTTTCCACCCTCATAAAATGTCAATTTTATGAACAATTGTTCATTGTTTTCATTTTTACTCTATTACATTTGTTTCTCCCTCTTAACTCCTTCCCTCCCCCATCACTTACACTCCTGCTATGAGTGAAACCATCCGGTATTTTTCTTTTTCTTTCTGACTTATTTCACTAAGCACAATCCCTTCCAGCTCCACAATCAAAAAAGATAAATGCATGCCTTTTGATGCAATTTCTTTTGATTTTTTTTTTTAGAATGCTGAGGAATTATCAGCCAAAATGAAAGAATTTGTTTATTGCTGAATTATTTGTGAGAATATATAACATCATGGGAAAATGATGATTTCTCAAAAGTAATATGAATATTGCAAATTTTCATACATACCCTCTATTACTATAGAATATAAATTCAGAAATGTGTATGGTAGAGGACTGTGGGCCCTTGATGGTAAGTGTGGTGAGGTAACATATACATGAAAAGTATGATCCTTTAATTCTTATCATAAACAGCATTGCAAACCAATGTGAATAACAAAAAAGATTGTTAAAGGAAAACTAAATTGAATTTATGTCCATCTATATAATTTCATAAATTCATTCATTTTCCACTTCCTTCCCATTGGCCTCACTTGATGCCAAATTTATTCACTTTGCATTTAACTTTGCTATTTCTTGTCTTTTGTGTTTACCTTAATAATTTTCTTTTGATTTTTTTATATTTTAAGGCAATTAGGTGACACCCATTTTCTCTCCTTGGGCTAAATATTTTCAAGTACTGAAATGGTTAACATGTAAGAATAGAAGGAAACCCATTAAATCAGACAATCAAAAGCTCTCAGGAACTTACCACCTTATCTCCTTTTGGTACAAAGTATAACATTCATTAAAAAAAAAAAGGAGGTTCCATGCCCCTACCCCACCTAATGAAGTGTGGAGCTGAATGGAGATGGAAAGAATTGAAACACAACTTGGTTGAACTACATGAACAGAGACACGTGAGGAAGAAAGGAGTGGTTGCTTCTCCACTTTAGGCTTGCACTAGGAATCTGAGGTACATAGAGGATGTCCATGAAGTCTAGACATGTAAAGACACTTGAAAGAGATGTGGATGAGAAAAACATAGGGGCTGATAGTAGCAGCCGTTACCTTGATTTGCACTTCGCTTTTGCTCCTTACATCCCCAGACTTGCCTTACAGTTCTTTGCTCCTGTCCTGTGGTTCACTGACGGCAGGTGCCATGGACTTATGGCAAACTTTTAAGTTTTAGTGGCCTTGCTTTGGGCTGGGCATTTACCAACAACCGTAATGAAGAACTTTGGGTGTTTTATTAGGAAAGTACTATCCTTTTTCATCTATTCTTTCTCTAAGCACACTAACCCTATTAAAGTTCTTTCACACTAAGTATAGTTACGGAAATGATGCTCACAATTTATATGCTGAAATTTGGAATTATCTTTTTAAAGATCATGGCATTTCATAGAAATTGAATGTCTTGTCATAACTAGTTGAGTGTCTTGTCATAACTAGTTTGTCTGAATATTGTATAAAAGGCCTCAACATATACAGGCTTCCAGTTATAAAATAAGTGATGATGAGGATCCAAAATACAGTGTTATGACTGTAGTTAATATCACATATCAAATATTTGAAAGTTGCTAAGAGAATAAATCTTAAAATACCTCATAAGGGGGGAAAAAACTACAATAGATGGTATAAATGTTAATAGACTTGTTGTGTTGATCGTTTTGTAACATATGTAAATATCAAATGGTTATGTTGAACACCTAAAACTAATGTAATCCTATATGTCATTATACTTTCATAAAGAAAATATCTATTTTCCCAATTCTACAAATTTCAAGAAACTCAACACTCTTAGAAAATGATAAGGTTACTTGAATAAAGTATTGAAAAGGAGAGGAATATCCAAAATTTGGTATGATGATAATCTTCTGTTGATTATTTTTAAGAAACACACACATAGGAAAAGCTATATTAGAGATATTTGTATTAATCTTCACTATTAAGTGCATTTCTGAATATGGAAGAGAAAGGGGAGGAAATCTCTAGAAATTCTAATCTCTGAAGAAGGAAGGCACTTAAATCTGCATAATAACCACAGTCTTACTTACAAACCTCTTCTGGTAATGTCCCATAATTACCCTTCTCAACACTTCCCAACATGTTTTCTTCTTTAGCAAGAGATGGTCTTCAAGAAGATGACTTGTATCAGGGAGTTACTGTTTTATTGGGTCTCTCCATGTAGGCAGAAGGTACATTTATTATTAAATTTCAACTATTTTGATCACATCCAGATTACTCTGTCTTTGATTATAGGGGATGGTTTCAGCTAAAATGCTAGAAGTCTAGAGAGAAAGTTATTTTTCCTGTCCTAGAGTAAAAGCAAATTAATACATATGAAATAAAATTAAACATTTATTTATAGTACATATGTATGTGTGTTTAGATATTTAGATAGCTATCATTTTTATGGTATTAGATATATGTATTTATATGTACATGAACTTATGATAAAAATAAATTAATTTCATTTTTTAATGAAATTCAATTTATTTTAACAACCAATAGTTTATTTTAAAAATGATCAGTTTTGGGGCCTCCCTGTGGTACAACTGGTTAAAGCACAGCACAACAGGTTAAAGCCAGCCACAGACGCTTAGCAAGAGTTCTATTGTCTGCCAGGGAGGTGACACACATGGCGAAAAAGACCTCTCCTGTTTCACCTGCTGCTTCCCTCAGCAGTGTGCTTCATTGATCTGCCTGTTCTGCTCCCAACTCTGTCTCTGTCTACCGCTGGCCTGTACCCCAGTTCTGTATGCATAAATAAATAAAAATATATATATTTAAAAAAAGAGAATGATCAGTCTTTAAAAATGATCAGTCTTTTAAAAATTGATGACTTCATTAATAATAGAATGTTACTATTATTGCATTATTAATAACTATTAATAGTATTTTATTATTAATATAATATTAATAGTATATTTACTTTAATATTACTAAGGCTGGTAATATTATTAATAGTATTTTTCAGCCAGAAAGTAATATTTTTCTAAGTTTCATAGAGAAGAAATGTAGAAATTTCCCTGCAGAAATAGAATAGAATAAAGTATGCATTTACGTGCTATGGTTTCACTAATATAAAGGAAGCTGCATCTTAAAAAATTCTACTCTCCCATTACCTTACCTGAGGTAGGAAATTACATGACTAAAAATTCCTTCCATTGGCCCAAGATTGAAAATGAGCTTTTTTTTTTTTTTTTTTGCTCCTTAAAAATAAGATGGGTCGGCCCTCCCTGGTGGCGCAGCGGGTTAAAGCACCGCTGAGAATCTGAAGCCACTTCCGCATGAGTTCGATTCCCGCCTGCCGCCTGCCCTGGAGGAGACCACATGGCGAGCCAGACCTCTCCTGACCCGCCCGCTGCTCCCCTCAGCAGTGTGCTTCGTCGATCTGCCTGTTCTGCTCCCCACTCTGTCTCTGGTGAAGCCTCTCACCGCCCCTGAGCCTCTGGCCTGTACCCCAGTTCTGTATGCACAAATAAATAAATCTTTAAAAAAAATAAATAAATAAAAAAAATAAAAATAAAAATAAGATGGGTCAATGAGATCTATTTCAATGTTATTATCAAATATACCTTAGTAAGAATAAGCATACTGACTTTTTATCTATGGACATCTTAATATGAGGACTGACATACAACATAAAGGATGGCTGAAACAATAACGAAATTGCAACAAAATTATCTACATCACATTTGTACTGATTTTGCTCTAATTGGGTAGCACTACCTTTAAACTTTAACAATGGGAACTATGATGGCACATGGATATTTTTGGACTTCAAAGGTCTCAAATATCTAGACCTTTTGGTTTCCAGGATAGACACTGAATGGTTTGCCTTAAATCTCAAGTCAGATATTTTTAAAACCTGGGAATAGGCACTCCTACCTTATTTGTAACTATCGAGACAATGTATTTTGTTGAAAACTATCAATACATTTTTGATACTCATATTTTAATTATCTTACTCTACTGTGCAGGTAGGTAAGTTGATATTAATTTTTACTCCTTTACCAACATCTCTACATGATATGATAAAGGGAATAAAACAAATAATGTATATTGTTCAAAGAAACTTAAGAGATTACATGTATTTATCAGCAAATACAGTAAAGTGGCAAAGACTTTTTTTTGGCAGATTTTTTAATAAAAGAATGAAACAATATTATCAAACTGTATTTCCAGTAATTTGGCTTCAAAAATCACATCTGCCTAAGGTGGGTCAGATGAAACTTTAGACACTCTCCTAGAATAGAAGGATGAATTTAGCAAATTAGAATCAGTATAATGGGTATGTTAAATTCTTAGCAAGGGAATTTGGGGATTACTAAAAACAATGGTAACCATGTAGTAACCAGCCTTGCAAAATTTTCTTCCAAGGCCCTCCCTGGTGGCGCACTGGGTTAAAGCACAGCACTAAGAAGCTAAAGCCACTTCAGCATAAGTTTGATCCTCGCCTGTCCCGAGGTGACCCACATGGCCTTGCAGACCTCTCCTTACCCTCCCACTGCTCCCCTCAGCGGTGTACTCCCCAGTCTGCCTGTTCTGCTCCCCATTCTGTCTCTGGTGAATCTCCTGCACCTCTGGCCAGTACCACACTTCTGTATGCATAAATAAATAAATCTTTAAAAAAAAAACTTTTCCTCACAAAAAAAGATAAAATAATTTTACAGCTACAAAAATTCCACAAAATTATTTCCTCAGTATTATTTGAGAACATTGTATATCTAAACTACAATGTAACTGCAAGTAAGTCTATCATTTTGTTCCAAAATGTGCCAGTTCCTCCATCCTTCATTCTTCCGTAAGGCTCTAAGGAAGAGCCAGAGCAAATAGCTGAAGAGGAAAATTATCCTAAAGTGTAAAAGCTAAAATAGTAACCAGGTAAGTCAAAGCACAAGCTACAGAGAAGGTATTTTAAAGTATGTGCTATTTAAAGCTATTAAATACCTATCAAGAGCACATATAAATTTAAAGGGACAGATGTAGTTTAAAGAAGTGCTTGGTATATAAAGAGACAGGATTCTAAATATCTAACTTCTGTGAAATTAAAAAGGCAAGTAGGAGGATTAAAAAAAAAAAAGGAAAGATTTAGAGTCTTGTAAGGCAAAAAGGGGCCTGGGAGATAGGATTCATAACCTGGGATTCCATCAAGAAGGCAGCAGAGTGAAGACGCAAGAATTGACAATGCCACAACCCCTGAAAGATGAACAGACTTCTACCTGCATCAAAATTAATGGTGTAGCAGAAGAGGGTAGGAAATAATGTAATTAGGCTATTTGCAGAGATACTGGGTCACATGAGAGGAAGAGGCAGCCCAGGGGCACATACCCACATCAGAGATTTTATAGACTTGGATCTGTACTGGAGTTGGGGCTGCACAGAGCTGCCTCTGTCAAGGACAGAGAATGGATGTTCTCATGCCATTGGAGAACTAGAGTAGTAAGAGCTGTCCTTCCTCCTGACTGGACAACTGTGATAAAAGGCTGAGGCTCCCTTTGTAGAAGACAGGCAGGGATAGCCAGAATGGATAACCTGTGTCTCCTCATACAAGAAACTAATATTTGTAGACTATGGTTGTGATATTCAAAGCATCTTCCTTTCCCCAATCCAGGGTCAAACCTAAGACAACATCTGATTATTCCCATTAGCCAGAACTTAAGAACTTGGACATTGATAACAGGGGCAAGCACCCCAGAACAACATCCCTACTCATAAAGTAAAGAGAAAGAGTCCTGGATTGTTATCCTGTCTCAACTATACTCCCCAACAAGGGCTACATCTAGTATTCAACCAACAGTCTATATAGGATATTTTGCCTGAAGGTCTGGAATCCTCTGTATCATTGTGGAATCCCCAAAACATAAGCACATGTTGCACAGAATACATCTAGAGGAGAACTTTCAGTGTCGTTCTCCATCAGTTTGTTCTTACATATTACCCTTATTGGCTCCAGCACCCCAGCTATCTGACCAGAGGAAAGGGCAGAAGTATGTGAAATAATAGATTGCTAGATATCCTGGGTAAAAATCCTCAGCTGTGGACCCTCCCTGGTGGCGCAGCGGGTAAAAGCACAGCACTTAGAAGCTAAAGCTACTTCAGCATGAGTTTGATCCCTGCCCTGGAGGTGATCCACATGGCACGGCAGACCTCTCTTGACCTTCCCGCTGCTCCCCTCACCAGTGTACCTCATCAGTCGGCCTGTTCTGCTCCCCACTCCGTCTCTGGTGAATCCTCTCACTGCCCCAAACCTCTGGCCTGTACCCCAGTTCTGTATGCATAAATAAGTCTTAAAAAAAAAAAAACAACCAAAAACACTCAGCTGTATCCAGTTCTTTGTAGAAGGGATATAATGCCAATATTTTACGGTAAGTAGAGGAACCCCCTATAACAACCCATAATGATTAAGATTCAGAGAAAGAATATCACAAATTCCTAAGAGAAGTCTTAATCTAACAGAACTACACAACTCCAAAGAGAAATTTAAGATATGATTTATTATCACACTTGACAAATTAGTAAAACAATGGATTATATAAAACAGAAACACAGCAAACATGAAGAAAATAACTGATTGCTACATACAAATAGAGAGAGTGATTTAAAAAATGTAATAACAATTAAATTTTTTAAAGCACTTACCAATAGACAAATATAGAAAATGTTAAGATTTAGTGAATTTGAAATACAATGTTACAGAACACAAAAATAGTACAAAAATAGTACAACAAAGAGAAAAGAAAAAAAATCTAAAACAGTATAAGAGCAATTTGGGATAGCCTAAGGAGAAATAAAATCCATAAGGTCTCAGCAGGAGAATAGAAGATAAACTCAAAGAAAGTTTATTTATAGAAATAACTGCTGAAAATTATTGGAATAATTTCAATCTGGGAAATGAATCAGATGTTTTGATCCAAGAGATCCAAAGAGTTCCAAATATGATAATACCAAACTAGCACTATCCAAGATAACTTGTAATAAAACTATTGAAAGGCAATAACAAGGACAGAGTATTAAAAAAAAAATCAAGGTAGACAGCAGTAACTATAAGGGAGCACCAATTAGAATGACTTTGGGCTTTTCAGTAGAAATCTCATAAACAAGTATTACAAGAGATATTTAAAATACTCAAAGAAAGAAGATTTCCAGTCTATGATACTTACCTTCTAACATCATTCAAGACAGAAAGAAGGGGAAGTAGTTTCACTGAAACACAACAAAGAAATTGAAGGAAAGCAGTGCTCAACTTCTTATTGTAAAGTAACCAAAAAAAAAAAAAAAGAGAGAGAGAGAGAGGTAATAGACAGCTAAATTGAACAAGCTGAAGGTATAGGGAATTAACAGTGGAACCCATCAAAAGAAATTTAAGATCAGACTATTCAA
>NW_004567110.1:37831272-37887232 GCF_000260355.1 Condylura cristata
CCCCTCAGCAGTGTACTCGTAGATCTGCCTGTTCTGTTCCCCACTCTGTCTCTGGTGAAGCCTCTCACCACCACTGAGCCTCTGGCCTGTACCCCAGTTCTGTATGCACAAATAAATAAATCTTTAAAAAAAAATCAATAGAAATAACGAAAAAGACAATGGACATGGAGATTAAACAAGGTCTCAAAATACAATAACACAAAACAAAATGCAATGAGCAGGTTTGCCTCCAATAGTTATCTTACATGTCAATGGACTGAATTCATCAGTTAAAAGGTATAAAACAGCTGGGGAAATTTCAAAACAAAGTCTAGCTTGCTGCCAAGTACAGGAAATGGATCTTTTCATAGAAATACAGAATAGAGTTGAAAGTTGGAATCCTATAAACAATTAGCAATCAAAAAATTCAGGAACAGTTATATTTATCTCAGATGAAATAGACTTGCAAGATTAAAATAGGTAATCAGAAAAATAATATTGCATTATGATAAAGGATCTAGCACAAAAAGAAATAAAGTTCACAACATACATGCATACAACAACTGTTGGAACACTAGTATATATAAAACAATACAAAACTAAAGAGAGATACTAAATTCAGCACAATAAAATCAGGAAATTTGAATATTCCTATTGCAACTATGAGCAAATCAATTAGGACAAGGAAGAAATAAAGAAATGATAACCTTTAATGAGAAGCTAGGCCAAATAGGCTTACCAAGTTTCTACAGAACACTGCCACCCAAACCTCCATATACATATCTTTTACAGTTGTGTATGGAATGTTTTCAAGAACAGATTATATGTTGGGATAAAAGTCAACTGTGAGTAGTTATAAAGATTGAAATGATACTAAGTTGAGCATTGTTTATGGTATTATTTCACACTCAAATTCAAATCAAATTCACCTGTATCTAGGAGGCATGAATGCATGCATTTATGAGAAATAGGATCATTCATCAACTATTACCTAAGAAAAACACAGGGACATTAAAATCCCAGGTACCATGCTATCCAGTTTTCACATTTTAATCCATTCTATCCGATAGAAGTTTCTTGTCCAGTACCTTGAAAGGGACAAAGAAGAGTTTCCCTTCACTGTTCCTGATAATGATTTTCAAATGTTGGCATTTATGCATGAGCAGGAACCACTTTTCAAAGGATAATGTAACTGAATTTATCTTCTTCTTTTGACCTTTAAATGACTTTTTGGTCTTGCCTCACTTATCTATCTTCTGGTTTTGCCATTCTCTCTTATCTTCTGAGATCATTGAGACAGGGATGCAAGGTGACTCTTCATAGAAAGATGCCTTGACATTAAGGTCTTGTCTGTTGTGGGTCAAGGTTCCAGAGGTAGCTCATGCGAAAAATTAGAAACAATACATCAGATGTACAATTATCTTTTAAAATCCTTCACAAATCTGTACTTCCCTGCTTCTCAGGTAATGACCTGTACCGATTTTATACAAAATTTTAATGTTAATTTATCCCATATGAAACATATTTTCAAACAAGATTTCAAAAGCCCTAAACTTAATAAGCAAAGCAGTACTTACAGGATTACAAAACATTCATAAGAAGAAATTATACTTCTTTCACAGAACCTTTTGTCATTTAAGAAAATTACTGAATGAGAAATATAAATGATAAAATGTAGAACAAAAGTTTTAGAGTTAATTTATAGCTGGAATTTCTTACTTAAAACATCAGAATGAGACTATTAGTCTGTAAGATTAAAAAAAAAGAAACAAAACCAATAAAAATCCTCCACTGTCTTTATGCTTTTTTTAAATTTTATAACAGTTTATTTTTACATCATTTTGTACATTTTTTTTCCATCTCAATTGTAATCCCCATGGGTTTCCTATATGATGCTTTTTAATTTCATTATATATGTGTGTACATAGACATATACATAGAAATATATATGCAGTAATATAATGGGAATTTATATTGATATAATGTAAATGCATATATTATATGTATACATCATACTGTAAAAAAGGAAGTGAATCTTTTTTTTTTGGAAGAGAATATTTTTGACAACTACTGAATAAAAACTATAGACTTTTTGCTATCACTTTTATAGAATTGAATGTCTAAGTTTATTTTATATTCTTTGAGAAGAAGCTGTTTTGTTATGCAGTATATATTGAACTGGAAAACTGAGTTGAATGAAATATGATAGATGTTGGAAGGATTAAGGAGTTGTAATTTTTTTTAAAGATTTATTTAGTTATGCATACAAAACTGTGGCACAGGACCGAAGCGCAGGGGTGGTGAGAGGATTCACCAGAGACAGAGTGGGGAGCAGAACAGGCAGATTGATGAAATACACTGCTGAGGGGAGCAGCAGGTGAGTCAGGAGAGGTCTGTCAAGCCATGTGGATCACCTCTGGGACGGGGATAGAACTTGCACTGAAGCAGCTGTGGCCAGCTTGTAGTGCTGTGCCTCAACCCGTTGCTCCACCAGGGAGAGCAAAGAGTTGTATTTTCAACACATTAGGGCTCTCGGTATAAAAACATAATTTACTTCAGTAATATTCCAACACTATCCATCATTCTACATTTACATTTGTGTTTAAAAAAATGTAAATGCACACAATGAACTGAGCTATGTGTGCATGTGAGTGTATTCAAAGTGGCATCTGCATCAAATATTTACCTCATTAAATTTCAAGAAATGGCTTATTAGTAATTCAAGATTTTGAATATTACACTTTTTCTATTTTTTTTTTCTGTGTGCCTTTTTGAGTGAGTGAAAAGCCTACTTAAGAAAATTCTCCATTGTGTATTAGGCTCACTTAAATGTAAGCTTTCAGTGGGATTGAAGAACATTACAGTGAGCTTGCAATGTCAGTTGTTTTGCTAGATATTGAGAAAATGAAGACTAGGGTTTCCTTCTTTAGGAGACACACAACCCAGGGGAGGGATTTTCATGTATGTGACTAAATAAAGTGCAATATACTAAATGTGAGGAGATCTCAGAAGAATGGGGTAATTTTATTGTCTGCAGAATAGTGAATATTCATTGCCCAAAGATATGGCATTGACTTTGGCTATGTGCAATATATTTTCTTTTTTATCTCTAAATTCTATATTCTCTCAATATGGACCAAAAGTTAAGCTTTGTAATTTCACTCCCTCCCATACTTTCAAAGTTTTGGAATTAGAATATGTAAAAGTAGTAATATATGATTGACACATCTCCTTAATCATTGACACACCTCTTTGATCATTATTCTAAACATTGTAAGCAAACGTAAGTAGACTTTTGACAGCAGAAGACTGGTAAAGCCCTTAGGAAACTACTTGAGTCTTCTTATTTGATGTATGATGAAACCAAGGATCAGTGGGATTATCTTATTTTTTTCAGGGTCAGAGAATTAAGGGCTAAAATTCAGTCATATCGACTGAGTCTGAATGATCAGTTTAATTTTTTTGTCTAATCTACATTTTCTCCTAAATTTCACCTAGATTAGAAAATAAGAATAACTTGTCCCCACTATGCTTCTGTTTGCTTATTTTCTTTATTAGTATTCTGATAGTCATTTCAGAGAGCAAAATGATTCACATAAGTTTGATAGTGAAGATTCGACATACTCATTCAATTTTTTAAATAAATGAGGTCATGATGTTTCCACTTATACATAAAATATAATTAATTTCTCTTCCTCTAGTTCTTTGATAAATGAAGGTAAGTATTAAGATACTTGGAATATTTTATATACTCTTTTTCAGATTTTTTTATGCTTTTTGTGGATAGTCAAATATTTTATATAGATTTTCAAGAAAATAATACAAAGTTAATTTGAATAAAGTGTTTTTTTTTTTAAGATTTATTTATTTATGCACACAGAACTGGGGTGTGCAGGGGCAGTGAGAGGATTCACCAAGGACAGAATGGGAAGCAGACACAGGCAGATAGTTGAAGTACCACTGCTGAGGGGTGCAGCGAGTGGGTCAGGAAAGATCTGCTGTGCCATGTGGTCACCTCCGGGGCAGGCGGGATCCAACTCAAGCGGAAGTGCTGTGCTTTAAACCCACTGAGCACCAGGGAGGGCCTGACTAAAGTTTTATAATTTTCATTTTGAAAAGAATTATTTGATTTTTCATAGATTTATACTTAATATGTTCTTTCCCTCCAGGCTTCTTACACTATCATTTTAGTGAGAGATAACACTCTACACAACCAGCACACTTTCTCTAATAACACATTTAAAATTTAACAAATATTCTTCTTTCCTATGGCACTTCTAGTCGTGATTTAAAAATGTAATCATGAAAAATAAAGCATAAATAGTAGAACAGTTATTTAAAAGCAGTGCAACTTCTAATACTTCCAACCTTCTCCAGAGACTGCCTTTAGGTGATTATTACATAATTAAATAGTGTTTCAGAGTAACTTATCTTTCCCAATATTAAACATAAATAACTACTTATATTTTAAAAGTGAATTATTCATTATGTTTCATTGAGTCAGATAACTAAATTCTTGCAACTTTTGCATATTCTTCCTTATTCCCTTTTTAATCTGTATTTTTTCTAAAATTATTATCTCCATTTAATTTCACAATTATTTTATGGTTTAGGACAATTTAACTCATTCCTTTACATCATCAGTATTTAAATACTGTTTTATTTAAAAATAAAACAGGAAAATAAACAAAAGAGGAACTCAAGGGGGAAAACAAAAGAATTTCATAAACAATACATACATTTTGTAAACTAAGCATTGCTGTCCTATATGTCAGTCTCGTGCTAGCTACCTCTCATAAGCTCATTTATACCTTGTTGAACACTTTCAATCACCCAATGAGTTACATATTCTTTTTCATGTTTCACAAAAGAGGAACTTCATATTCTGGAAGGTGAAATGTCGTGGCCAATATAGTACAAGTTGCCTGTGGAGGGGACCTAGCTTTGGTCCATGCTGCTGCTCAGTTTCATTAAGTGGAAGGTGTAAAATCTGCATCATGTTCTTTCTGATTCACTGGCCTTTGCACCTGTGCATTATTTACCAAATCTGGTTCTGTGGGTTACTCATGGAATTGAGCAGATTATTCTTTTGTCATAAAAATGAAACTTTATACTCAACAAGTATTGCTCTGCCAACCACAACTTCCAATTTCCTGTTGCACCTGACAACACCACACTGATAAAGAAATGGGGAGTTGTGGGGCTGGCTACATAATGCAGGATGTTAATCAAGGGCAAGATCCTGGCCTTTTTATTGGTAAACTAGTCTTACAGCATTAGTCATACAGTGAAGTAGAAAAGAAGAGGGGGAAGTAGAAGAAGCAGGGGGAGGACAGAACTGTACTTCTCATCTGCTGATAGCTTGGTAGAATCAAGCACTGATTCCCCAGTCAGTATTTCAATTTATCAACAAAGCATTCCACTGATCAGCTTCTGAAGTCCTTCAATATACATCAGTCAATGGCTTTCCAGGCGTTCCCAGTCATACCTCATGATATGTAAGTCAAGAATAAATTTATGCATCCATCATCACCTCCTGGGTGTTCCTGGTTATACCTCTTGATGCACACCCTTCCCAGGTGATTCAGCTTTTTGTTCTTAATTGATTTGAAAGGCACCAATAGAATTGGGCTCCTATGTCTGGGCAGTTCTCACCTTACTTTAGGAATACAGAACTGTAGGCAACAAATTGGAAGCTGGAGAGGCTGTTTAAGATTAGCAGACCCACAGTGAACAACAGCCATCTCTTCTAATATATAAAACAACTACATTTTAAACTATGGTATTCCAAATATTTAATGCTACTAAAATATTTACTAATAATACTTTCAAAATTATTTTATCAACTGTACTTTTCAAAAGTGTTTTACTTGAATTTGTATCTTTTGAATCCAAAGCAACAATAAATACAATAGATATACAACAATTGAGAATAAAAATATAATTCTGAAATACTTTGACCAGGCAGCAAATCTAAACGCATACTGAAATCGGTTAAATGCCTTTGATGGCATCCTGAAGATTGATGGAAATATGCTCCATCAGTTCATAAATGAGTGGAAACTTCCAGATCGATGTCCTTCTCTTCAAACACCTTGCCCTGGGCCTAGGAACAATTCTCCATTCTCTGTAGAAAGCTACTCAGTAGAAAGCTACTTTGTTAACTTCAGCTGCCTGAGGGGAACTTCAGGTAAAGAAGCCTTCACAAGTCAGTTCTCATTTGTTTGCTTCCCAGTGTCTGTTATATGTATGTTTCCACTGTATGAAATAAGGAGAAGGTAACTAATTCTTTTGCTTATAAAGCAAGGAGGCAGGAAGTTACTAAGACAAAAACACTAAGCAGAACAGTCAGGTCTATATTCTACTGACTGTATAATTCTGGAAAATTCACAGAACCACTCTGCTTGTTAATGAGCTAAAATTCATATATCATTCCAAATCACTCTAACACTCCTAACCACTCTGGAAATCTGTGTTTTAAGTATAGTATAACTTTGAAAAGTGGACTACAGACCTCAAGTTTGGTTTCTACTCTGCATAGTAAATCTAAGATATTTCTGGGCATACTACAGAGAAAGCCCACAGTGAAATATTGTGATATCACCCAGTCTCAGAATTGTGATTTGATGCTTAGAAGACTATAATAAAATAAAAATATTGGATAGTTTACTAATGAGCTTCAAACAATGGGTAAATAAAAATAGTGCATAATAGTGTTCCTAATGAGTTGTAGAATGTCTTGGGTTCAAGCTTCAGCTAGAACTAATGATTAATGCATGCAGAATAATGAAGTTAACAAAAATACTATTAATAATTCTGTCAGGTTACAATCTCATTATGGTCACTAGTCTTTAAAGACAAATCCAAGTGGCATTAACATGATAAAATTGTTTAATAATTCTGCAACTCTAGTAAAACATTGTCTGTGTAATTGCCACTTACAGCATTTTCAAATGTCAGTAAAAGGAATTATTTTTCCTTTTAACTTAACATTGATAGAATACTTAATCACTTTCCATAACTCTCCAACATGGAGTATATATTTCCTCAAACACAGGTTAGCAGAACAAAAGCTGTGGATTCTATGTCATTTTACTAAAATTATGATAATTGTAATACTTAAGCCAGATGCTATTTTTTTAGAAAAAAAATTAAATCCTTTATTATATCTGCTAATTCTTATCACTTATCTTGAAAAGTGAGTTTATATAGGTTGAAAATCATTGCTGTATGTATATGTGAAGTTTATTAAAATACTGAGTTTACTTTACCTCTATATGTTTGTTTTTCTACCACTTTTATTTGTCTGACCATTGCAACTGTGTCCGATCATAGCATTCCATTCAGACTTAAAACCAAGAAAAGGATGGAGTCCCATCTTTAAAATTTAAAGCTATTTTGAACAACACACTCTTGGCAATGGGAACTGGATAACATTTATCATCTAAGATAGGGAAAGTTCTCACCCAACTTCAACTGTAACAGCTAATGTCAGATAATTAGCTGTTACAGAAATGAAGATGTTAACAAACTCTGTATACTAGTTTCTTTAAGATGCACCTTCCATTGCCAAATACCAGTGTTCCAGAAGTAATTCTTCACATAATTGATGAACTTGGCTCCTCTCAACATATAGAAGCACCTTTTTCTATTTTTGCTTACATTTTTGTGCTAGTGTCTTCAACAGAAGTAGTCCACCTTTGGTGTTTTAAAAGGTTTTCCCCTGGGCCCTCCCTGGTGGCGCAGCGGGTTAAAGCACAGCACTGAGAATCTAAAGCCGCTTCCGCATGAGTTTGATTCCGGCCTGCCCTGGAGGTGACCACATGGCGTGGCAGACCTCTCCTGACCCGCCCTCTGCTCTCCTCAGCAGTGTACTTCTCTATCTGCCTGTTCTGTTCCCCACTCTGTCTCTGATGAAGCCTCTCACCGCCCCTGAGCCTCTGGCCTGTACCCCAGTTCTGTACACACAAATAAATCTTTAAAAAAAAGAAAAAGGTTTCCCCCTTTTGAAGAGGAAATCCATTTTGAAGGATTTTTAACCCTTTGATCATGCCATTAATGGCTCTCAGTATTTTCCATTATGCTCTGATTTTTGTGCATTCTTGGCTGGAACATCTTATATAGATTTCTTTAACAGAACTTTTCACTTTTAATTGAGGTGTTGTTGACACATAACATTATATTAGTATCAGGTTTACAACATACTTATTTTGCAAAAATTACCACATTTTGTGATGAGAACTTTAAGATTTTGCTTTTTTAAAAGTCTTTAATTTTTTTTAAAGATATACTTATTTATGCATACAGAACTGGGGTATAGGCCAGAGATGCAGGGGCAACAAGAGGATACATGGGAGACAGAGTGGGGAGCAGAATAAGCAGATTGACAAAGTGCACTGCTGAGGGGAACAGTGGGTGAGTCAGGAGAGGTCTGCCTCTCCATGTGGATCACCTCTGGGGCGGGTGGGGTTCCAACTCATGTTGAAGTGGCTTTAGCATCTTAGTGCTGTGCTTTAACCCACTGCACCACCATGGAGGGCTTAAAAGTCTTTAATTTTTAGAGCAGTTTTAAATTCACAGCAAAATTCAGCATAAAGTGTAGCAAGTTTCTATGTATCCTCTGTCTCAACAACACACAACACAGCACAACCTCCATCACTATCACTACCTCATATCTGAGTTGCGCATTTCATACAATAGACAGAAATTTATTTGTGATTTTGAAAATAAGAAAAAGTTATTTTCCTCTGGAAATTACATTTTCTAACTTATAAAGCCTTTAAGACTTTGTTGTATTTTTTTTTTGTCTACGACCATATCACCCTGACCGTGCCTGATCTTGTCTGATCAATAATTAGTTTTTTTAATTAATGCATTAATTTGCATATTTATTGTGACTGTTACTTGTACATCTCATCTAATAGCTAAAATATATGTAGCAACAGAGCTAAAGTCTTAGTGGCATATAGTACACTACTGAAATTGCAAAGGATTTATGAGAATCATGACACTGCCAAAAGTGTCTTTCCTTGAGTATCCTAGAACCATCAAAAAAGCACATAAACAGAAGTCAAGTATCTTTAGTGAACTAAGAGGATAATCATTTTTTTTTTTTTTAAAGATTTATTTATTTGTGCATACAGAACCGGGGTACAGGCCAGAGGCTCAGGGGCGGTGAGAAGCTTCACCAGAGACAGAGTGGGGAGCAGAACAGGCAGATCTACGAAGTACACTGCTGAGGGAAGCAGCGGGCGGGTCAGGAGAGGTCTGGCTCGCCATGTGGTCTCCTCCCGGCAGGCGGCAGGCGGGAATTGAACTCATGCGGAAGTGGCTTCAGATTCTCAGTGCTGTGCTTTAACCCGCTGCGCCACCAGGGAGGGCCGAGGATAATCATTTTTATACAATTTCAGTTTTCTTTTCAATCAAAATATTGCTAAATTGTCATTTGATTACCTGGTTGTGCACCATTATTACTTGTGTGGTAGTTATATGTATGCTTGTGTTGTATGTTGTGTGGTCTTATATGTATGTTTTGATACATTTTAACTTATATGTCCTTCAAAAATTAGAATTTCTAGTAGCAATTCAAAAGCACCTTACCTCACCTAAAAAGAAGGGAACAGCATTATTTAATGATTTGCTAAATGTTTATCTTACAGTCCATGTTGCACAGGTAGAGATGATCCTCCAAATTAGTCAGATAGCTTAGAAAGTGAACAAAAGACCACCTATGATTACTCAGAGACAACTGGAAACTGAGATATAATCACCTACTTTAAATTTTTCTTAACAGTCCAGGTTGTTGATTATTTTTTTCATTTTATGTATTTATGATTTATGATTATTTGTTAGTATTGTGGTTTATGCTACAACAATGTCATAACTCAGATAATATTTATCTATTTATATATAACCTTTGGTAGTGTTTACATCTGAAAACACTGGAAAACATCTGGAAAGCTAATACACAAAATAGGGAAAATACTTGTTTTCCAGAAAATATGTTGCTTTTTTTTTGTTTGTTTTTTGCTGTTTCCTCCCTCTCCTCTAGATGATGTGTTCCTTTATTGACAGCAGGGATGCCAGATGTCCAGATGGTGACCTCTGCTTTGTGCTGTACTTCTTATTTTGTTGGCCGAGATGATCAAATTAACTTAGCTCAGGTCATGTATTAGACACTTGAAGTCAACATTATCTCTTCCAACCTTGGAACATTCTTTCATGAATTGATGCTGCTATGTTTAGATGGCTACTGGAGTGTAAAAGAAGGGAAAAAAAGGTTTTTCTAGACTTATAAAATAATCATGCTTAGAATTGCATGCTCTGGAAGAATATAGTCTCTTGTATACATAATATGTGAGATCTTATTAATATAATGATAACTAAACCACAAAAATGGAAAGAGTTATAAAGATAGGAATTTAATCAAAGATAACCATTCATAAAAAGAGCATGTCTAATCCACTCAATAATATAGTGGTTTTCATAGAGAGGGATATTTGTCTATTATGACAATTTTTTGTAGCATTATTTTGTTTGTTAATATAAGTTTGTAATGGTAAAATATAAGATGGAGGGAGGGAAAAGATGGTAAATATAATATTTTTGTTCTAATCTTTGCTTTTCCTAAAAGGACCCTTACTAAAGATTTGTTTATCACATTCCTATTTTATCGTTTCTCGAAGATACATAGAGAGGTGTTCTTAAGGTATCGTATGTGACAGAAGCCGATATTGGACAGCGAATTATATACAACAATGTTGCAAGGACACATAACTTTACCAAAATGAAGTGTTCTTTGTGTGAAAGGGAAAGGGAATAATTTTCCTTTTTATAATCCCAATCGGTGAATTATACTTTCATTTCTGATTTAAGGGAAGAAATACAGTTTCTAGGAAGCTCAGGGCTAGGTGTTAAGAAATGAAAAGTTCAAACTAATATTATAAATACAGAAATATTACAGATTCTTGTGGGCTGTATTCAGAATTAAATGTGCACTCATTTCTCTGGTTTCTCTGACTGAATATTCAAATGATCATATTAGAGGATCCATATGCACTCTGCTTATTTGACACCCCCCCCAACAGTTGCTTTAAATTAATTTCCTGCTCTTCCATGTTCCTCTAGTCTAGGGACCAGCCAACTTTTATCTGTGAAAGGTCAAACAGTAAACATTTGAGGCTCTATTAGCCATATGGTCTTTGTTGCAACTACTCAAACAACTGTCATCACAATAAAACAGCATAGACAATACAATAATAAGTAAACATAACTATGATCAATAGTCAAAAATATTAAGATGAAAGTTGAAATGTCAATTATTTTACATGTATCATAAAATACTACTTGTGTTCATCAATAATTTTTCCATTTAGAAATGTAAATGCAATTTTAGACTGCTGTGATAAGTAGAAACATAATAGGCAGAATTTGGCTCCTGGCCTCACAGTTGATGAAAACAATCCTAAGCAAATTCCTATCACATCCTGACTGAATTAACTATTTTCCTATTGTCTTACAAACTCTCAGGAATTTTGTCCTTCATCAGAGTTGTTTTGGTTCTTTAATTATTTGATGGATAAATGAACAAGTACACTCAGTGAGAAAAAGATATCTACAGGGTGACAAGTTCATACACTTCAGTGGCTCTGATTCCAGAGCTAGAAAGTATGTTTGTGCTATCCCAGAAGTGTTTTCAACTGTTGCTTTGTGAAGAACTAGTATTGAAGATATATTCATTCTCTGTGTTTATATGCAAGTTAAATTTTATTAATAAAGCAACATTTTCCCAGTGGAGAATGCTGGGAAAGTGTGGCCAGGAACAAAGAAGAGCTGAATTCCAAACAAATTAGTCAAAGGATTTGAGATGATGCATTGCATTGATTTGTCTCTTAAGTTCTTACAAACTATCAATTTAATTCTTTCAAGCTAGTAAATTGCTCTTTTGCATTATTTTTCAGTCTTTCCACAGGGGAAAACATACCAAGTGTGAGAGAGAGAAAAAAGAAGAGATTAGTTTTTAATAGCCTACATGCCTTTTACACTCTTTTATTTTTCTAGTATAAAGAGAACAATAGTATATTTTTGAGGCTTTATCTCTGCTGATTAAATGCTATTATATTCTTAGTTTCTGTCTCTAATCATTTCTGTTTAAGAAGATATTTCTTTTTTTATCCTAATGGAAAAAGTATTAATGTTATTTTCACTTATTCTTTAATAAATATAAAAGTATGCGGAGACAGAGAAACATTAACCTTTGTAGGAATATATTACCCTTGGGTACAGTCACTATGTTATAACATCAATTTATGGAAGTGAACTAGTTTTCCAAAACACTGTTCAGGTGTATGGAATGTTCACAGAAATGATGTGCTTGAAATATCTGGGAGCATTTCTTTGCTACATAGATAACAATAGCAGAAAGTTTTATAAGCATTCAAGCTTTCAATGACTGGCACAGAAAGCTGCCCTTGTGTCCCCTAGTAACATACCCTATAGGCAGGTGGAAAATGCTCTCAAAAAAACCTCATTCTAAATGCATCATGCCAGCAGAGTTGTTTGTAAAAGAAAAACCTTTTCAAAAAGTCAGGTACAAATTATACCTTAGCCTTCATAATGCATTTCCTTCCATAATTGTGTGAATATTTATATCCAGTTCTGTGTGATGACTTGTCAAGGAGGTTAAAGTCCTCATTGTACCTGATACATCCCCAAATGAAGGTGAGGTCACTAAAAGTGCTGAAAAAGGGCCAAGTATAAATGATTTCCAGACCCGGTGATGTCCCATCTCTTCATGGACTACCTATGGAAAACAATGGGAAAAAGGTAGGGGTCATAACAATTATCTTCCCTGCACGTGTCATTCCCAAAATATGATCATAACATTTTAGTGATCTAGAAGAATGCCCTAATTTGAGCCTAGTTAAGATGGGGAGTAGCAGTCACAAACATTTGTTCATGTTACCTGAGCTCTTTCAGTACAGTATTTACTTACTTCTTTCTTATACCTTCCTATCTCTACTGGGTTTTGTAACTTTACTTTTGTGTTGCTTCATTCATTTTTTTTTTCAAAAAGAATTGGACACAATTTTTATCTTCTTGGCAACATATCGTTCTATTCTTCGATTTTCTTTTTCTGCCATCCATTTATCTTCTTTTTGTAACAAAGCTTGTGTTAATCTTTTTGATTATGAGTAGGTGAGGGGCCTAAATTTTGAGATTCATATGGTCACACAGCCACAACTTACAAAATGATAGCTAGCAATTTTGTCTTTATTCTGGATTTTTTTTTCAGCCAGTTCAGGAATACACTGTTAAAGAAAATAAGCATTATTTGAAGTTAATATCTTGTTTCTACTAAATCAGAGATTTAATGATTATAAACCATAAGAACATACAGGAAAATTAACATTTAAGAAACTTCTGGCATAAATAGAATGCATACCTATGTTTCCTAATTGTTCTAGAAAATAACATATATGACATATCACTTGCTTTTTATATAAATGCTTTTTATATAAAGTTATTTTCATCCCTCCATTAGAAATTTTAGATAGTTTGATTCTTAATCTGATCTTCAGTATGAACTAGTGAATTTGTACCCTAGTTTTCAAAGTTAAACAATTGTAACATTGGAAAAATTGTATGAAATATTTCTTAATTTGCTCAAATAACTCTCTTGTAGTTAACCAAATATATATTATGACATTGTTTTAATCACTTAAACCATATTCCCACTGCCTAACTCTTATACATATATTTACATAACTTAATTAAAAAACATATAAGAATGCAAAGTAATCTGTATAATTAGATACATATTTTATCCCATTTATCTTTGCAAGTATGAAATTGACTAATGATAGATTAATATATTCAGTCATATATTAAAATTCAAATAAATTTGATTTCTTAAAAATAAGTATAAATAGAAAACCCTCTTTTTAAAGTTATAAAAATGAGAATCATTTTGAATTAAGTATTTATACTTGAATAGCTTCATTTAATTTCTAAAAGCTTTATTTTTAATTGCATTGCCACTAAATTAGAATGCTTAAAGTTACCCACATATTAAGAATTAAAGATTTTTGAGTGGTAAATTGTAAAACTCATCGATCTGAAATCTCTCTTAAAATATAGAAAAATTAAATTTTTCTTTAAAAATAATGCTGAGTCATACAAAATGATATTTGGAGCAGTTTTTACCATTTACATTTCTTTATAAGAGTGATATCTTCTCTCACTCGTAACAAGAGCATGACAGACCAGGTGAGAAAATAATATACCAGAGACATTTTATGGGGGTGGAATGGGGAGTGGGATCAAAAACAGTGGGGGGAGGGAAATGCACTAGGCTATTATGATGGCACACGGGTGATTTGGTGATGGGAAGCCACGGGGATTACAACTGAGATGAAAAAAACGCATAAAATGATGTAAAAATAAACTATTATCGATATATATAAAAAAAGAATGACATCTTCTCTAAATCTATAGCTTGGCATTTCTGAAATAAATTTAAACAGGAAAAGGCACTAAAACTTTAGATACTTATGCAAGAAATATAGACTTAAAATAATTGAACACATGAATTTTAAAACATAAAATTCAAGGAGAATATTTATGTTAGAGATCAAAGAAAGGAATGTGTTTTGTATGCATGAAAGTAAAATTTATAAATTATGCATATCCCAACATTGTTAATTTATTACTTTTTTGTAACACTTAAAAATAATAATGTAATACACATAATAAAACATCCTATTTGATTTGACTTAGACCAACTGTCAAAGTCTGAAAATAAAACTAAAAATAAAACAAAACTTTGAGTAGCTGAAATTACTCTTCATTTAGTCAAGATTTTTTACTGAAGGGCTCATATACTTTTACATATAGGTACAGCACATCTCCATTTTTAAATAAATCTGCAAGCCAATTTACCTTATACAGGGTAAATTTCAGAAGCCTAGTTTTCTGGAAATTTTATGTGAATGAGTTGAAAAACTAAAAATAAAAGAGACATAATTATGAACAGATTACTCTTCTTTCATTTCAGATCTAGAGCTCTTATATCTAATCAGTCACTAATCAGTAACTTGTTACATATTTTGAAATCTAAAAGAAATTTTATATTCAATGAGCTTACTGAAATCAAACAAAATCACTAACTTATAGCACTAATTATACAATTAACAAATAATTTACTGAATTTAATGTCCTCATTTATGATACATCTTTATATACTTACATTGAAAGGCTATATATTATTTTAGTCATAAATATATTAAAAAAAGTTTACTCATGACGTACTATAAGTTGATTGTACTTTTTCTAAAAAACTGCTTGTTTTCTCGTATTAAGTATATGACATTTCAAAGTACATATAATAACTACAAAGACAAAACTAATTAATTTCACATGATTTGCATATTCAAGTTTCAAGGAATTGTTCTCAGTTTAATAAAATATCTTTCCTCTAAGCATTCAATACCCAGTACAAGTACTCTTATAAGCATATACCTTCCTTGGGTAAAAGATAATGGGTAATATTATTACATTTACAATGAAAAAATCTAGTCAAGGAGACTACAATTTTGATTTTTTTCCAAAATGCAGAATTAAGTGCATTTCACTGACTTCCAGTGAGTTTTTTTTTTTTAAAGATTTATTTATTTGTGCATACAGAACTGGGGTACAGGCCAGAGGCTCAGGGGCAGCGAGAGGCTTCACCAGAGACAGAGTGGAGAGCAGAACAGGCAGATCGACGAAGTACACTGCTGAGGGGAGCAGTGGGCGGGTCAGGAGAGGTCTGCCACGCCATGTGGTCACCTCGGGGGCAGGCAGGAATTGAACTCATGTGGAAGTGGCTTTAGCTTCTCAGTGCTGTGCTGTGCTTTAACCCGCTGTGCCACCAGAGAGGGCCGAGTTGTTTTTGTTTTTAGTTCATTTACTCTACGCTTTTCTGAAATATGTATGTTGATTATTGGTCCATAATTTTCTGATGAAAATATTTTCTTACAATTTTCCCCTCTTAAATGATGATTAAAAAAATCTAAATAAAAATACTTTTTCAGTTTCTATGTTCATATCAGAAACTGTCCAACTTGCCATTCTAATACCACAATGAAGCAATAGTTGAAATCACAGCACTGGTCAAGGATAATGCTTTGTCTACTCATAAGGATAAGTAAGAAGAATTTTTATTTCTAAATCACATGAAGCAGAAGTGGAATCAATTAACAAATGAGCTTGGTTTAAGTTTCTATGGGGACACAGTTAGTTATGCAATATTTCATAATGTTAAAGGGTATAAACAAAGGTAGAAGTAATATTATTTCCTTAGGGCAAATGGTTCTTACAGAGCATTCAATCCTACAATGTTTTGGATTGAAATAATGGCAAGCATAGTGTAAGCACACTTCTGGAGTCATTTATCAGTCCAAGGCTGCACAATACTATAAAACCCTTGACATAAAATACTGTCAAGGAACTTGTATAGATGTACCTATATGACAGGTAAACAAAATTTATCAGGTTTTATATATTTCTTGATCTGGCTTCTGAAGGCTCAGATTAACATACAGTGCAGCTTATATTGATGTTCCTGGACAAAGGAATAAATTCAAATTTTGCTGCTCTTAAACTACAGCACCAAACAAAAAACTAGCACATTAAAAAATTTAATATTTCATCAAAAATATTGATATTAAAACTGACGCTATTTGTTTTTTTCTTTCTATGTTGTGATTTCATTAAAACTATGGACCACAGACATCGTTTTTATTGTCAGCAAGTACTTGAATGGTTGGAATGGTGAACAAAATTATATATTAGTAGTTTAAAATCCTTGTCACTAGCAAGAATATGTTTCCTAATGAGCGACTAATATAAAATGTTAAGAACATTTCTGGAATATTTATTTCTATTTTCTCATAGTCATTACTATTTGTCTCTCTTAAACATGTCCCAAACAGTAAGGTTAATGAGTTCCTATCCTGGCTCTTAAATTTCAGGTCTGCAGAAGTTGTGTTATACAAGTCTACAATGTCATATATATCATATATATTCAACATTTAGGATAATATCTATACACACCCATATAGGATAATATTCTGGCAACCAACTGGGCTTCAAGAATGTATATTTTCTTGATTGTTATTGAATTTAAGACCCATTTAGCATACATATTTTGAAAAATTGAATATATAAGTATATGTTGCCCACTTATGAGTTATTTTCCTACTGCTTATGTAATTTATTTATCAATAATATACTGAAATTGTCAGCCTTAGCCTTTTGCTTTATGATTCGATCTCCTCTAACACATGCCTATGTTCATGATAATTTTGTCAGACTCCAAATTTATCCATTTCCAATTTTAATGCCCAGTTTTAAGGATGACTAATTGTGCTGCTTTGCTTTGAATTAGTGTTCAGAATCAGTTTCCCTAAAGATTTTCTGATAAAGCAGTATTTCTCAAAAACAGTCCATTAACTTATCTCCAATACTTGGTTATATTTCCCTCGCTGAAAACACAGCAACATTTTTAATGCAAGCTTGAGAACAATGATCTGTTTTAAAGTCCCTCAATGGTTTGTCTTATGTATTAGGAGAAATGTTCAAATCCAAATGTTCAAAAGTTCCGACATAGTCTGGTCTCCAAATAGCAGCTCCAGTTTCTTTTCACAAAATCTCCCCTTTTCTCCTTAGTCTATCACCTGTTCTCCTCCCTTCAGAATCTTCTCCCAAACCACTTTCTAACTGCCAACTTACATACCACTTTTTCAAAGAAAATGTATCTTCCCTTTCAGATTTGATAAGTTCCACATTAAACTCTCTTAGATCACTCCCACTCAAGTCTTTGTCTCTCATTCTCACTGGAACTGTGAAATTATTCATGCAATTAGTTTCGAGTGCCTTTGTGGCTTTAGACTATCAATACAATGAGGGAAGAAGCACCATTTGTCTAGTTCATTCCTGAAACAAGCTAGATTGAAATCTGGAACATGGCCAATATTGAGTGTAATCAGTGAAGAAATATTCAAAGTTATGAATCAGAAGTTCAGATAAGTTTAAAGAGGTTTCTGTACTGCACAAATTTGACAGATTTAATATGCCAATGGCATTTTTAAAGGGGATGGCTTAGAATAGGCACACCACATGAACATTGCAGGTTCGGTTCTAGATCACAACAATAAAGTTAATATTGCAATAACTGAGCACACAAAATTTTGGCTTTAGAGATTCAAATTATCTAAGTTACAGTTACACTAACTTAAGTTTATAAATGTGCAAACACATTATATATAAAAGGTGCATATATTAATTAAAACCAACTTTATTGCTAAAAGGTGAAAACTATCACCTAAACCTTCAATGAGTCACCATATTTTGCAATGGAAGGTCTTGTCTTGATGTGTGCTGAATAGGGTGATAGTTTCTGAAATTTATAACTGACCACTCTCTTAAAAGAAGACAACACAGATGTCTGTCCATCAGTTGAGTCTTTCAGGAAGATTTTGTGTATTATTCAATGCTATTTAATAACATTTTACCCATAATAGAAACTCTTGTTTCAGCAGTTCAGTCACAGTTGCAGACTCTACTTCTAATTCCAATTCCTATTCCTGTTTTCATTATAGCTTCAGTTATACCCGACTGAAGTCCTGAACCTCTTAAAGTCACCTATGATGGTTGGAATTAATTTCTTCCAAGTTCCTTGATCTGGCTTCTGAAGTTTCAGATTAGCATGCAGTGTAGTTTATATTGATATTTTGATATGCCCCTATAGGTTACAGATGTTTTTAATGCTAACTAGAATGCTGACTTTTTATTTGACTTTTTTCACAACCATCAGAAAAATCACTCTCTATGGCAGTCATCGCTTTCAGTCCTAAGACTTGAAAGTTGAATGATACCTGGGATGCTGAACAGATGTTGTGTTAGTAAGCATGAAAACATATTAATCTCCTTGTACACTGCCTTCAGAGCTGTGAACAACCAGGTGCATTGTCGATCAGCACTAATATTTTAAAGGGAGTTGTTTTATCTGGGCATCAGATCTTAACACTGGACAACCAGGTTATAAAGAAATTGCTAGTCGGCTTTGTTGTTCCATATACAAAGCACAAACAGACTAGATTTGCCATCATTCTTAAAAGTCCTAGGATTTTTAGACTGGTAAATGAACATTGGTTTCAACTCCAAGCCGCTAACTTCATTAGCACTAAACAAGAGAGTCAGCTTGTCTTTTGGAGTGCTGAAGCCTGTTATTCATTGACTTCTCTCCAGCTACAATAGTCCTAGATGGCAACTTATTCCAGTATAAGGATTCTGAGACAACCTACCAAAAAATAAAAAAAGAGTACATCAATAATGCTTTCATTCTCTTGGAAATAACAAGACCCAACTCATATTTATACAGAACAAGTAGGGTTTCTGTATGGGAAATTATCTCTACCAACTGCCCCAATAATATCCCTTCTTAGTTTCAGTTAGTCCCCTCATAAATTTTTCCAGTTGTAGTTAGCTTTAGTTCTATATGTACTGGAGCACAAAGCTATGTGTTTTAGTCAAAGGTTGTAGAAATTTTGCCTCTCGAATCTCATCAAATACTAAAGATAGACCTAACTTATGATCCAGCATTTCCACTCTAGGATATCTACCCATAAAATTAAAAAAATAGTAATTTGAAGCAATATACTTATTTATATGTTTCTGGCACTGCTATTTATAATAGCCAAGTTATAGAAACAAATTGAATGGCTAAGGCCAGATCCAGATCAGTGGATTAAAAATATGTGGTATATTTACACGATAAATTTCTCCTCCACATTAAAGAAAAATAAACTTACCATTTTCAACAAAGGGAAATGGTACTAAAGGGAATAATACTAAGTAAAGTCAGAGTAGTAAACAAATACCACATAGTTTCACATATATGTGGAATACAAGAAAAAAAATGCTCAAACACAAACCAAGAACAAACCTTAGAAATCTGATGGTGAAACTGAAGCTACCAGAAGGGAGTGGTGAGTAGAGAAAAAATGGGGAGGGCACAATAGACTACAGTGGAGAACTATAAGTGCTTCTGTGGAAATATGGTAGCTTGCCCTGAAGAGCAATATGATTTCTGAATCATATACTGTGTTGACCGCTAGTGTTACGTTAATAATAAGAATATTATTGTAAAAAGTATAAAATAGGGCCCTCCCTGGCGGCACAGAGGGCTAAAGCAGCTTCAGCATGTGTTCGATCTCTGCCCAGGAGATGACCCACATGGCCAGGCAGACCTTTCCTGACCCGCCCCTTGCTCCCCTCAGCAGTGTACTTCTTAGTCGGCCTGTTTTGCTCCCTGCTCTCTCTGTGGTGAATCCTCTCACTGTCCCTGCACTTCTGGATTGTAGCCCAGTTCTGTATGCATAAATAAATAAAAATCTTTAAAAAAAAAGGGGGGGGTAAAAGGCTAATTTGAGAGTCTAGGAGTCCTGGGCTGTTCCATTCAGTTTCCTTGTATCTTGCTTACTTTATATTTAGCTTCTCTACTAAACCTTCCTTTAATTATCCTTATTTTAACGTGCTGTTGCCAACTGAGACCTTGACTGATAAACATAACTAAGAACAAATCTTTGAAACTTAGTATTTTAATTATCTCTAAAAGACAGCTCCAGTAATAAAGACATCAAAAAGATAAATGTCTACCTTCCTTTTGTGGAGACCCCTATAAAGTTGTGTAGTCATAAAATGATGAAATACATTCCACACCTACCCATGACTATACACCCTGTCTCTCTAAATACAAATGTGTCTAATTAAACGTTTATATTTATAGATACAGTGCAATTATTTTTTGATACAGCGTAATTCTATTACTCATAACTGTACTTGCTGCTTTAACAAGATATACTATGCACTACCAGCATATTTGTACACAGTATAAAATGAATAAAAGAATCAGTTTTCCAATTTAATAGTATATAGAAAGATCCAAAGAATATACTTTTTGTAAATGATGTTATACTTTCAGCAATAATGAAAATCTATTAAACTAGCATAAATCTAAACATGTTGAATATTGCTTTTAAATTAAGGAAAAAAAGACATATAACTTTCTCCAGCAGTGTATTTTTTTGCAGTAGACTCTTTAATGTCATATAAATTTATTTCATTTTAATTAGAATTTGAGATCCAATTTCAAGGATTATTTGACAAATTTAAAATCATACTTGAAGAAACATTAAAATGAATATTTGTGAAATAACTTGAATAATCATCTTAAAGTTGTATGAAACAACTACAATCTTAAGTTACTGACACTTGTACAAGTGATGCTGTTGCACTTAAAAAAAAAAACAAAAACAAAAAAAACTAGGCCCTCCCTGGTGGTGCAGCGGGTTAAAGCACAGCACAAAGAAGTTTAGCCACTTCCGCATGAATTTGATCCCTGCCTCCCCGGTAAGTGACCACATGGTGTGGCAGACCTCTCCTACCCGCCCACTGCTCCCCTCAGCAGTGCCGTGTTCTGCTCCCCACTCTGTCTCTGGTGTATTCTCTCACCCTCCGCATCTCTGGCCTGTACCCCAGTTCTGTATGAATATTTAAAAAAAAACAAAACTAAGCACAATTGGCTGACAGCAAGGGAGGGAATAGAACATAATATGGAACATTAATAATGTCAGAAAAGTAAATCAAAAATGTCTAAATAATAAATATCCTAAATAGCCCCTTTCTCATATAGAATAATTAGTTACTATAAAACTTGAGAAAGGAACATGTCTAATGCAATTGAAAAAAGTGATCAGCACTTCTTAGTTTTCAAATATCCTAGTTTCTGTTTGTACTTTATTTCACAGACTGTAGCTTCCTGGACTAGTGAACATATTCTTAAGTTTTACTTATAACAGTAGGTATAGATTGAAAAGAATCTTGATACTAAAATTTCAGTTCATATCTTATGTTATTGCAATCATTTACTTGGTATCTTTCACAGTGGATTATCCCTTTTCTATTGGCAGTGTTTAAGATTTACCTTTAATTACAATTCCATAGTCTCTGTAGCACTCTTTTCTGCTGGGAGGTTCCTTATGAAAAGCTCCTCACTCAATTATCTTTGATTGGCTAGAATGAAACACATGCTTTGCATAAAGAAGGAACTCAAATTATTATTCATTAGAAGCATCATGTTGCTAAAAGGCTAAATAGCATCATGGAATAAAGATCAAATGAATTGTTTTGGAAAATTTCTGACAAATAATATCTCTTTCCATTTGCTCTAAATAGAACTGGTCTACTATTTTGTGGGAGAGATTTGTGATTTTGAATAAGATGCCACTAATGGTAACACCAACTCAACCAGTATATAATTTGGGAAAGTTGACAAATTACATAATTTATTTTACTGAGGTGAGTTTTCTTTAGTTTTAAAAGTATGGCATCTAAAATGAGAATAAGATTGAATATGTGTAAAATATTTTATTGTATTGTTATATATACATATATATTACTGTTTTACTTTATTTTTATTGTTAGCAGTAAAAACTTTTTGGAAAGTAACATTGCATTATAACAGTTTCAAATGTGCATCATTAAAAATCAACATGTATACAGATTACATTATGTTCACCATTAAAAGTCCAGTATATCATTTGCCATACAACTGTCCCCTTTACCTAATTTTCACCCTTCCTAATTCTCTTTGTTGCAACCAATTATTTAGTTTATTTAGTTATTTTTTGTTTATCTATCTGCTTTCTCTGTGTACCACATGTAAGTGAAATCACATGGTTTTTGTCTTTCTCTGTATGATTTAGCCAAATAGAATGCGCTCTGGTAACATCCTTGTTACAAATGGCAGGAATTCATCTTTTTTTATATTGACTACTGTTCCATTGGTAAACATAGCCCATCTTCTTTATCCATTTATCTGTTAATGGGAAATTAGGATGTTTACAAATCTTGGCAATTGTCATTAAGGTTGACATAAATATGGGAGTGGATATATCTCTTGAATTAGTTTTTGTATTTTTCATGTAAGTACACACAAGTAGAAAAACTGGATTATATGGAACTTCTATTATTAACATTTTAAGGAATCTCAATACCACTTATCATAGTGGCTCCACCAATTTACATTCCCAAAACAGTCTACAAAGGTTCTTGTTTTCCCTCAGCTTCTCTAGCACGCTTTCCTTATGCTTTAGGAAATACTCATTTCCATAGGTTTGAAATATTATCACACTGTGATTTTGACTTGTATTTCTATAATATGATAGAGGATGAACGCCTTTTCATATGCCTATTTGCCATGTTTGTCCTTGGAGAATGTTCTGTTCAGATCCTCGTCCACATTGAATTGCGTTGTTGTTTATTTGTTGTTGAGTAGTATTGCTTCTTTGTATATTTTGCATATAAATCTTCTTGTCGTTATATAATGTTTAAATATCTTCTCCCAGTCAGTAAAATTTTGTTTTGTGGTGATGCAAATTTCTTTTCTTATGCAGAAGTATCCTAATTTGATTTAGTCCCATTTACTTATTTTTCCATTGGCTTACTGTACTTTTGGGGTCTAGTCACTAAACACATCTCTAAGATCAAGACTGAGAATCATGTTGTCTATGTTTTCTTCTGTGTTTTCAATGTTGATTCCTAGTATGAATTTTAATCCCTTTGCTTTGATAACTTAGACATACTGAAAACACTGACAAACTGACTTTGAATTTTCTTCAAAAATGGTTGCTATTTAAAATTCATTGGTTTTTATACAGGGGGAGGGTTATACATTTCTAATGAATTTTAAAAAGAGTATTTTTAAATCTTAAAATGCTGCATATTTAAAATCCAGTTTCATATTGATTACTATTTAAAATACAAACATACAATGTGCTCCTTTAAATATTACCATTTTGTAATATCAAAGACAAGTACTTATTATATATTCTACCTATTATCAATTTTTTTCTTAGTATCTACCATCCAGGAAAGATGGAAACAATGACTTATCATTCAGATTTTTTAGTTTAATATCATCAGTAGGAACTCCAGTAGTAAGTTTTTTCTACCTGAGAAGCTTTATTATCTTTAAGGAAAATAACTCTGACTTTTGGTAAGTGGTCAAGAGTCTAAAAATTTATTTGTATTTTTTCAAATGTACTGTGAGTTTGGAGAAATAGATAATAAAATATGTATTTACTCTTCTCATACTTCTTTAGAAAAGAAGATCTCAGAATACCGTGAAAATCCATAAAAATAGTTTCCTCAGTGTTCTTGAATAAAATTTGTCTTTAAATTTTGAGCTAATTAATAATATGTTTGTCAGTCTGTTTGGGATATTAACAAACACAAAAAAAAAATGTATAATAGATTGGATGGCTCCATAAAGAATAAAAATATACTTCCCACTGTTATCCAGAAATTTATTTCTGGAGATTGAGAAGTCCAAGATCAAAGTGCTGGCTAGCAGATTTGGTATCTTTGAAAATCTAAATTTATAAATAGTCATCTTTTTCATGTTTTCAAATGGAGTGCTCATTCAAGCCTCTTTTTTTAGAGTACTAATCCCATTCAGAAAGCTTTATCCTCATAACCCATACACCCCCTCAAAGCCCCAACTTTTAATCCCATCACACTGGGAATTAGGATTTAGCATACTAATTTTGGGAAGACAGAAACAGTCCATGTACAACTCTATTTTAGTAAGAAACACTGTATATTTCAGAATAAATGCTGATTTTATTAGTAAACAAAAACACTTTCTTAGGAAATGAGGGATGGCCTCCAAGAGGGATCATTTACCTCTACAGTGAACACTGACTTCCTGCCGAACAACCCCTTGCCTCTCAAAAGCGTGTATGCCACTGAGCAATTTCTAATAAGATAGAACCTAGTTCATATCACAATACTGCACTGAGCTCAATGACCTATCTAGAGTGGGTAAAATTCAAGTTCCAGTGTCTAATAAGAGTATGGGACATCAAGTTAGCAGGTGAACTCAGCCAAAGAGTTAATTGCCTGGGCACTGGCAGAACTGATCTTGGATTATCCCAAAGAGTCTATAGGAGACAAGCAGGACATGAGAAACAGACCACAAGTTCACTTGTTACAAAAATAATCCTTTTATGGCTTGGACAATTTAAACTCCTCAGTAATGAGAATTTCTTTTTTTTAGTGGAGGTATCATAAAATACCTTCAGATGTTCACTGACATTGTCAGAGCTCTTTTAAAACCATTTTATATTTGATAAATTCGAAGTAGATAAATCAGTACATGGAGTGCATGGGTCAAAACACTTTTGTTGAACCATAAAAATGAGATTTTAACCAAAAGTATTAAACATCACACACCATTATTCTGCATACACAGTGTGATTCAACAAATATATAGCTATATTATACAATATCTTTGGCAGTGGAACCAGTGAAATGTTTTATTCTCACCTTTCTAAAACAGAGCCATGGCTAATTTGCAGTACTATAGCTTTCTTATAAATATGGACAAAACCCACCAGATCAGAAAATATTGCTTAATCATTATGTTGCATTCTATGGAAGCACAGATGTGCAAAGCAGATACTGATTTTTTTTTTTTTTACTACTAACACACACTAACACATAGTATCATTTATATAAGGTCTCCTGGGATAGTATTAGATGTTTATTTTAAAGGTAACTTCATTTTTTAAAAGATTATGTTTTTATATAACCAAGCAATTGAAAGTATCTGAAACTCATCTGAATACAAAAAGGTTCAACATAATTCTCCTGAACATGTGATATTATTCATTTAATTTAATGAAATCTGTGTTATGTATGATTTTCTTTTACTAAAATGACAGGTACCTTTAATTGAAATGATGAAATACCCCTGTAATTCACCCCCAACCCATAACTTATAAAATTATCTACCTATTATCTATAGAATTTAGGAGAAATAAAGTAAATGTAGTAAAACAACAAAATTGTCTCCTGATATGTTACTAATATTATGAGTCCACAATGTAATAGAATATATAAATAATGATATTCAATAATTTGATGTGTCCTCTAGGTTATGAGTTTTACAAATGCTCACTCATTCACTTCATTCAGAGCCTTGCAGACTCTATTCATAGTCAAAAGAGAATTTCCCTGAACTCTCAGGGCTTCTTGAACCCTTTGACTCATTAAACTCCAAATTTCAGGTTTCTGTAAAGGCAGCAGATCTATTTTTGATATTTCACTTAAAAATGCCATAACCTTAATGCTATTCAGTGACTACTTGTGAAAATCTAGAATTGTTAATGAGAAGCTACTAGTACTGGGGTTTTTATTTGGGTTTATCTCTTTTTAATTTTATCAACCAAATAATTTCCAGATCATTTTTTCAAACCTGTACTTTGTCTTTTTAGACATGCTGTGCTTAATGTTACTATGAGCACTCCAGAGAGGTTGCACTAAATGCTTGCTAGCAAGTCACAAAAAATTGGAGAAAAGATCCTGTATAATTGAAATTAGCTGAGAGTAAATTATAAATACTCTCACCACATACACTGGTACCAGACATACAGAGGGACACCTCAAAACCCTCAAATTTGAATTTATACACTCTAAATCAACTCTGCCATCTACTACATAAAAACAAATCATGCTCTTAGTGTGTAAGACTGTCAATAGAAAGAACTTTAAGAGAATTAGTGTGAGTAGAGAGAAAAGAGAAAGGATAATGGTTTCCCACTGAAACACCTAAAGTCATCCACCTTCTGGTGGGTAAATGCCCAGTCAAACAGGGTTGGCTCAAAACAGGACTACTGAGACCCAAAAGCTTACCACAAGTCTAAGACACCTTCTGGCAGGGAACTATAGAAAAGAGACAGAAGGGGCCAGGCAAATATAGAAAGAAACAAACAAAATCCAGCAGGAGTCAAGATTAAGACTGCTGTTTTTAGCCACGACACAGGTCTCTCATCCAAATTTCTTTTAGTGTCTCCTTCCATGTTCCCAAAGTCCTTCATTCATGTCTAAGGCTTACATGTTCCCAGAGTCTTTCATTCATGTCTCTCTGTTCCACATGTCTCCTCTCCAAGCCTTCTCTCAAGTTCTCCTTTTAGCTTCCCCGGCAGCTCAGCCCCACCCTTCATTAGGTGGGGCAGAGAACATGGAGTCTTGCCCTTTTAGACTACACTGTTGCGTTACCACCCTCACCACTCATCATCACCAACACGCATACGCACAAAGGGAAGTATTTGAGGGGGGCAGATGTGCTAATGAGCTTGATTGAGGTGATTATTTCACAGTGTATATACATTTCAGATGATCAAATTTTACACTATAAATATATATAACTAAAGAAAAAGGAAACCGTTTTCAACTGAAAGAAGACATGTCCAATTAAAAAGCATGTATCCTTTGAATGATGAAAGAAAGCAGAAATATCACAAAGCAGAAATACCGTACGTATCCCACTCTCTCCACAAACCATGATGCATACACTTTTCTCACGGGTTAGCAGCCCAAGTACTACCATAGTCACTGTGTTCAGTTTAGATTTCAGGCTTCTGGGTTGTCTACCTAGTCTGGATGTGGCTTCTTATAATCTGTTTATTTATAAACAAAGAGGAAAACAACATAACCTCAATGATTATTTTCACTTGATAAAGGACTGAACATATTATACACAACAGCTAATGGTGACAAACAAAAATGAAATCTTGCCCTGCGGAGATTGTGAGAACTGCCAGTTTTGATAACTGAGGAACTTCCTTAGTAAGCACATCTTCTAAAATCTGGTTCTGCTCTTTGCAAAAAAGGCCTTTTCCAAACCACTTGTCTTTTCTCTCTGGCCATTAATTTTATAAAAACAGAGTAAAAAATAATAATAATAAGTGTCATTGAAATGCAAAATGTTATGTGTTATTCCAAGTGGGGAAGGAAAGAAAAAAGGTCACTAAAGAAATGCTGCTTTTTTGAAATTCTTGGGAAAGTATTATAAAACTGAGTGGGAGTAAAAACAGTTTTTATGAACTAGCCTCTTTTAAAACAGTTTACTCCAAATCTATCTCTATTTCAATTATAAGTTTTTTCTCTCAGCCCAAAACAGGAGTTATGAACACCACTTACATATTATGCTGTATCAATGCATAATAATCAATATGTTCTTTATGCATAAGAAAAGATAGTTTTATAAAAATTATATAAAGATCCTACAAAATATATAAAATACACACAATGTAAATATATAAAGTCATAAGTTGAAAGCTATTTTTAGCTTGATAAAAATAGCAATGGAATAATATTAAATGTCTCCAAATTCATCCATATTTAAGCAATCAGAATCACAAAAGAATAAAAACCACAGGTGCATTGGATATGCACGTGCCCAATGACTTTTTAAATTCATCTATAGTGAAGGTTCCAGAAGCATCTAGAAGCAGGGATAGATGAAAAAATTAAAAAAAAAGATAGAAAAATATCTGGCCACTGGTCACAAAACATGCAAAGAAGACTGAAGACTTAAAGGAACAGATCTTAGTTGCAGAACATTAGGCTAACAAGGATGGGTGATTAATCAATTTTTTTTTTCTGACACATGGAAAATAATTAGTCATCTGTGAATTAGCAGAAAATGTATAAACACCAGATGTTTATATCCTGTTGTATACCATACAGATAATGTTCTTTATTGAAATATCTAAGATTGGAATTAAACTTAAAGAATTTAGAAGGTAATTTTCTTTATATTAAAAATGAAGAAAAGTCCTACCATCATTGTAGTATTTCTGTATGACTATGAACAGATTAATTCACTGTTTTGCACCATTAAGTCTTTTGCACCATTAAGACTATTAACAGTTAAGCCTTACTACTCTATTTTTATTATAGCTTTAATATCTTGTATTCAAGGTGCTTCAATGAGATAAGAGAAGGAACACTGAGAATCAAAAAAACATGTAGATTACAGATTCACCTGAAAGACATTCAATAACTTCAAATCAAAAAAGAAATTTGAGAGTTTGTAATGCCATGTGTTTATAATTTGCATATCTTAACACAGACTAACCAATATGATTGCATTATAGTGATTAAAATATGATTTTCTCTCTTTTTTTTTAAGTTTCTTTTTTAAAGATTTTATTTAGGCATACAGAACTGGGTTCAGGCTAAAGGGCGGTGAGAGGATTCACCAGACACAGAGGGGGGAGCAAAACAGACAGATCAATGAAGTACACTGGTGAGGGGAGCAGTGGGGGAGACAGGAGAAGTCTGTTGTGCCATGTGGGTCACCTCCAGAGCCAGCGATTGAAATTGCACTGAAGTGGATGTGGCTTGCTTGCAGTGCTGCACTTTAACCCGTTGCATTACCGGAAGGGCTGAAACATGATTTTCAAATGCTATATCACAACTTAGAAATTTGGTCTGTTCGACAGCATACTGCTACTTAATGCTTTGGAGGCATAACTCTCACTCATCTAAAGTTCAAGAGCAACCATTAGTAAATGGTAATTAATATTCTTGGAATAATTTTGTATTTGCAAAAATGTTTGCAACATGCAAATAATTAATTCATGGTTAAAGTAAAAAATAGATTTTAAAAATCGTGTGAACACATCACTTCAATTAAGAACAAAACATTATCAGTAAAAACCCATTGCAAAGTTTGGCTTGCTTTTGCATTTTCCAATAATTACATATGAAGTATGAAGTATTTCATGACTTGCCTTTTTACTTTTTACAGACTTGTTTTCATAATTCACGACTGTTTTATGTATTGTGATAGCTCAATTATTTTTTCATAAACACTTAATAATTTTCTTGATACATAATAGACAAATAATTAATCAAACTATCAAAATTATACAACTTCGACAGTTTTTACAGACAGATATACACTTGAAGCTATCACCATATCCAGGTAATGAATATTTACATTATTTACAAATGTACTTTGTAATCCCTATCTCCATCACTTATTTGCTTTCTGTCACTGAGAGTAATGTGCAGTTTCCAGAAATCTATATCATACATCCATCAGCTTCCTTAACTAAGAATAAATATTTTGAAATTTATTTTATTAGACCATGTCACAATAGTTTTTCATTTTTTAAGCTGGATAATATTCTTTGCATGATTATTACATAATTTGTTTGTTCATTCACTTATTGTTATTTCCACATTTAACTAATACAAATAAATTCACAACAGCTATATCTCATTTGGAGAGATACATGCCTAGAAGCGCAGTGATTAAATTATGACTATAACTATGACTTTAATCATACAGTAGTATCACTTAATGTATCAGACCTAGGAGGGAATTAAAACTGAGAAATGTAGAGATCCAATAGTGACCTAATGTTAATTCAAAGTTGCCAGTGTGATAAGAGAAAAATCAGGACTGTGCTTGAGTAGTTATAACTTTTATATTGTGACAATATTAGTGCAATTAGAGAACTCAACTTTGGTTTATGGATTTTTAAATAAATAATAAAGTTTTTCAAGTGTTGAGTATAATAATGTGGAGACAATCTTCTTGATTTACCATTTACTTTTTAATATTGCTAGTGATCTTTTAACATAAAGACATTTTAGATGTGTATGTCATTTTTACCAACAGTTCTTAGAGATTTGTTTCTGATTACTTTCTTTGAAATTTGTTCTAAAATGTAATATTAGAGAAATAGTCATTTACACATTTACATTTTTTTGCTTTAGATCATATTTCTACATATTAATCACACTGGAATTTCTTAGGACCGAGGGTGTGAATTAAGACTGCAATCTGAATTTTCAAATAGTTAACCTTTTGCTTTAGCAACAGGCAGCTTGCCTTTCAAAATACCAACTCTATCATACATAAAAGTTTAATTAAAAATAGACTTGTTATGCATAATTATATGGCAATATATTATAATGACACATTGTTTAAAATATTGAGTAATTGTCTCACTTTTCTATCAATATCTACATTAGAAATGGAAACATTTTCTAATTAACTGTATTTAGAGCAAATGACATATTTAATATCCCCCAAAAGGTAAAATATCACCAAACTAGCCAAACATGTTACTATATCTAATTAGCTTCTTATATCTTGAATATTTAATAGTAGAAGATTAGGCCATTAATCTCAAAATTTTCTTTCAAACTTATGATTTCTAGGCAAATACTGATAATTTAATTATTTAATAACTGACATTAATATTTAATAAGAATTATAATCCAGCAAATACATATTTGCCAGGCACTATGCTACATACTAGAGATAAAATAACTTTTCCAAGTTACATTTAATTAAGATGATATCCATATAATCAGTGGCAGAATATTTAGAAATATTAGTATGAGACAGTCAAGTCCATCCTACTATAAAACAACCACACCCAACAAACTTCTGACAAGTCCTGGTAAATATTACTTGATACCTCAGTATAAATACTTTCTGGTAAGTCAGAAGGAACAAAGTTGTAGTTGGAATGATCTGAACAGGTATTTATAAAAAGGCTGAATATTGACCAAACCTAACAATTGATTAAGATAGAAGCTAGACTGGTAGTCTTTATAATAAATTTGAGTGACAAAATTTATTCCCCCTATGTCCAATTTTCTCCATTTTAAAGGTGGGCGTGATAAAGGAAGTTTTGAACGATAATGAGCTCATAATGGAAAATGTTTAGAACAGTGCTCAGCATGTGACACTTGTTCAGTACAGTATTATTTTTAATATTATTAGATGCACTCTTTTAAAGCAAGGAAAAAAGATAATTTTGACAGGTGTTTACCATTTTCATTCTATAATCCTCTGTCTGAGAATGAAAAACAACAGATTTTGAGGTAATTTTTTGTAAATTATTCTTGTATACCCTGATTTACTGCAAATTACTAACAAGTGACTATAGGCTTATATGATAGTTAAAGGTTTTACGAGGCTCTTTTCCTAATCTTAATGCACGGAAATTGTTTAGTAAAAGGAATTTTAAATTACATTGAAAGTAATAAAAAAGTTGTAAGGCTCCCATGGTTTTCAGGGCTAGAATCCAAGTGTTGAGGTGAGCTCCACATTCCATGTCCCTTTTCCTTAGGAGTCTTTTCAATATGAACGTATTGGTCATCAAACTGAGCAGCCAAACAAAACGTGTGACTAACAGAATGTTCAATAAAATTTGTTTAATGGTTTCATACATCTATGGACTAAATAAAATCTGGATCTCAGCAATCCCCAAAGCATCCAGGTGCTCTGGTGACATGATTCAATAATGGAATTTAACTGAGATTAGGTGAACTGTCACTTTTCCCTGAGGTGTTTGCAAAAGTTTGGATTTGAAGCTAAAAGGCTGACAAAGAGGTTAGCCTCTTTTAGCATTCTTATGGTAAAAGAAGTTAAAAACTTGGAGTTTACAGCCTATATGGTTGAAAGTTCTGAAAATAACCCAGCTTCCTGAAAAGCTGTAGTTTAATAGTCACTAATAAAACAGATAAGTTCCTCTTAATGAGTTCCAGCCCCTTCAAACCATCTCATTCTCACATTACCTTAAGGAAGTTTGTCTCCTATGCAAACTTGTCTACAAGTGGCAAAAACAGCCTTTCAGGAATTTCCTTAAAATAGACAAGAATTTGATAGAACAGGAATTAACTCTTAGTTGCCTGGGACAAGAACAACAGAGATGAATGAAATGGTAGTTATTGCTAATAAGCAGAAGTGAGGCTTAGGAAAAGAAATTGCCCCCATTATCAGAACAGTAGAAATGTAAAGTAATTCAGCTGAATCTCAGAATTGTTACAAACTAGCATAATATACTTTATAGATGGCAGTGTCATAGAAATTACACCATGAAACCATGCACACTGGTTGTGTGGGGAGCACATTTGCTATAGCCTCTGAATTGGAAAGAATTAACTTCCATGCAGCCCCATTTGAATTTGATATGATGTTCAGGTCTTTGAGCCTGACACTATGATTGACTGATTCATTTGGTACCTTGAAAGAAAATAAACCACAAAATGTTTTTGTGTTGCATTTGGGAGAAAAGTGAGTAGTTAGAATCAAAGAGATTGAGTCCATTAATGATGGTCCCAGTTATTATCTACCCACATCTTTTTTTTTTTTTTGTCCTCTAATTTCATAACTTCTCTCAAACTTCACCCCTTGTTTTGTCAATTGTCGTGAGGCATCAAAATTTTGAGGAGTCAGAAAGAGGAGATACACATTTTTCACATATTCAATTTGTTGATTTGGATCACAAAGGTAATGGCTGAGTGAAATTTGCAAAAATTAATTGAAATCCACACTTGTGATTTCTGGGTTTCTGTACTATTCTGTATGCTCTATTTGAACAAGTCACAAAATAAACAGCTCTATAATACTTCAGCCTTTACCATCAACAACAAGCAGAACAAAAACGCCCCACTGAACCTTAAGTATGTACTATTTATATGAAATTGGCAGTTTATTAATGTGCTATTTGCAAACCAGTTTCTTCATCTATAAAAAAAAAGGAAACATCTATATCACAGGAATGCTGAAAAGATAAACTGTTATAAACTGTAAAAAGTTGTTATTACGATATCCTACTAAATTACATTTATAATAGTAAAATAAAATGTTATGCATTTTTACTGAAAACATATCTTTTTAATATCTTCCATTACTAAAATGTGAAATATTTGAAATTGAATTTGATAGGGACATTAATAAACAACCATGCAAGTTAACATAATCTTATATTCTTGGGTGCACATATTATCCTTTATCCATAATAGCAGCCTGAAACTCTCATCTATTGTTCCATAATGTTATGAGAGCACATTTAGAATTGCTAAGCCAAAATGATACATAGTTTATTTCTGTTAAATTTACTGACCCTAAAGCCATCTGTTCTGAACTGAAATGCTCAGGGTTGTCAGTAGGTAGTTTATTTATATGATAATGAATGATGTACAAAATAAATTAAGTCAAATAAATAGCATAAGTGGTCCTAAATTAGTCAAATAGGACCCTTCCCTATCCTAGTTCTGGGACATAATAAAATTTGTCTAGCTGCTAAAATGATTGATTGACCAGATGTGCTTGGAATCTCAGGCAGATTATAAAATCTGACACTAGAAAATGGGACCAAATTAAGTAAAAGCTTAATGAGCTCTTATAGCACATTCATTCTGATATCTTTAAATTATTATAAAATATTTGAAGTGTAAAAACTAAAGAATATTTTAAAGATCACCTGTGCAGGCACCATCTAGCTTAAGTTATAAAATATTACCAATAGAGTTAAAATGTGTTAAGGCTGTCATCTAGTACATTGTTCTTTTGTCCTTTTCTCTGTATAGGGACAATCTGCTAAAATAGGTATAATATGTACATAGGCACACATATTTGTATATGATGAAATTTAAATATATACATATATTACATATATATATTATATATATATTACATATATATATATACTTTGTTCAGTGTTATTGAATTGAATGTATTCGTTGTTACTTTTGTTTTTCTACTGGATTTGAAAAATAATTGAATATTATCTAAGTAATGCTTTAGTCATATCTCAACCATTGTGATTATTTACTTACGCATTTTTGTGATTTTTTGGTAATCTGAAAGCAAATGATTATATTTTACTTAAGACTTTTAAACTTTCAGTTGATTAGGATGCTTTGTTTTCTATATTTATCATTATTATTATTTCATTTTTTACTAGTATGTCTAACAGTTCACATGTGTATTATTATTTCTCTGAGAAATAAATAAGGATTCCTATGATATAGAGTAATTTTAATGTCTCTCCATAGCCATTTGAAAAAGATGTGGGTTTAATTTTTAAGTTTTACAATAAAACCCATCTCAATTATATCTAACTGTATTATTGGGAAAGACAACTGAAAAATAGCTATTTTTTTTTACACTTGTGATTCTCTTTGTTACTTTTCAAGAAGGAAAAATATCAAGTGCAAAAGTTAGTTTCTCAAGCTATTCCCCACTAAAATTCCATCAACATCTACCCTTATCAGTTCAAAACAGCTTTAGACTTTTAGTTTACCAGACCGAATATGAGATCTGGTGTGTGATCTGTTTCACAAGATCTGTTCTTTATTCTTCTGCATTTTGGGGTTGAATTGCAGAAGCCATAGACACCAGTAATTTGAGCTGAATCAAAATGTTGACATTTACTGACTTTTCCACTATTAGATTTTTAATGTTGATCCCTTCTTGTAATTATTGACTAAAATAAAATCTGTCAAGATTGACTATTAATACACCAGTGACTTGATTTCATAATAATTTAATTAGGAGTTTTGCTTGTATGTTCCCCAATAAGGTGAGTGCAATTATCCCTACAACATGATCTATTTTTTTCCTATAATATAACAGCTTATTTTTACATCATCTTGTGCATTTTTCCATCTCAGTTGTATTTCCCTTGGGCTTCCCATCACCAAATCACCTATGTGCCATCACCATAGTCCATTTCCCTCCCCCACTGTTTTTGATCCCATTCTACACTCCACCTCCACAAAATGTCTCTGGTATACAGCTATTCATCATTTTGATCTAATTTTTATGGCTATGTAGTACCACACTTCAAGAATGTTCATAAACTTCTTTTTCTCCACTTTCAGAAACTGATTTAGAAAGTGAGTATTTTCTCCTCTTAAAATTTTGTCTTAATTTATGTTTTTATATATTTTTACTAGTGACCTTAATGACTATAGCTGTGGTCAGTGTTCTGGTGATGTTTAAACAATTTCACTGTAATTTTCCAGTATATAATTTATTTTATGTAAGTTTCAAAACAAAGTAACAAGAAGTACAAAATTCAATAAGCAGGCCCTCCCAGGTGGTGCAGCCCGTTAAAGTCCAGCACTAGGAAGACAAAGGCACTTCAGCATGAGCTTGATCCCCGCCCTGGAGGTGACCACATGGCACAGCAGACAGACCTCTCCTGACCCGCCCGCTGCTCCCCTCATCAGTGTACTTCATCAGTTGGCCTGCTCTGCTCCCCACTCTGTCTCTGGTGAATCCTCTCACTGCCCCTGTGCCTCTGGCCTGTACCCCAGTTCTGTATGCATAAGTAAATAAATCTTCAAAAAAAATTCAATAAGCTTAGAAAAGACTTAAACAACACAATAAAAACAATTTACCTATTTTATATATGAGAATACTGACTGCATTCAACAACTGTGGATAATGCATTCAAGTATATACTAGACATTTAGCAAATTAGACCTTGTGCTGAGCCATCAGTACATAACAACGATTGTAAAACATATTGATGATGTAATTTACTATGATTTATTTAAAAGATAAAGAAATTTCTTTCTGCCTATAGTAACAAAGAAAATCACGGTGTAAAAAAATAAGTAAACTACCACAATACACAGTAACATTTGTGACTCACAGAACATTACACCTGTTTAAAAGCAAGCCCCAAACACTATATATAGTATGCAAAATTCTTGTAAATTTAAAAAAACAAATGAAGCTAAGAAGTGCATATTTCAGATATAACCTAATATAACAATACAAAAATATCAAATTAAATATAAATGCAAAGTTGGAAATAGCAATTACTTCTGAAAAAAGTGGAGAATATGACAAATAAGACTATCTAGAAAATATAAATTATTGATAATGTTTACTACTTTTGGTTAATGTTTACTTCTTGATTTAAATAATATATTCACAGGTGGTTTTATTATTTGTTTTAGCTCATGTGTACATTGCATACATAATAAAGAAAAATTTAATATGCAAATAAAATAAAATATAGGTTGTAATATAATTGCACAGTAATGGATTTCCCTTAGACTTCAGCAAAGTTAGAAATGTACCTGAAGAATGATAGTAACAGGCCTCCTTAGTGCCTCAAGGGGTTAAAGCACTATGAAGCCATCTGCAGCCACTGCAGCATGAGTTCCACCCCTGGCCAGGGAGGTGACCCATTTGGCACAGCAGACCTCTCCTGTCCTGTCCACTGCTCCCCTCTGCAGTGTATTTCAGTAGATCTGCCTGTTCTGTTCCCCACTATCTCTAGGGAATCCACACACCACCCCCACCTCTGGCCAATTCATATATACATAAATAAATAAATCTTAAAAAAAGAATGATAGTAACTGTGATACTATTCCTAAGGCTTGTTCTATAGTTTGGAAATTTCTACATGATACATGCATCAATAAAAAACAATGAAATTAATTTATTACAAATATACAAAATATTAACATTTAAACTTTATATTAGTAGATATTTTTATCTAGAATCAAGTAAAGGACAAAAATAAAATGTTTAATTATTCATCTTAAAAGGAAAGAAAAATAAATGACTTCAAAACAAATAAGAGAATCAATAAAGGAAATGAAATAGGACTCAAATGTGCAACAAAGAAATTAAGCTGTCAAAAGTTGAATCTCGAGACATATCTGCAATAATAATAAAATTCTTGCTAGGCCAATCAAAAATAAAGGTGTGACATAAATTAGCACATTAGAAATGACAGGGTGACTACTTCATAGATCCAACTGACATTAAGAGAGCAAAAGCATAATATTTTGAACCACAAACACAAATATTGCATCAGAAATTGAAAACAATATAGGTAATTATTAAATTCCTGGAAAATACAACTTAAGGAAAACAAACCCAAGGATAAATAGAAAGTATTTACTGCAGCTGCTAAAGCAACTTTTAAAATATAAAGAAACCTACCCATATAAAAATATTAGCCTACAGAGTAATAAAAGTTTTTATAAATAGTGCAGGGAGAAATAATGCAAATATTGTAAAATATTTAAGAAAAAGCAAACATGTGCTCTAATTCAACTTTTAAAGCCTGTCGACACTGTTGAAATCTGCTCTGACCTCCACTGTCCCAGGGATATCAACCCCACTCTGAACTGTGGCACAATCTGTAACAGAGAACGACTTACTGCTCCAAGAGCTGCAACCAAAGAGGACTCAGCCTGGCCATTTTCTCTGCCTTTCCCATCTGAACCCCTTCACAGGTTCAGGAGAGACCAGGGATAAAAAGCAAAAAACCACACTTTACAAAAGAGATCCTTCTAAACAAAATCCCTTGAAAATGAAAACATCAGGTACCTTTTTTGATGAGCTTAAAAGCATCTGAAGATGATAAGAAGGCCCATGTGTGTGAGGTGAAGTTGGCCAGTCAATGCTGCAGCCATTGAGTGTTAGCTATGAGGAGGGTGAAGTTGTTTCCCAGTTTAAATGTACAGGTCTACTCCTGTCAGTGGCCTTTGCAGGTAACTAGGGTCCTTTTGAGCCTGCTTTTTACAAGTCTGAGGTGGATGTCCAAGATGCTGAAGTTAAAAGCTTTCTCCAGAGCTCTGCAAGTCCCAAACCCAGAGAAAAAGAAAAAGACAAATAAGGCTTTGGAAACTGCAGTGAATGCTGCCAGTGGGTGATTTAGAAGAGAAGGAAATTGAGCCCCAGTCCCATCTAGCTTGCTGTTCCTGCCACACACCCCCTTCCCACCACACCCCAGGCTCAGTGAAATGTGATTTATCTGCTCCAACCAGAAATCAGTACATTGGTATTTCCCTCCTCTCATCTGTGTTCCCCAACCCATCCCCACTCCAATAAGCAACTCCACCTGCCTCTGGATGGACTTCAACAATTGAATACTAATTTACATAGGAAGGGGAATTTGAATAATTAGATAGGGAGTCTATTGTCTTCAAGCCTCTCTTTCTAGCCTTCAAAGGCTCTTCTTGTTCCCTACAACAGAACAGGGAAAGGCTACATTAGCCACACCTCTAAAACTCAGCTGAAATTTTTTTATATCACTTAATTGTCAACATTTTCTCATTTATTGGCACTACTGCTATCTTTCCAACTCTCCCCAAATATTTTATCTGGCTTCAAAAGAAAGGGGAGCTATTCTTCAGACTGTTTTTATTCACATGTGTCAGATTCCTTTTCTGACTGGTGCTACCTGACCAGTTCCCTCCCAACTTTAGGAGTAGAGTCTGTTACCGAGGAAATCTCATTTATCAAATGGATCCACTTATTTGTAAATTGTTATAGTAACTTTTGTACTGCAAGATTTTGGTTATTTTAATTCCACAAAGTTGTTTTTTTCAGATATTTATTTATTTATCTATGCATATAAGAATTGGAATAGGCCAAGAGGTGGGGCATTGGCGAGAGGATTCACCAGAGACAGAGTGGGAAGCAGAACAGGTAGGTATACTGAAATACTAATTTACTGCTGAGGGGAGCAGTAGGTGAGACAGGAGAGGTCTGCTGCACTTCTCATGTGGCTGAGCTCCCTGGCCAGGGATCAAACTTATGCTGCAGAAGGGGCTGCTGATAGCTTCATAGTGTGGCACTTTAACCCCTTGCACCACCAGGAAGGGCCCTAATTCCACAAACTTGTAAAATGTAATCCATCTCAACTATGCCCATTTCTTTGGAGTCATGGGAGTAATTTATCTATGCTTATAAGAATTGGGGTAGATCAAGAGGTTGGGCATTGGTGGGAGGATTCACCAGAGACAGAACAGGCAGATCTACTGAAATACACTGCTTTTTGTGAAATACACATACATCTCCTTTTCAAATAAGAGCTAGAAGTCCAACTGTGGTTTTTCTCTGTTTTAAGTACTTTGACTTCCCTCCTGTAAAAGAAAGAACAAGAAACAGGAGAAAGAGATAACTTATGTGGGTTTTAGATTGAATGAATTGATGGAGTTTAGAGTGAAAGTTAAAAACTTTCAATACCTCTGGCACACTGTCCAGGGAACTAGGGTTACTGCTAATATACAAGATTTATAACAACACTGAAAATGACATGACATTAAAACAAAATTGGATGTACTCATAAATGAATTAATAATAAATATATCAAGATATATTAATACAATAAATTATTCTTTAGCACTTTGTAATCACCAAGATGAGTATTTAGGATCTCTGCTCTCTTTTGTAAGTATAGTAGATTCAAATTATTTCAAAAGATGTACACATTTGGTAAATTATATCCTCTTGGTTTATCCAATGAATGGAAACTCATCCTAGAACAATTAAACACTTTCATATGTAAAGAAATTCTAATGAATTGATTGTAACCCATATACTTTTATGCTTACAAAAATTGAGTGAAATATAAGCCTGAAAAAAAGTGTCCAAATTACTTAGTATTTTTCTGTAAGATTTGAGATTTAATGTACTTGTGAACAATATTTCAGGTGTTAAACCAGTTCTTTTACCTTACTACCTTGCAAGGAAATAATTTTTGTGAACAAATACTTACATTATGCACACACTGTCAAAGTCCCTTTGTTCCAGGATCTTAAATGTGCTTGTGAATTTGTATGTCGATAATTCAAAAAATCACATCAGGTGATCAAGTTAAAATTAGTTGATGTAATTCTAATCTGAGTACAAAATAGTCTTCTTAACAACTGCTTTCTATCATGCTTTTAACTACACCAGCTTTATGTAAACTAATATAAAAATTACTCCTGCTAATCAAACTCTCTTTTCATCCTCATATGCCACATTTGATATGTAAATATAAACAAAGAAAACGAGAACCTGAGAAAACTCATTTAAGTCTTCTAATGGCTCCAAGACAAGCCACTGAAGAATTCTTGGATAAGCATCTCATTAATAATCTTATCAATTTGTTGTTTAGTTCATTAAGTTTATGCATGAGAAAGTCTGCTGTTCTAGCAAATAATTTACAAAAGTTCTCCAAACGAAGCACTTCAAATTAGCAAGGAATTCATCAATTAGATAAAGCTCTGCCACTTCCCATAGATTGGCAGGTATTCTAAGTGCCTTCTATAGGTACAAAATTATGTAAATATAAGTCCAAGTAAATGAATTTAACTTTTATTTCCTCTTCACACTATGTGACATTTGTCCTAAAATAGTGGCAAAGGGACCTATGACTTCATATGCATTCGATCATATGCATTCTAACTCAATTAATAATGCCTTTATTAAGTGTTATGATTTCATAAAATAGTTTTATTAATTAGAATTAAAAGTCAGTGTAAGGCTAAGATATATAAAACACTGAGTATTTTTTTTTGAGGTAATGTTGTTTTACAACACAGTATAAGATTTAGAGGAGGACACTCTTCAGATGTATGTTACCACATCCACCCACATCAGATGGCATCCACAGTACTCATCCATAGTCCATTATACCCCTTTCCCATTTCTTTTGCCAGCCTTGTCCTACCCTTTTGATGGCTTCATCTCTACAGGCAGATTTCCAAGATTGGTTATTAGTTTAGTTTTGTCTGAACCTTTCTTTTGTTTTTCAATGTTCCAAATATAAATGAAACACCCTGGTAACTGGTAATTGCCTTTCTCCTTCCGTCTTATTTTACTTAGCTTAATATACTCCAATTCCATCCACATTGTCATAAATGGGAAGAGTTCATCTTTCTGTATAATTGAGCGGTAGTCATTTTCTCTCTATATATATAACATCTTACTAGTTCACGCCTCTCGCATTAGGCACTTACGTTGTTCCATAATTTGGTGCAGCTAAGAACACTAGAGTGCCTATATCTCTTTGAACTAGTGTTTTGCCACTCACTGGGTGGGTATCTAGGAGGGGAATTGCTATATTGTGTGGTAGATCTATTTTTAACATTTTGAGGAAACTTCATATTGCTTTCCATCCTATGGATGAAAATTCTCACCAGTGGTATACAAGTTCTCCTTTTTGTCTACATCCCCCACAACCTTTGCAACAGCAGTGATGCAAAGACATCATTAAAGCAGATGTGTAATATTTCTCTATATTTTCTTCTCTTACTCTATGGTTTCATTTCTTACATTCAAGTATTTAATGCTTTTGCATTAATGTTTGTGTGTGATATAAGATAATGGTCTAGTTTCACTATATGGCATGTGACTATCCAGTGTTTCCAGCAGCATTTGTAGAAGACACTTTTATTTCTCTAATATATACTCTTGATTCTTTGTTGTAAATTTATTATCATTAAATGTGATTTTATTTCTGGGCCTTCAATCTATTCCATTTTCCCATGTCCCTATTTTTGTTTCAGTACCATACTGTTTAGATTATATAACTTTCTAGTGTAGTATATAATCTATACTGAAGAAAATATTTATTTATTTTTGCATACAAAAGGTGGAGTGTAAGCGAGGGGTGAGGGGTGGTGGTGAAGATTCACCAGAGACAGAGTGGAGAGCAAAACAGGCAGGTCTACTGAAATACACTGCTGAGGGGAGCAGTGGGAGAGACACTGCTGCACCATGTGGGTCAGCCCCTGGCATGTGATTGAACTCATACCGCAGTGGCTAGCAATAGCATGATAGTGCTGAGGCTTTAACCTCTTTGCCACCAGGGCCCAGTATCACCATTTTTATTCACTTTTGTCAAGGCTGCTTTGGTTATTTGGTTATTTGGTCCACATGAATTTCAGTAATGTTTGTTATATTTCTAACAGGTGCAGCTTCTGATTAGCATTTACTTAATTATTAGTGTTGTTGAACATTTTTTTTCATATATCTGTTGACTATCTGTATAACTTCTTTGGAGAACTACCTGATCAAATCTTCTGCCAATTTTTATTTCAATAGCTTCTTTTGTTGTTAAGTTTTATGAGTTCTTTACATATTTAGGGTTTCAATCTTTTGTTGACTACATGATTTGCAAATATCTTCTCCTATTAACTGGACTGCTTTTTGTTTTGATGATTGCTTTTGTTATTCAGAAACATTTTAGTTTGATGAAGCTCTGTTCATTTATTTTTGTTTTGTTCCCCCTTGCTGCTGCAGGTGAACCACAAAAATATTACTGAGGCTAGTGAAGAGCTTAGTACCTACGTTTTCATCTATGTATTTTATGGTTTCAGATATTACATTTTAGTTTTAAATTTATTTTGAATTAATTTTTCACATGTGGTGGAAAATAGTTGCCCAGTTTTTCTTTTGCATGTAATTGTCCAGTTTTTCTAACACCACTTATTTAAGTCTTTCCTTTCACCAATGGATATTTTTGCCTCCTCTGTAATAAATTATCTGTGAATATGTGCAGGTTTATTTCTGGGTTTTCAGTTCTGGCCCACTGATCTGTATTTATAATTCTATCCCTGTGCCATATTTTTTTATTACTGAAGTTTGTAGTAAGTCTTGAATTTGTCTGTTATGATGCCACATTTTTTATTCTCTCTTTTTTCCAGAAATGTTTTGGCTTGTATAGCTTTTATATTATTTTGGTATTTTTCCAGATCATGTTCATTTCTTGATTTGTACAGTATAACTAAAGAAATATAAGTTATTTCCATATTAAGTGCATATGAACAGAGCCTCTGATAAAGCTAAGTGTTGTTTCACAAAGAAATTAATACCTAATCTCATCTATGGACACATGATCAGTATGAATACCTTTGTTCAGAGATTGCTTCTATATCTCCCACCCCCTTTACTTTTCAAATTTAAAAGAACAAAAATATTGATATAAAAATTGGCCACCCTATTTATATTTCCTTATATACTTAACTATTTTATAAGTTTGAAAACAGTCTGAAAGAGAATATTTTTCTATGAATGTGCATTTTTGGATTAGAAAACCATACTGAAAATAAAAAGAAATTCCTTAATAATACCTCACCATAATTTTTCATAACACAGAAAATGATGCGTGGAATTATTTTGGTCTACTTATAACTAACCAAACTTTAAATGTGTTTTATTGTTTACTTATAGATTTACTAAAAGGCCATTTTTTACTAGATTCAGAAGATTTATAGACATGCAAATTTTATGCTGAAATATTGTATTCCCCCATGGAGAGTGAAAAACATGGAGGACTGTACATTGTAATAAAAGCTAATATTATAAGAGTTTTATTGTTCTTTTATTAAATGGTTTTATGCAGACTTACTTTAGCTTTGAAAGTGCACCTGAATCTTCAAACACACTAAGTATGTCTCTGATTCCAATTGTGTGTTTTTACTTGCTAACTTTATTTATGAATTCTGAATTTTTATCTCTTCAGATCAATGAAAGGAAAGGAGTTGAATGTTTGATATATACGATTAAATGCATTAGATGATATGGTCTGTCTGTCTCCTCTAGCTAAAATGAGCATGTGTATCCTGGCAGAATTAAAATCCATAAATGTTCCACCAACTCACAGTAAAACTGATTTTTCTCATCTGATAGAGCAAAGCTGAGCTTGATCAAACGCCTACACAGCAGGTTCCTCCGCCCTCCTCCCCAGACCAATCCTCTTTGATTTTTCTAGATCCATTTCTACAGCTTGGCCACAAATTGGAAGTTGGATTGATTCATTTCACCCTGGGATTGTTCAGCTAGGTCACACAGGTGGCTTTGCTTTGATTCTTCCTTTTATTTTTGGCAATGGTATTAGTTCTTTTTTGTCCCTATCACCACTTGTTATCTCCCCCACTGTATTTCTCTTTCTTCTGAAGCTCAGATACTTAAGGCAGGATAAGACATTTTTACTTCCCTGTTTTTATCATCTGGACAATATATCTATCTACAAAGGGGGTCCACCTGTGATTTACACCATCAGAAATAAAACTTAACTGTCCATGAAATTTATTGTATATTGTTTGATTCATTTATACCATGCTATGCAGACCCTGGGCTAAATTGCAGATTTATCTTCACATTGTTTTCAGAGCAAATCATTGTTCATAGTTCATATGCAAATATGAAGTTAGTTGGCTCCTCTCTGAGGGTTTTTTTTTCTTTTTTTGCTTTATAAAATTTAGAGTTTGAGTTGCTCTGAAGCTCCTTTCACTCTCCCAAAGGGTCATGTTTTTATTTTTCATTTGGGAAATATGTTCAGTTAACCTCATCAAATTCTAGTACAATCATTCTGTTCAGAATGTACTATTTTATTTCAAAGATTTATTTCTGCATACAAGAACTGGGCTACTGGCCAGAGGTATGGATTCACCAGAGACAGAGTAGGAAATAAAACAGGCAGATTGACTGATATACACTGCTGAGGGGAGCAATGGTGGGTCAGGAGAGGTCTGCTGCACCACATGGATCACCTCCTTGGTTGGGGATCAAGCTGGGGCTGCATTGTCTGCAGATAATGTCATGTTTAAGCCTTTGCACCACCAGGAAGTTCCCCAAATGCCCTCATTTTTTCAAGTAGGAAAGTTTCTTGCCATATATCTTGCTGATTACAAGTTGGCCAAGCAAAGTATCATCTCCTACTAGGAAGACATTCAGCTCTGAACTATTTCAGTCAAATCCTCCTTTACCTTCCCTTAGCCTGATCCCTAGAACAAGGAGTGCTTCACTCTGTGGCTACTTTAGGAACTTGCTAATTGGCATATATCACCCCAGTCTAACTTCTTTTCTATCCAGTTGTTCAATAGCCCATTAGCAACTATTGTATTCCATTAATGTCTACTTTGGTAAAGAATTAAGAAAGGCTATGTTGTGGTTAGGCTGTTGTCTCAGCTCTCACTAGTATATCTGCTCTAGAAAATATGTGGCTGTGTGTATTTTTGGGCTAATAAATACACAGCCATTTGAATCTGAGGGAAGATTATTTTAGAATATTTATGAACCTTTGTCATGTGTTCTGATCTTGTAATGATCCTGTCATGCTATAGATGCTAAATGTATTGACATTGGAATGACCCTAACTGATCAAAAGGTGGGGACAGCTGATAAGTAAAATAATGATTAAAAAACCACCTCTTCTTAATGAAGACAGTGATAAGCACTCTGGCTGTGCAGAGAGGTACTGACCAAAACAAAAGTAATGGAGACCATGATGAAATGCCTCCAAATAGCAGTATAAATATAAGCACTGAATTTAAGGAAATTTGAGATTCTTATGGACATCATGTCATATTCTGCAACTTTCACCAGGTCATTGAGTGTCACCAGAAACCATCACTATAAGAAGACATGTTCCTTTCTCTGAAGATGGAGTTAAGCCTTTTAGGAGTCATCATCTAGATGTGCCCTGCCCACTCTGCATAACCTACCACTCAATCTTTACCAGGTTCCTTACCTTGTCTTTCTTCCTGTCAATTAAATTGTTTGCTTGTGTATTTTCCTATGGATTCCCCCAGAACATTCATTATTGTGACAATCTACATTTGTCTTGAGTCACTGGTAAAACATTCCTGTTCTACGGAAGTTACGACTCTGGAGATAATCCTGAATCTGAAAAAAACTATCCTGTATTTTCCTTAGTTTATTATTAATCAAACAAAAAACACATTCTTGCAACTGTAGTTTTTCAACACAGCCCAATTAAAGTTAAGGGGTATGTGTTGAGGTTCTCTTATGATTCTGTAGTACCTGGATTGCATAGTTGAATATTTCAACATATTCAGCTTTGAATAAAGACTATGACAAAGAAAGGGAATACAGTTGCTAGCTTAAAGGGGATCACTGGCAGAGAATGAAAGAATACTTGTTATACATTTTAATAGGCTATTACATTGTAATTAAAGCCTACATAAGTTGCTAGTTTTCTAATGCATTTCTTTTACTACTGATATGTGTTAGCTGTGCCATAACCACTGCACTTGCCTTAATACAGAGGTTGTGCTCTATTATTAAATTGGTTAGAGATTCTTTATATTTCTCCAGCTTAAAGTATGTTTTTCCTAAGTGTGATTCCTTCTTGCCCATTAAAACATTTCAGTATGGAACTCTTTTTTATTATTTTTAAGTATCATGTCAAATATTTGTGTTGCAAGAATCTGAAGATGGATAATTGTTGGTGGTGAATGCTGAGTACACAAAAGCTAGCCTCATTATTAGAATTGCTTATGCTTCTGTCTACCATTTCAACTTCAATTCTCAGCACTTCTGAATAACTCTTGAGGATTACAGAGGTTCAAAAAAGTGCATAATAATCATGATCATGCTGATGTTAATGCATACTCTATTATAAAATTTTAATAGAGGTTCTAATCTATATTTCAGGTACAAAAATATTACCAGAATCTTCTCATTTTGCTTATTCTCATATTTTAGTGGACAACATGGTTTCTTTAAATATAAGCAATGAAATTTTAGCTACCAACTCTTTGACATTCTTTAATATCACATCAAATTGGCTCTCCATTTTGAGAACTGGTCAATGACATGAAATTTTTTTTTTTTTAAAGATTTATTTATTTATGCATACAGAATTGGGGTACAGGCCAGAGGCTCAGGGCGGTGAGAGGCTTCACCAGAGACAGAGTGGGGAGCAGAACAGGCAGATAGATGAAGTACACTGCTGAGGGGAGCAGCGGGCGGGTCAGGAGAGGTCTGCCACACCATGTGGTCACCTCCGGGGCAGGCGGGAATCGAACTCATGCGGAATTGGCTTTAGCTTCTCAGTGCAGTGCTTTAACCCGCTGCACCACCAGGGAGGGCCATGAAAATTTTTAAGAAAAAAATGTGGCTTTTAGAAAAAGCTTTACAGTAAAATATGTATTTCTTAATAGGTATTTTTAATCTGACAAGTCCTTTAAGATTGCCAAGTGGTTGTCAAGATTGTGGTAACAAGAAGTTACCACAAGAGATGCTTTATTTTGAAAAAGGAAATAAATTATATTCTTGTCAATAATAAATGGCATATATTGGCTTAATTTTACTTAGAAATGATCAATATGATTTCAAAATTAGTAAAAGAAGACACACCAGGCTTATAGAATGTTATAGTGGGGGGAAGGGTTCTGCTAGTGCTTAAATTTGCAAATCAAACTAGAAGGTATCCAGTTTAAGAACCATTGATTTAATAATGGGAAACTCCTTCCATGTTAACCATTTCTTTCTGATGAAAAAAAGAGAATATTACCTCACTAAACGTCTGCAAATTGTAATAATCATAAAAATGAATTTAGAATTGAGAATCATATTTCTAAATTAAGCTGGCATTTGAAATAATATTATACATTAATTCAATGATGCAATTCATGGTGGTCTGTTTGCAGTACTTTATTCCTCTTTAAACACAACTTTGCAAAGTTCTTAATTCTATAAAGTTTTTCTTTAATAGCAAAATCAATTCATTTCTACCTAAATTATTAATATTGTGAAATAATAAGGTAATATGTGCAACAATGGTTAATATCCACTTTACCAATTCCTAAACACAAGTCATAGTTCAGAGAAATTACTATGTATAATTTATAGAGTTATCACTGCTGCCCTATGAAGTATGTGCTATTAATATTCCTACTTTACAGATGTGGAAACTGGGGCATAGAGATATAAAGTAACTTGACTAACTTATTGCCTTTGCTCCTCCCTGTTTATTACTGACAAAATATTTTTGAAAATCGAACAAGTAACCTTCATTAAAAAGTAAGATTTATCTATATCAGCATTAAATAAATCAGAAACATAATGTAGCATTAAAATAACAAAATAATATAATGTTTACAACCACAAAATATATTTTTAAAAAACTTAATATTAGCTTAACAATTAATAGGTAAATTCTTAAAAAGTTAATAAAGTGCATAGAAAAGAATGTGAACATATAAAGTATTTATGATTTGGGATGGAACATTCTTAAATAAACTGTGCATGTTGGCCCTCCCTGGTGGCGCAGCGGGTTAAAGCGCAGCACTAAGAAGCTTAGGCCACTTCCACATGAGTTCGATCCCCGCCTGCCTCAGAGGAGACCACATAGCGTGGCAGACCTCTCCTGACCTGCCCGCTTCTCCCCTCAGCAGTGTACTTCGTCGCTCTGCCTGTTCTGCTCCCCACTCTGTCTCTGGTGAATCCTCTCACCTTCCACATCTCTGGCCTGTACCCCAGTTCTGTATGAATAAATAAATAAATCTTAAAAAAAAATGTGCATGTTAGTGAATGCCATTTTCATTTTCTCATTAAAAAAAGAAATCTAAGAAAAAGTGGAATGAGTACTTATGATCTGTTTTTAACTTCTCCTGATCGTTTCTATTAGGAATTATTGAAATCAATATTCTATTTAAATAATAAGTAATAATTCCTTTAGTACTCCAAGCAGGCTTTCTTAGTACAGGCAACTTGCTAATTGGATTAATCTCCTTGCCCCTTTAATCACCAAGGAGGGTTGACGATTAACCAGAATAACTCTCAGCACATCTTGGTTAGCATTTGGTATTCCTTCCTCATTCTTGACAACACTTGATTAGGAAACGGTTTATTTCACTTATTCATTTTATTCAATCAATAATGCATTTGTTATTTAAAAAACTCTATAAAGCCACCCCCATGTTTCAAGTTGCCAGGTGCTAAATATGAATACAATGATGGCATAGACCCAGTCTCCCAAAACTCACACTTCAAAAGGCAGACAGCTAAATTAATAAGACAAATTTATGGTCCATAAAGCAAAAAAATAACTTTAAAGCTATATATGACATATTTATATATGACATATATAATAATTTCAATATAAATTAGAGACATATTTATATCAGGACATGATACTTTCATGGCAAACCTATTTTTTAATCTTTTTGATGAAAATTCAAAATGTGAATCGTTAGCCAGGTTATAGAGACCTACGGTGACCTTACCACTATCTCCCCCTTCAGTGTAGTAACCTTCACTTTTCACTTCACAAACCAAGATTCAGACCTAGAGCCCTTCTTAGTGGTTTACAAAAGTGTTCTATTTGTTACTCTATAGGAGAGAAGGACCTCTGCGTTTATGCCTACAAATCCTTGCATGCTGATTTCTTAATACCAGTGTAATATCCACTGGAGTTTCTTAAGAGATTTCTTCTTGTCCAGCAAAACTTTCACTGTTCCTAATACCATTTATCACATCATGATGTTGACAGACTTACCACACCAGAACTACAACAAGGTACAATTCTGTTGTTTAAGTCACTCAGTTGGAGGTGAATGGTCACAATACCAATAGAAATCTAACACATTTTACCACTTAGTTTCAATTCCCCTTTGGCAATTAAATTTTTATACTTTGCAATTCCCCTTCGGCAATTAAATTTTTATATTAATTTTTTTCCCTAATCAATTGTTAGTGTGATTGCAGTCTCTTGATTAGATAGAACTGGTGCTGGGTTGGTTACAGCAGATAGACTCTCAAAAATGTTCTTTAGTATTAGAGCTGTATGTTGGTTCAGACTGCAAGTGCCAGCTCCTTACCAGTGGAAAATGGGATGGTTGCAATCTATGGCAGTCAGTGAAATAACAAGTAATGAAACTCTCCCCGTGCATCTATAGCTAATTATAATAATGTACCTCAAATGACTTCTGAACTTGATTGCTGTGGCAATGTAGTGACGACAAATGCTATTGCATCATCACTGAAATAATGCAGACAGAAAGTAACATAATCTTGTCTTTAATTCAGTTAACCACCAACTGAATAGTAGAGAGCTATGTTGTCTATTATCTGATATCATACGATATCTCATTTATTCATAAGGTAAATAGAATACTAATATCTCAGTGATATTCATACAGTTCTTAGAAAATTCTAGATTTAAGGGATAACTTCACAGAGTTGGAGGCAACAGTACCAGAAGCTGGACTGGCTGACAGAAAATTGTTGCCTACAATAAATGAGGTTAAATTTCTCAAAGTCTCAGAGATGGTGTGATGAAGGAATTAAAATATTCTAATGATCAAAGAATTAAATGTTGGAGGAATTAAAGTCTTACGGATGTGTAAAAGCTGGCATGAATCTATAATATATGACTGTAAACAGCCACCGTATATGGCTGACAGAGAAATACATAAGTTGAATATTTCTACCCTTGTTATTCTTTTGTATCAGACAGATATAGTTATCAGGATATAATAGAGAAAATCTGATTTCAATGGCCTCTAGAGTAGTATATTGACCAAGTGGCAACAATTCACTTTCAAAGACAAGGTAATGTATCATAAATAATGTACTGTTATGGACAGCGGTAATGTACCAATTATCAGAATAAAACAGTATAATAAAGCAGAAGTCTACAAACTATGGCTCAAGGCCAAATCACATTCTCCTCTAGCTAAACTATTTGGTCTTCCAAGAAGGATTGATGCATTTTATAAAATGTCTGTGTGTATAGTAAACATAAACAACTAATGACTCCAACTAAAGCCATTATTCCAAATGCAGTCTTTTTACTGTAGCAAATAACTCTGGAAAAAGTTGTCAGGCAACTTTTAATATCACTAATGTATTTTCCTCTATACTATTCTACTAAATACCTTAAAAATGTCTTACTTTTTGTTGTTAGGGTTAAAGAAATACCTTCAAAGCCTAGACTCAATCACACATGTTCTGATCTCCACTATAGTATCAGTCACAGATTTCTTCATCACCTTGACATTCTGCAAAAGTCATACCAGGTGACCACACTGAAAATATTATGTTGAGCCTCCCTGGTGGTGCAGGGGTTAAAGTCTCAGCACTATTAAGCTATCAGCAGGCACCAAAGCAGGAATTTGATCCCCTGCCAGGGAGCTAACCCACGTGGCACAGCAGACCTTTCCTGTCTTTCCCCAAAGTTCTCCTCAGCAGTGTATCTCAGTAGATCTGTCTGTTCTGCTCCCTACTCTGTCTCTGGGGAATCTTCTCACCTCCCCCCTGTACCTCTGGCCTACACTCCAGTTTGTGTGCATAAATAAATAAAAAAAAATCTTTAAAAAAATCTATTAAAACAAAGAAATGTTGACTGGGGCTGATAAGCAAAGAATTAGATAGTTTATCTGCCTCAGTAATATTAGAGAGTGTCAGGACCTCAGAATTCTAGATAGAGACTACTATTTCAGTTTTGTTTCTAGGTTTGAAAAACAAAATTTCCTTTACAAGATTATATATAAACTCCTACATTCTGCATGATTACCCTGGGGGCTAGTAGGCAGGGCCAAATGCACAATACTTGACAACTTTCCTGAATTTTAGACAAGTTTATGCTGTGGTAATTGTGCTACTTTCTACAGAATCATATCTACAGAATCATCCCACAAGTCTGGCAATTTCAAATGGGACCAGCACAAGAGTCTGCAGTAAAGTCTATTGCTTTACGGCATCTATCGCTTGGCCACCTGAGAAATATAGCAATATAGACATAATACAGCAGATTCAATCATACTCGATGTGTTTATAGTAAACCTCCTGCATGGCATTTCTGGTGAACACCAAAGAGGTCACAGAGCAGAAATCAAAAATTTTAGAACAAATACATGTACTCTTTTACAGATGCTTATTCCCCTGTTGAGGGAAAACAAACAAAAAAAAACTTCTGGCTTGTTTGGCTTCTTACTTGGTCGCATTGGAGATTGATTGATGTCTAACCTTGGGACATCTGTGGCCATTTAGCCTGAGTTTCCCAATATTCACTAGATGTTATATGACCTACCCAGTCATTAGATTTGTCATTTACAAAAGCAACCTGCCATCAATGTTATATAAGAGACCTATGAAAGTTTGGAAAGGTTTGAGTAGATTGCTTACCTAATTGATTGGTTTGAAACCAAACACTTTTACATTGTTTCTTTTACTTCAGTACACTCCTGTTGTCTGTAAGAGCATTCTTAACTAAGGATAAAAAAACTGTATGTGGTTCTAAGCACATCACTCCTCAACAAGCAGTTTTTTTTGTTTTGTTTTGTTTTTCAGCCCTTGCTAGTGTGATTCAGTTAGACACTACCAGCCAATGTGTCTATATACACATGTTTTCCAATAAGGTCAGAGTTTCCATCTTTGGGTAAAGAAGCCTTTTATATGAGTTTGTTTCTTCTTTTGGCATCTTCTTTCAGCCCTGGAAGTTGAGACTATTCCCTGTACCTGTCATTCTTATATTCTGTAGAGGTTCTCTTTATTGCTTCATAGTCACCTGGTTATTAGATAATGTTTTTAAATTAAATAATCTCTGTTCACCTCTGTGTTCTGATTGAGCTCTGAAAATACATGGACCTGATAAGTACAAAAACTTTGTTAAGTTCCCCACTGCATTTCAAGAGTATAAAACATTGTCAATGTAGTATATCATATTACCAGGTATTTGCTGGGAAACTCAAGTATTTATTGTAAAATAAAAAAGATAAATTAGTCAAATAAGGCATCCATGTGGCATTTATAAGAATGTGAGTGGATATCGATGTCACTCTTTGAGAGATATAAAAAGAGATAAATTGGGTTCCAATGGAGATAAGAAATCACAGATTAGGAATATTCCCCAGCAAATGGGTATAAGAAATTGACTTGAATATATAAAATGGGGAATTTGTATGGGGAAATATTACCACTAAAGGGATTGGCAGAGGAACTGAAAATTTTATGAGAAGCAGTAGCTAGAAAGAAAATTCATAAGGTGATATGGAAACTAAATATTTACTGTGCTCTTCATGCTCAACTACCATTCATGGCCACGCTCATCACAGATAAAGTTGGTTCTCATGTCGCTGAAATAAACACCACTCACAACAATATCTTGGTTCCTCAGACAATTTTTTTATGCAATAGAGAAATATCAGGGGGGGTGGAGAGAAACTAACTGGATATTTATGAGCATGCTTTTTCTTGTAATTTAAAAAATAAACGCCTACAAGGGCATGCTTATGTAGAGACATAAAATTATTTTAAAAATTCAACTTACAGGTCCAAAAATAAGAATCGAACAAAAAATAAATGAGATATAATGTTGGCTTTCATTTTTGACAGATTGCTGAAAATTTTAATTATTTTACTTGAGACACTGTGAAACAGTCAAACAATATTTCATAGCTTATAGAAATAAAAATTGGTTGTCAAAATGGGTCAAAGAATTTATAAATATGCATGACTTATTTTCAGAAATATGAGGCGTTTTCCTATTAAGGTAAATAAATTTCAAGTAACTAAGATATGCAATAGGAAAGTAAAATAAATAAATGGTGATATTCAGAAGAGACTATGTCATGACTATCAAAACACCTTTATTAATTTATGTATGGTCCTGCTTAGGCTACCATAACAAAGAACCTCAAACTGTGTGGCTAAAAACACAGAAATCTATTTTCTTAGTTTTAGAAAGTAGAAATCCAAGAACCAGGTGCCAGCAGGATGGTTCCTGGGAACCCTTCTCTCCTAAACTTGTAGATGGTACCTCTTATCACTGTTTCCACATGCTTTTTACTCTGGGCACATGCTGACAGAGCTGGCTGGTGCTTCTCTTCCTTGAGGAGTAATCTGATCAAATTAGACTCTCACCTTTACACCTTTTAGCTTTAATGACCACCTCCAAATTCTACTTTTTCTTTTTTATATATAATAGATTATTTTTACATCATTTTGTGCATTTTTCCATCTCATTTGCAACCTAAATTCTACTTTTTAAAGATTTATTTATTTGTGCACACAAGAGCTAGGGTATAGGCCAGAGGTACAGGGAAAGTGAGAAGATTCACCAGAGACAGAGTGGGGAGCAGAACAGGCAGACGGACAAAGTACACTGCTGAGGGGAGCAGCGGGCGAGACAGGAGAGGTCTGCTGTGTCATATGTGGGTCATATCCCTGGCTGGGGATGGAATTTGTGCTTCAGTGCCTGTGGACAGCTTCATAGTGCTGCAGCTTAATCCCTTGCACCACAAGGGAAGCCCAACATTTCTATTTTCCAATATAGTCAACTTGAGTGTTGAGACTAAACATACACTTTTGGATTTGGGGAATGGACACAATCAAATTTATAAATAGTATTACTAGATAATTGAAGTACATCAGTAAATACTAAAGAAGGTTATAAATGATTTAAAAAGTGCAATCTCAATTTTCACCAATGAAATAAATGGAATATATATGTAATTATTAATAATTCAAAGGGACTAACATTGTTGATTTTTTAGTGGTTTCAATTTTTTCATAATATTTTAATTTTTTCATAGGGGCAACAGTTGTTAATTGTGCAGTAAGAAAAAAGGATATTTAAAATTGAATAAACACAAGCATATACACAGCTTAAATAAAGCATATATCAGTAAGCAAAATCACATTTTACCAGTTCTTTTTATTTGGTTAGTTGAGTAATATGCAGAAGAATATAGAATTCCATATATAAAATCAACTGAGTGAAACAAATCTCCAGAAGAAAGTTGTTCAGGAAAATGCTGGATAAAAGACAGTTGTTATCACAAAAAAAAAAATAATTTTTGAATAGATACAAGAGTTAAGAGACATCTGATATTTGTTCTAATCTGGTATGAACTGGCCACACACAGTTGTAAGAATTCAGAAGAAAAATGTTTTGAGTTCTTTATTTGACATTCGGCAGTTGGCTATTACATAGCTTATTTTATGAGCAAGGTCACCATAACTGTTTTACTACTTGCCATGATTTTATGGCATGTTTTCTATTTAACCTCACCATCTTAGGATTTTCCACCAAAAAACAAAACATTGGGAAACATTTTTTTCCTGTATTATTATCAGGGGAAAATTGGTGTGTGAATGTGTATATATATGTGTGTGTGTGTGTGTACATATATATATATATATGTACATATATATGTATATATATATGTGTGTGTGTGTGTGTGCGCATATGTCCCCTGACACACACACGCACACACATACAACCCTAGGAGAAACTTATGGAGAAAAGTCTGCTAGTATAAGGGGATATTTTCCAATTATTATCTCAACTAATTCAAATTATTTACAGTGTAGAAGAGAATTGCCAATTTTTCTTAGTAACTATATTTTGTGCAGCAGTTTGCAAAGAGGCACTTTACAGATCTAAGTGAGACTAGATACCCCAATTGAGAATTATAAGGTAGATTTAAAAAATGTTTTCAGAGGACATATTTATAGAGAAAATTAATTTCCCCTAGCAGTTTCCACTTATGACAAGACATTTCTTTTGCCACATCCTTCCAGTACATTTCTCTGCACACAGTGGGTGCTCAGCAAATTGCATTAAGAAGTAAAGTGAAATGTTGTGATTATTTTCATTTGGTTTCCATAGAAACCCCAGATAAAGCTATTGTTGAAGTCAACCTTCTTTATTATCTCTCCTACCTAGATGTAGGAATCTGAGAAGTGGGAAGGAGAACCTGGCTAAATCCCACA